>NC_142825.1:16689318-17010909 GCF_057945365.1 Rhopilema esculentum | reverse complement strand
TTCTAAAAAACTGGGAGGGGGAAAGCTAGGGCAAAAAAGTTTTCTGGGGGCCATTCCATTTCTGGGAGCCAGAAAAAAAGGATGACTCATTAGAAAGTCAAAAAACGATTGAACAGCTATGAAAGAAATCTTGATGTTTTTATAGATGTTTTTTATAAAAAACTGGGAGGAGGAAGCAAGGCAAACCAAATTTCTGGGGGCCAGACAAAAAAAGAAAGATCCCTAACAAGTCCAAAAACGATGGAACAAATTTGGAAGAAATCTTGATGTTTAAAAAGAATTTTTTTTTAAAAAATAGGAGAGGGAAGCAAGGAAAAGAAGCTTTCTGGGGGCCATTTCATTTCTGGGGACCAGAAAAATAAGGAAGTTCCCTAACAACGTCAAAAACGATTGAACAGCTATAGAATAAATCTTTATGTCTTAAAAGAATTTTTTTTGAAAAACTGGGAGGGGGCAAGCAAGGGTAAAATAATATTTAGTGGGCCATTCCATTTCAGGGAGCCAGGAAAAAAAGAAAGATCCCTAATAAAGTCAAAAAACGATTGAACAGCAATGGAAGAAATTTGATATTTTAATAGAAAATTTTTCTAAGAAACTGGGAAGGGGCAAGCAAGACCAAAGAAGCTTTCTGGGGGCCATTCCATTTCTGGGGGCCAGAAAAAAAGGAAGGTCCCTAACAACGTCAAAAATGTTTGAACAGCTTTGGAAGAAATCTTGATGTTTTAATAGAACTTTTTTTTAAAAACTGGGAGGGGGCAAGCAAAAGCAAAGAAGCTTTCTGGGGGCCATTCCATTTCTGGAGGCCAGAAAAAAAGAAACAGCGCTAACAAAGTAAAAAAAACCAATTGAACAGCTATGGAAGAAATCTTGATGTTTTGATAGAAATTTTTTCTAAAAAAATAGGAGGGGTCAAGCAGGGGCAAACAAACTTTCTGGGGGACATTCCATTTTTGGGAGCCAGAAATAAAAGAAAGATCCAGAAGAAAGTCAAAAAACGTTTGAACAGCTATTGAAGAAATCCTGATGTTTTATTACAGAATTTTTCTAAAAAACTGGGAGGGGGAAAGCTAGGGCAAAAAAGTTTTCTGGGGGCCATTCCATTTCTGGGAGCCAGAAAAAAAGGATGACTCATTAGAAAGTCAAAAAACGATTGAACAGCTATGAAAGAAATCTTGATGTTTTTATAGATGTTTTTATAAAAAACTGGGAGGAGGAAGCAAGGCAAACAAAATTTCTGGGGGCCAGACAAAAAAAGAAAGATCCCTAACAAGTCCAAAAACGATGGAACAAATTTGGAAGAAATCTTGATGTTCAAAAAGAATTTTTTTTTAAAAAATAGGAGAGGGAAGCAAGGAAAAGAAGCTTTCTGGGGGCCATTTCATTTCTGGGGACCAGAAAAATAAGGAAGTTCCCTAACAACGTCAAAAACGATTGAACAGCTATAGAATAAATCTTTATGTCTTAAAAGAATTTTTTTTGAAAAACTGGGAGGGGGCAAGCAAGGGTAAAATAATATTTAGTGGGCCATTCCATTTCAGGGAGCCAGGAAAAAAAGAAAGATCCCTAATAAAGTCAAAAAACGATTGAACAGCAATGGAAGAAATTTGATATTTTAATAGAAAATTTTTCTAAGAAACTGGGAAGGGGCAAGCAAGGGCAAAGAAACTTTCTGGGTGCCATTCCATTTCTGGGGGCCAGAAAAAAAGAAAGATCCCAAACAAAGTCAAATAACGATTGAACAGCTATGGACAAAATCCTTATGTTTAAATAGAAAATTTTTTAAAAAACTAGGAGGGGGCAAGCAAAGGCAAACAAACTTTCTGGGGGCCAGACAAAAAAAGAAATATCCCTAACAAAGTCCGAAAACGATTGAATAGCTATGGAAGGGATCTTGGTCTTTGAATAGAAAATTTTTTGGTAAAACTGGGAGGGGCAAGGAGGGGCAAAGAACCTTTCTGGGGCCATTCCTTTTCTGGGGGCCAGAAAAAAAGGAAGGTCCCTAACAACGCCAAAAACGTTTGAACAGCTTTGGAAGAAATCTTGATGTTTTAAAAGAAATATTTTTTAAAAACTGGATGGGGGCAAGCAAAGGCAAAGAAGCTTTCTGGGAGCCATTCCATTTCTGGGGGCCTGAAAAAAATAAACAGCGCTAACAAACAAAAAAAACAATTGAACAGCTATGGAAGAAATTTTGATGTTTGAATAGAAAATTTTTTAAAAAAACTTGGAGGGGGAAGCAGGGACAAAGAACCTTTCTCGGGTCCATTCCATTTCTGGGGGCCAGAAAAAAAAGAAAGATCCCTAACAAAGTCAAAAAACGATTGAACAGCTTTAGAAGAAATCTTGATCTTTACATAGAAAATGTTTTTCAAAAATTAGAAGGGGGCAAGCGGGGGCAAAGAAGGTTTCTTGGGGCCATTCCATTTAAGGGGGCCAGAAAAAAAGGAAGGTCCCTAACAACGTCAAAAACGATTGAACAGATATGGACGAAATCTTGATGTTTTAATAGAAGTTTTTTTAAAAAACTGGGAGGGGGCAAGCAAGGGCAAACAAACTTTCTGGGGGCCATTCCACTTCTGGAGGCCAGAAAAACAGATCCGTAACGAAGTCAAAAAACGATTGAACAGCTATTGAAGAAATCCTGATGTTTTAATACAGAATTTTTCTAAAAAACTGGGAGGGGGAAAGCAAGGACAAAGGAGCTTTCTGGGGGCCATTCAATTTCTGGGAGCCAGAAAAAAAAGAAAGATCCATTCGAAAGTCAAAAAACGATTGAACAGCTATGAAAGAAATCTTAATTTTTTATAGAAAATTTTTAAAATTTGGGAGGGGGCAAGCAAGGCAAACAAACTTTCCGGGGGCCAGACAAAAAAAGAAATATCCCTAACAAAGTCCAAAAACGATTGAATAGCTATGGAAGAAATCTTGATGTTTTAATAGAACTTTTTTTTAAAAACTGGGAGGGGGCAAGCAAAAGCAAAGAAGCTTTCTGGGGGCCATTTCATTTCTGGGGACCAGAAAAAAAGGAAGGTATTTAACAACGTCAAAAACGATTGAACAGCTATCGAAGAAATCTTGATGTTTTTATAGATGTTTTTTATAAAAAACTGGGAGGAGGAAGCAAGGCAAACAAAATTTCTGGGGGCCAGACAAAAAAAGAAAGATCCCTAACAAGTCTAAAAACGATGGAACAAATTTGGAAGAAATCTTGATGTTTAAAAAGAATTTTTTTTTAAAAAATAGGAGAGGGAAGCAAGGAAAAGAAGCTTTCTTGGGGCCATTTCATTTCTGGGGACCAGAGAAAAAAGGAAGTTCCCTAACAACGTCAAAAACGATTGAACAGCTTTAGAATAAATCTTTATGTTTTAATAGAATTTTTTTTGAAAAACTGGGAGGGGGCAAGCAAGGGTAAAATAATATTTAGTGGGCCATTCCATTTCAGGGAGCCAGGAAAAAAAGAAAGATCCCTAATAAAGTCAAAAAACGATTGAACAGCAATGGAAGAAATTTGATATTTTAATAGAAAATTTTTCTAAGAAACTGGGAAGGGGCAAGCAAGGGCAAAAAAAATTTCTGAAGGCCTTGTTTTTTCAGGGAGCCAGAAAAAAAGAAAGATCCCAAAAAAAGTCAAAAAACGATTGAACAACTATAAAAGAAATATTAATGTTTTAATAGAATTTTTTTTAAAAAACTGGGAGGGGGAAAGCTAGGGCAAAGAGGTTTTCTGAAGGCCATTCCATTTCTGGGAGCCAGAACAAAAAAGAAAGATCCATTAGAAAGTCAAAAAACGATTGAACAGCTATGAAAGGAATTTTGATTTTTTTATAGAAAGTTTTTTTAAAAACTGGGAGGGGACAAGCAAGGGCAAAGAAGCTTTCTGGACGCCATTCTATTTCTGGGGGCCAGAAAAAAAAGAAAGATCCATTCGAAAGTCAAAAAACGATTGAACAGCTATGAAAGAAATCTTAATTTTTTAAAGAAAATTTTTAAATTTTGGGAGGGGGCAAGCAAGGCAAACAAACTTTCCGGGGGCCAGACAAAAAAAGAAATATCCCTAACAAAGTCCAAAAACGATTGAATAGCTATGGAAGGAGTCTTGATGTTTAAATAGAAATTATTTTTAAAAAAGTAGGAGGGGGCAAGCAAGACCAAAGAAGCTTTCTGGTGGCCATTCCATTTCTGGGGGCCAGAAAAAAAGGAAGGTCCCTAACAACGTCAAAAATGTTTGAACAGCTTTGGAAGAAATCTTGATGTTTTAATAGAACTTTTTTTTAAAAACTGGGAGGGGGCAAGCAAAAGCAAAGAAGCTTTCTGGGGGCCATTCCATTTCTGGAGGCCAGAAAAAAAGAAACAGCGCTAACAAAGTAAAAAAACCAATTGAACAGCTATGGAAGAAATCTTGATGTTTTGATAGAAATTTTTTCTAAAAAAATAGGAGGGGTCAAGCAGGGGCAAACAAACTTTCTGGGGGACATTCCATTTTTGGGAGCCAGAAATAAAAGAAAGATCCAAAAGAAAGTCAAAAAACGTTTGAACAGCTATAGAAGAAATCTTGATGTTTTAATAGAATTTTTTTTTAAAAACTGGGAGGGGGCAAGCAGAGGAAAGAAGCTTTCTGGGGGCCATTTCATTTCTGGGGACCAGAAAAAAAGGAAGGTATTTAACAACGTCAAAAACGATTGAACAGCTATCGAAGAAATCTGGATGTTTTAATAGAAGTTTTTTTAAAAAACTGCGAGGGAGCAAGCAAGGGCAAACAAACCTTGTGGGGGCCATTCCATTTTTGGGAGCTAGAAAAAGAAGAAAGATCCATAACAAGGTAAAAACACCATTGAACAGGTATGAAATAAATCTTGAGGTCTTAAAAGAAAATTTTTTTGAAAAACTGGGAGGGGGCAAGCAAGAGCAAACAAACTTTCTGGGGGCCATTCCATTTTTGGGGGCCATAAAAAAGAAAGAGCCCTAAAAAAGTCAAAAAACGATTGAACAGCTATAGAAGAAATCTTGATGTTTTAATAGAATTTTTTTTAAAAAACTGGGAGAGGGCAAGCAAGGGCAAACAAACTTTTTGGGGGCCATTCGACTTCTGGAGGCCAGAAAAAAAGATCCCTAACAAAGTCAAAAAACGATTGAACAGCTATTGAAGAAATCCTGATGTTTTATTACAGAATTTTTCTAAAAAACTGGGAGGGGGAAAGCTAGGGCAAAGAAGTTTTCTGGGGGCCATTCCATTTCTGGGAGCCAGAAAAAAAGGATGACTCATTAGAAAGTCAAAAAACGATTGAACAGCTATGAAAGAAATCTTGATGTTTTTATAGATGTTTTTATAAAAAACTGGGAGGAGGAAGCAAGGCAAACAAAATTTCTGGGGGCCAGACAAAAAAAGAAAGATCCCTAACAAGTCCAAAAACGATGGAACAAATTTGGAAGAAATCTTGATGTTCAAAAAGAATTTTTTTTTAAAAAATAGGAGAGGGAAGCAAGGAAAAGAAGCTTTCTGGGGGCCATTTCATTTCTGGGGACCAGAAAAATAAGGAAGTTCCCTAACAACGTCAAAAACGATTGAACAGCTATAGAATAAATCTTTATGTTTTAAAAGAATTTTTTTTGAAAAACTGGGAGGGGGCAAGCAAGGGTAAAATAATATTTAGTGGGCCATTCCATTTCAGGGAGCCAGGAAAAAAAGAAAGATCCCTAATAAAGTCAAAAAACGATTGAACAGCAATGGAAGAAATTTGATATTTTAATAGAAAATTTTTCTAAGAAACTGGGAAGGGGCAAGCAAGGGCAAAGAAACTTTCTGAAGGCCTTGTTTTTTCAGGGAGCCAGAAAAAAAGAAAGATCCCTAAAAGAGTCAAAAAACTATTGAACAACTATAAAAGAAATATTAATGTTTTAATAGAATTTTTTTTAAAAAACTGGGAGGGGGAAAGCTAGGGCAAAGAGGTTTTCTGAAGGCCATTCCATTTCTGGGAGCCAGAACAAAAAAGAAAGATCCATTAGAAAGTCAAAAAACGATTGAACAGCTATGAAAGGAATTTTGATTTTTTTATAGAAAGTTTTTTTAAAAACTGGGAGGGGACAAGCAAGGGCACAGAAGCTTTCTGGGCGCCGATCTATTTCTGGGGGCCAGAAAAAAAAGAAAGATCCATTCGAAAGTCAAAAAACGATTGAACAGCTTTGAAAGAAATCTTAATTTTTTATAGAAAATTTTTAAATTTTGGGAGGGGGCAAGCAAGGCAAACAAACTTTCCGGGGGCCAGACAAAAAAAGAAATATCCCTAACAAAGTCCAAAAACGATTGAATAGCTATGGAAGGAATCTTGATGTTTAAATAGAAATTATTTTTAAAAAAGTAGGAGGGGGCAAGCAAGACCAAAGAAGCTTTCTGGGGGCCATTCCATTTCTGGAGGCCAGAAAAAAAGAAACAGCGCTAACATAGAAAAAAAACCAATTGAACAGCTATGGAAGAAATCTTGATGTTTTAATAAAAATTTTTTCTAAAAAAATAGGAGGGGTCAAGCAGGGGCAAACAAACTTTCTGGAGTCATTCCATTTTTGGGAGCCAGAAATAAAAGAAAGATCCAAAAGAAAGACAAAAAACGTTTGAACAGCTATAGAAGAAATCTTGATGTTTTAATAGAATTTTTTTTTAAAAATTGGGAGGGGGCAAGCAGAGGAAAGAAGCTTTCTGGGGGCCATTTCATTTCTGGGGACCAGAAAAGAAGGAAGGTATTTAACAACGTCAAAAACGATTGAACAGCTATCGAAGAAATCTGGATGTTTTAATAGAAGTTTTTTTTTAAAAACTGCGAGGGAGCAAGCAAGGGCAAACAAAACTTCTGGGGGCCATTCCATTTTTGGGAGCCAGAAAAAGAAGAAAGATCCATAACAAGGTAAAAACACCATTGAACAGGTATGAAATAAATCTTGAGGTCTTAAAAGAAAATTTTTTTGAAAAACTGGGAGGGGGCAAGCAAGAGCAAACAAACTTTCTGGGGGCCATTCCATTTTTGGGGGCCATAAAAAAGAAAGAGCCCTAAAAAAGTCAAAAAAGGATTGAACAGCTATAGAAGAAATCTTGATGTTTTAATAGAATTTTTTTTAAAAAACTGGGAGAGGGCAAGCAAGGGCAAACAAACTTTTTGGGGGCCATTCGACTTCTGGAGGCCAGAAAAAAAGATCCCTAACAAAGTCAAAAAACGATTGAACAGCTATTGAAGAAATCCTGATGTTTTATTACAGAATTTTTCTAAAAAACTGGGAGGGGGAAAGCTAGGGCAAAGAAGTTTTCTGGGGGCCATTCCATTTCTGGGAGCCAGAAAAAAAGGATGACTCATTAGAAAGTCAAAAAACGATTGAACAGCTATGAAAGAAATCTTGATGTTTTTATAGATGTTTTTTATAAAAAACTGGGAGGAGGAAGCAAGGCAAACAAACTTTATGAGGGTCAGACAAAAAAGAAATATCCCTAACAAAGTTCAAAAACGATTGAATAGCTATGGAAGGAATCTTGATGTTTAAATAGAATTTTTTTAAAAAAACTAGGAGGGGACAAGCAAGGGCAAAGAAGCTTTCTGGGGGCCATTCCATTTCTGGGGGCCAGAAAAAAAAGGAAGGTCCCTAACAACGTCAAAAACGTTTGAACAGCTTTGGAAGAAATCTTGATGTTTTGATAGAAATTATATTTAAAAACTGAGAGGAGGCAAGCAAGAGCAAAGAAGCTTTCTAGGGGCGATTTCATTTCTGGGGGCCAGAGAAAAAAGGAAGGTCTCTGACAACGTCAAAGACGATTGAACAGCTATGGAAGAAATCTTGATGTTTTAATAGAAATTTTTTTTAAAAAACTGGGAGTGGGCAAACAAGGGCAAACAAACTCTCTGGGGTCCATTGCATTTCTGCGAGCCAGAAAAAAAGAGGCTTAACAAAGTCAAAAAACGATTGAACAGCTATGAAAGAAATCTTGATATTTTGATACAAATTTTTTTTTAAAAACTGGGAGGGGGCAAGCAAGGCAAACAAACTTTACGGTGGCCAGACAAAAAAGAAATATCCCAAACATAGTCCGAAAACGATTGAATAGCTTTGGAAGAAATCTTGATGTTTTAATAGAAATTTTATTTTAAAACTGGGAGGGGTGAAGCAAGGGCAAAGAAGCTTTCTGGGGCTATCCCATTTCTGGGGGCCAGAAAAATAGAGACAGCGCTAACAAAGTCAAAAAACGATTGAACAGCTATAGAAGAAATATTAATGTTTTAAAAGAATTTTTTTAAAAAACTAGGAGGGGACAAGCAAGGGCAAAGAAGCTTTCTAGGGGCCATTTCATTTCTGAGGGCCAGAAAAAAAAGAAAGGTCTCTGACAACGTCAAAAACGATTGAACAGCTATGGAAGAAATCTTGATGTTTTAATAGAAATTTTTTTTAAAAAACTGGGAGGGGGAAAGCTACGGCAAAGAAGTTTTCTGGGGGCTATTCCATTTCTGGGAGCCAGAATAAAAGAAAGACCCATTAGAAAGTCAAAAAACCATTGAACAGCTATGAAAGGAATCTTGATTTTTTTATAAAAATTTTTTTTTTAAAAACTGGGAGGGGGCAAGCAAGGCAAACAAACTTTATGCGGGTCAGACAAGAAAAGAAATATCCCTAACAAAGTTCAAAAACGATTGAATAGCTATGGAAGGAATCTTGATGTTTAAATAGAATTTTTTTTAAAAAACTAGGAGGGGACAAGCAAGGGCAAAGAAGCTTTCTGGGGGCCATTCCATTTCTGGGGGCCAGAAAAAAAAGGAAGGTCCCTAACAACGTCAAAAACGTTTGAACAGCTTTGGAAGAAATCTTGATGTTTTAATAGAAATTTTTTTTAAAAAACTGGGAGGGGGCAAGCAAGGGCAAATAAACTTTCTGGGGTCCATTGCATTTCTGCGAGCCAGAAAAAAAAAGGGCTTAACAAAGTCAAAAAACGATTGAACAGCTATGAAAGAAATCTTGGTATTTTGATACAAATTTCTTTTAAAAACTAGGAGGGGGAAAGTAAGGGCAAACAAACTTTCCGGGGGCCATTCCATTTCTGGGGGCCAGAAAAAAAAGAAAGATCCCTAACTAAGTCGAAAAAACGATTGAACAGCAATGGAAGAAATTTGATAATTTAATAGAAAATATTTTCAAGAAACTGGGAAGGGGCAAGCAAGGACAAAGAAACTTTCTGAAGGCCTTATTTTTTCAGGGAGCCAGAAAAAAAGAAAGATCTCTAAAAAAGTCAAAAAACGATTGAACAGCTATAGAAGAAATATTAATGTTTTAATAGAATTTTTTTTAAAAAACTGGGAGGGGGAAAGCTACGGCAAAGAAGTTTTCTGGGGGCTATTCCATTTCTGGGAGCCAGAATAAAAGAAAGACCCATTAGAAAGTCAAAAAACCATTGAACAGCTATGAAAGGAATCTTGATTTTTTTATAGAAATTTTTTTTTAAAAACTGGGAGGGGGCAAGCAAGGCAAACAAACTTTATGCGGGTCAGACAAAAAAGAAATATCCCTAACAAAGTTCAAAAACGATTGAATAGCTATGGAAGGAATCTTGATGTTTAAATAGAATTTTTTTAAAAAAACTAGGAGAGGACAAGCAAGGGCAAAGAAGCTTTCTGGGGGCCATTCCATTTCTGGGGGCCAGAAAAAAAAGGAAGGTCCCTAACAACGTCAAAAACGTTTGAACAGCTTTGGAAGAAATCTTGATGTTTTGATAGAAATTATATTTAAAAACTGAGAGGAGGCAAGCAAGAGCAAAGAAGCTTTCTAGGGGCGATTTCATTTCTGGGGGCCAGAAAAAAAAGGAAGGTCTCTGACAACGTCAAAGACGATTGAACAGCTATGGAAGAAATCTTGATGTTTTAATAGAAATTTTTTTTAAAAAACTGGGAGTGGGCAAACAAGGGCAAACAAACTCTCTGGGGTCCATTGCATTTCTGCGAGCCAGAAAAAAAGAGGCTTAACAAAGTCAAAAAACGATTGAACAGCTATGAAAGAAATCTTGATATTTTGATACAAATTTTTTTTAAAAACTGGGAGGGGGCAAGCAAGGCAAACAAACTTTACGGTGGCCAGACAAAAAAGAAATATCCCTAACATAGTCCGAAAACGATTGAATAGCTTTGGAAGAAATCTTGATGTTTTAATAGAAATTTTATTTTAAAACTGGGAGGGGTCAAGCAAGGGCAAAGAAGCTTTCTGGGGGCCATTCCATTTCTGGGGGCCAGAAAAAAAAGGAAGGTCCCTAACAACGTCAAAAACGTTTGAACAGCTTTGGAAGAAATCTTGATGTTTTAATAAAAATTTTTTTTAAAAAACTGAGAGGGGGCAAGCAAGGGCAAACAAACTTTCTGGGGTCCATTGCATTTCTGCGAGCCAGAAAAAAAGAGGCTTAACAAAGTCAAAAAACGATTGAACAGCTATGAAAGAAATCTTGGTATTTTGATACAAATTTCTTTTAAAAACTGGGAGGGGGCAAGCAAGGCAAACAAACTTTCTGAGGGCCAGACAAAAAAAAATATCCCTAACAAAGTCCGAAAACGATTGAATAGCTATGGAAGGAATCTTGATGTTTAAATAGAATTTTTTTTAAAAACTAGGAGGGGGCAAGTAAGGGCAAACAAACTTTCCGGGGGCCATTCCATTTCTGGGGGCCAGAAAAAAAAGAAAGATCCCTAACTAAGTCGAAAAAACGATTGAACAGCAATGGAAGAAATTTGATAATTTAATAGAAAATATTTTTAAGAAACTGGGAAGGGGCAAGCAAGGGCAAAGAAACTTTCTGAAGGCCTTATTTTTTCAGGGAGCCAGAAAAAAAGAAAGATCCCTAAAAAAGTCAAAAAACGATTGAACAGCTATAGAAGAAATATTAATGTTTTAATAGAATTTTTTTTAAAAAACTGGGAGGGAGAAAGCTACGGCAAAGAAGTTTTCTGGGGGCTATTCCATTTCTGGGAGCCAGAATAAAAGAAAGACCCATTAGAAAGTCAAAAAACCATTGAACAGCTATGAAAGGAATCTTGATTTTTTTATAGAAATTTTTTTTAAAAACTGGGAGGGGGCAAGCAAGGCAAACAAACTTTCTGGGGGCCAGACAAAAAAGAAATATCCCCAACATAGTCCGAAAACGATTGAATAGCTTTGGAAGAAATCTTGATGTTTTAATAGAAATTTTATTTTAAAACTGGGAGGGGTCAAGCAAGGGCAAAGAAGCTTTCTGGGGGCCATTACATTTCTGGGGGCCAGAAAAATAGAGACAGCGCTAACAAAGTCAAAAAACGATTGAACAGCTATAGAAGAAATATTAATGTTATAATAGAATTTTTTTCGAAAAACTAGGAGGGGACAAGCAAGGGCAAAGAAGCTTTCTGGGGTCCATTGCATTTCTGCGAGCCAGAAAAAAAAAGGGCTTAACAAAGTCAAAAAACGATTGAACAGCTATGAAAGAAATCTTGGTATTTTGATACAAATTTCTTTTAAAAACTGGGAGGGGGCAAGCAAGGCAAACAAACTTTCTGAGGGCCAGACAAAAAAAAAATATCCCTAACAAAGTCCGAAAACGATTGAATAGCTATGGAAGGAATCTTGATGTTTAAATAGAATTTTTTTTAAAAACTAGGAGGGGGCAAGTAAGGGCAAACAAACTTTCCGGGGGCCATTCCATTTCTGGGGGCCAGAAAAAAAAAAAAGATCCCTAACTAAGTCGAAAAAACGATTGAACAGCAATGGAAGAAATTTGATAATTTAATAGAAAATATTTTTAAGAAACTGGGAAGGGGCAAGCAAGGGCAAAGAAACTTTCTGAAGGCCTTTTTTGTTCAGGGAGCCAGAAAAAAAGAAAGATCCCTAAAAAAGTCAAAAAACGATTGAACAGCTATAGAAGAAATATTAATGTTTTAATAGAATTTTTTTTAAAAAACTGGGAGGGAGAAAGCTACGGCAAAGAAGTTTTCTGGGGGCTATTCCATTTCTGGGAGCCAGAATAAAAGAAAGACCCATTAGAAAGTCAAAAAACCATTGAACAGCTATGAAAGGAATCTTGATTTTTTTATAGAAATTTTTTTTTAAAAACTGGGAGGGGGCAAGCAAGGCAAACAAACTTTCTGGGGGCCAGACAAAAAAGAAATATCCCTAACATAGTCCGAAAACGATTGAATAGCTTTAGAAGAAATCTTGATGTTTTAATAGAAATTTTATTTTAAAACTGGGAGGGGTCAAGCAAGGGCAAAGAAGCTTTCTGGGGGCCATTACATTTCTGGGGGCCAGAAAAATAGAGACAGCGCTAACAAAGTCAAAAAACGATTGAACAGCTATAGAAGAAATATTAATGTTTTAATAGAATTTTTTTCGAAAAACTAGGAGGGGACAAGCAAGGGCAAAGAAGCTTTCTGGGGGCCATTTCATTTCTGGGGGCCAGAAAAAAAAGGAAGGTATCTGACAACGTCAAAAACGATTGAACAGCTATGGAAGAAATCTTTATGTTTTAATAGAAATTTTTTTTAAAAAACTGGGAGTGGGCAAACAAGGGCAAACAAACTCTCTGGGGTCCATTGCATTTCTGCGAGCCAGAAAAAAAGAGGCTTAACAAAGTCAAAAAACGATTGAACAGCTATGAAAGAAATCTTGATATTTTGATACAAATTTTTTTTAAAAACTGGGAGGGGGCAAGCAAGGCAAACAAACTTTCTGGTGGCCAGACAAAAAAGAAATATCCCTAACATAGTCCGAAAACGATTGAATAGCTTTGGAAGAAATCTTGATGTTTTAATAGAAATTTTATTTTAAAACTGGGAGGGGTCAAGCAAGGGCAAAGAAGCTTTCTGGGGCTATTCCATTTCTGGGGGCCAGAAAAATAGAGACAGCGCTAACAAAGTCAAAAAACGATTGAACAGCTATAGAAGAAATATTAATGTTTTAAAAGAATTTTTTTAAAAAACTAGGAGGGGACAAGCAAGGGCAAAGAAGCTTTCTAGGGGCCATTTCATTTCTGAGGGCCAGAAAAAAAGGAAGGTCTCTGACAACGTCAAAAACGATTGAACAGCTATGGAAGAAATCTTGATGTTTTAATAGAAATTTTTTTTAAAAAACTGGGAGGGGGCAAGCAAGGGCAAAAAAACTTTCTGGGGTCCATTGCATTTCTGCGAGCCAGAAAAAAAGAGGCTTAACAAAGTCAAAAAACGATTGAACAGCTATGAAAGAAATCTTGATATTTTGATACAAATTTCTTTTAAAAACTGGGAGGGGGCAAGCAAGGCAAACAAACTTTCTGGGGCCCAGACAAAAAAAAATATCCCTAACAAAGTCCGAAAACGATTGAATAGCTATGGAAGGAATCTTGATGTTTCAATAGAATTTTTTTTAAAAACTAGGAGGGGGCAAGTAAGGGCAAACAAACTTTCCGGGGGTCATTCCATTTATGGGGGCCAGAAAAAAAAGAAAGATCCCTAACTAAGTCGAAAAAACGATTGAACAGCAATGGAAGAAATTTGATAATTTAATAGAAAATATTTTTAAGAAACTGGGAAGGGGCAAGCAAGGGCAAAGAAACTTTCTGAAGGCCTTATTTTTTCAGGGAGCCAGAAAAAAAGAAAGATCCCTAAAAAAGTCAAAAAATTATTGAACAGCTATAGAAGAAATATTAATGTTTTAATAGAATTTTTTTTTAAAAAAGTGGGAGGGGGAAAGCTACGGCAAAGAAGTTTTCTGGGGGCTATTCCATTTCTGGGAGCCAGAATAAAAGAAAGACCCATTAGAAAGTCAAAAAACCATTGAACAGCTATGAAAGGAATCTTGATTTTTTTTATAAAAATTTTTTTTTTAAAAACTGGGAGGGGGCAAGCAAGGCAAACAAACTTTCTGGGGGCCATTCCATTTCTGGGGGCCAGAAAAAAAAGGAAGGTCCCTAACAACGTCAAAAACGTTTTAACAGCTTTGGAAGAAATCTTGATGTTTTGATAGAAATTATATTTAAAAACTGAGAGGAGGCAAGCAAGAGCAAAGAAGCTTTCTGGGGGCTATTCCACTTCTGGGGGCCAGAAAAATAGAGACAGCGCTAACAAAGTCAAAAAACGATTGAACAGCTATAGAAGAAATATTAATGTTTTAATAGAATTTTTTTTAAAAAACTAGGAGGGGACAAGCAAGGGCAAAGAAGCTTTCTGGGGGCCATTTCATTTCTGAGGGCCAGAAAAAAAAGGAAGGTATCTGACAACGTCAAAAACGATTGAACAGCTATGGAAGAAATCTTGATGTTTTAATAGAAATTTTTTTTAAAAAACTGGGAGGGGGCAAGCAAGGGCAAACAAACTTTCTGGGGTCCATTGCATTTCTGCGAGCCAGAAAAAAAGAGGCTTAACAAAGTCAAAAAACGATTGAACAGCTATGAAAGAAATCTTGATATTTTGATACAAATTTTTTTTAAAAAACTGGGAGGGGGCAAGCAAGGCAAACAATCTTTCTGGGGGCCAGACAAAAAAGAAATATCCCTAACAAAGTCCGAAAACGATTGAATAGCTATGGAAGGAATCTTGATGTTTAAATAGAATTTTTTTTAAAAACTAGGAGGGGGCAAGTAAGGGCAAACAAACTTTCCGGGGGCCATTCCATTTCTGGGGGCCAGAAAAAAAAGAAAGATCCCTAACTAAGTCGAAAAAACGATTGAACAGCTTTGGAAGAAATCTTGATGTTTTAATAGAAATTAAATTTTAAAACTGGGAGGGGTCAAGCAAGGGCAAAGAAGCTTCCTGGGGGCTATTCCATTTCTGGGGGCCAGAAAAATAGAAACAGCGCTAACAAAGTAAAAAAAACAATTGAACAGCTATGGAAGAAATTTTGATGTTTTAAAAGAAATTTTTTTTAAAAGAATAGGAGGGGTCGAGCAAGGGCAAAAAAACTTTCTGGGGGCGATTCCTTTCTGGGGGCCAGAAAAAAAGGAAGATCCCTTGCAAAGTCAAAAAACGATTGAACAACTTTGAAAGAAATCTTGAAGTTTTAATAGAAATTTTTTTAAAAAACTTGGAGGGGCAAGCAGGGGCAAACAAACTTTCTGGAAGACATTCGAATTCTGGGAGCCAGAAAAAAAAGAAAGATCCAAAAGAAAGTCAAAAAACGATTGAACAGCTATAGAATAAATCTTGATGTTTTAATAGAATTTTTTTTAAAAAACAGGGAGGGGCAAGCAAGGGTAAAATAATATATAGTAGGCCATTCCATTTCAGGGAGCCAGGAAAAAAAGAAAGATCCCTAATAAAGTCAAAAAACGATTGAACAGCAATAGAAGAAATTTGATATTTTAATAGAAAATCCTTTTAAGAAACTGGGAGGGGGAAAGCTGAGGCAAAGAAGTTTTCTGGGGGCCATTCCATTTCAAGGAGCCAGAAAAAAAGAAAGATCCATTAGAAAGTCAAAACACAATTGAACAGCTATGAAAGGAATCTTGATTTTTTTATAGAAATTTTTTTTAAAAACTGGGAGGGGGTAAGCAAGGCAAACAAACTTTATGCGGGTCAGACAAAAAAAGAAATATCCCTAACAAAGTTCAAAAACGATTGAATAGCTATGGAAGGAATCTTGATGTTCAAATATAATTTTTTTTTAAAAACTAGGAGGGGACAAGCAAGGGCAAACAAGCTTTTTGGGGGCCATTCCATTTCTGGGGGCCAGAAAAAAAGGAAGATCCCTAACAACGTCAAAAACGTTTGAACAGCTTTGGAAGAAATCTTGATGTTTTGATAGAAATTATTTTTAAAAACTGAGAGGGTGCAAGCAAGAGCAAAGAAGCTTTCTGGGGGCCATTTCATTTCTGGGGGCCAGAAAAATAGAAACAGCGCTAACAAAGTAAAAAAACAATTGAACAGCTATGGAAGAAATTTTGATGTTTTAAAAAAATTTTTTTAAAAAAAATAGGAGGAGTCGAGGAAAGGCAAAAAAACTTTCTGGGGGCCATTCCTTTCTGGGGGCCAGAAAAAAAGGAAGATCCCTAGCAAAGTCAAAAAACGATTGAGCAACTATGAAAGAAATCTTGAAGTTTTAATAGAAATTTTTTTAAAAAATTGGGAGGGGCAAGCAGGGGCAAACAAACTTTCTGGAAGACATTCGAATTCTGGGAACCAGAAAAAAAAAAGATAACTATAAAAGTCAAAAAACGATTGAACAGCTATAGAAGTAATGTTAATGTTTTAAAATTTTTTTTTTTAAAAAACTAGGAGGGGGAAAGCTGAGGCAAAAAAGTTTTCTGGGGGCCATTCCATTTCTGGGAGCCAGAAAAAAAGGAAGATCCCTAGCAAAGTCAAAAAACGATTGAACAGCTATGAAAGGAATCTTGATATTTTGATACAAACTTTTTTTTAAAACTAGGAGGGGGTAAGCAAGGCAAACAAACTTTATACGGGTCAGACAAAAAAAGAAATATCCCTAAGAAAGTTCAAAAACGATTGAATAGCTATGGAAGGAATCTTGATGTTTAAATAGAATTTTTTTTAAAAAACTAGGAGGGGACAAGCAAGAGCAAAGAAGCTTTCTGGGGGCCATTTCATTTCTGGGGGCCAGAAAAAAAAGGAAGGTCTCTGACAACGTCAAAAACGATTGAACAGCTATGGAAGAAATCTTGATGTTTTAATAGAATTTTTTTTAAAAAACTTGGAGGGGACAAGCAAGGGAAAACAAAATTTTTTGGGGGCCATTGCATTTCTGCGAGCCAGAAAAAAAGAGGCTTAACAAAGTCAAAAACGATTGAACAGCTATGAAAAAAAATCTTGATATTTTGATACAAATTTTTTTGAAAACTGGGAGGGGGCAAGCAAGGCAAACAAACTTTCTGGGGGCCAGACAAAAAAGAAATATCCCTAACAAAGTCCCAAAAAGGTTGAATAGCTATGGAAGGAATCTTGATGTTTAAATAGAATTTTTTTTTTAAAAAAACTAGGAGGGGGCAAGTAAGGGCACAAAAATTTCTAGGGGCCATGCCATTTAAGGGGGCCTGAAAAAAGAAAGATACTTAACAAAGTCAAAAAACGATTGAACAGCTATGAAACAAAATCTTGAAGTTTTAAAAGAAATTTTTTAAAAAACTTTGAGGGGGAAAGCAAGGGCAAACAAACTTTCTTGGGGCCATTCCTATTCTGGGGGCCAGAAAAAAAGAAAGATCCCAAACAAAGTCAAATAACGATTGAACAGCTATGGAAGAAATCTTGATGTTTGAATAGAAATTTTTTTAAAAAACTAGGAGGGGGCAAGCAAGAGCAAACAAACTTTCTGGGGGCCATTCCATTTCTGGGGGCCAGAAAAAAAGAAAGACCCCTAACAAAGTCAAAAACGATTGAAAGGCTATGGAAGAAATCTTGACGTTTTAATAGAAATTTTTTTAAAAAAACTAGGAGGAGGAAAGGAAGGGCAAACAAACTTTCTGGGGGCCATTGCATTTCTGCGAGCCAGAAAAAAAGAGGCTTAACAAAGTCAAAAAACGATTGAACAGCTATGAAAGAAGTCTTGATATTTTGAAACAATTTTTTTTAAAAACTGGGAGGGGGCAAGTAAGGCAAACAAACTTTCTGGGGGCCAGACAAAAAAGAAATATCTCTAACAAAGTCCGAAAACGATTGAATAGCTATAGAAGGAATCTTGATGTTTAAAAAGAATTTTTTTTTAAAAAACTAGAAGAGAGCAAGTAAGGGCAAAAAACTTTCTGGGGGCGATTCCTTTCTGGGGGCCAGAAAAAAGGAAGATCCCTAGCAAAGTCAAAAAACGATTGAACAGCTATGGAAGAAGTCTTGATGTTTTAATGGAAATTTTTTTAAAAAACTGGGAGGGGCAAGCAAAGGCAAACAAACTTTCTGGGGACCAGACAAAAAAAGAAATATCCCTAACAATGTCCAAAAACGATTGAATAGCTATGGAAGGAATCTTGATGTTTAAAAATAAATTTTTTTTAAAAACTAGGAGGGGGCAAGCAAGGGCAAAGAAGCTTTCTGGGGGCCATTCCATTTCTGGGGGCCAGAAAAAAAGGGAGGTCTCTAACAACGTCAAAAACGTTTGAACAGCTTTGGAAGAAATTTTGATGTTTTAATAGAAATTTTTTTTAAAAACTGGGAGGGGCAAGAAAGGGCAAAGAAGCTTTCTAGGGGCCATTCCATTTCTGGGGGCCAGAAAAACAGAAACAGCGCTAACAAAGTAAAAAAACAATTGAACAGCTATGGAAGAAATTTTGATGTTTTAATAGAAATTTTTTTTAAAAAATAGGAGGGGTCATGCAAGGGCAAAAAAACTTTCTGGGAGCCATTCCTTTCTGGGGGCCAGAAAAAAGGAAGATCCCTATCAAAGTCAAAAAACGATTGAACAGCTATGGAAGAAATCTTGATGTTTCAATAGAATTTTTTTCAAAAAACTGGGAGGTGGCAAGCAAGGGGTAAAAAACTTTTAGGGGGCCATTCCATTTCTCGGGCCCAGAAAAAAAAAAAATCCCAAAAAAAGTCAAAAAACGATTAAACAGCTATGGAAGAAATTTTAATGTTTTAATAGAATTTTTCTTTAAAAAAACTAGGAGGGGTCAAGCAAGGGCAAACAAACTTTCTGGGGGCCATTCCATTTCTTGGGGCCAGAAAAAAAGAAAGATCCCTAACAAAGTCAAAAACGATTGAAAGGCTATGGAAGAAATCTTGACGTTTTAATAGAAATTTTTTTAAAAAAACTAGAAGAGAGCAAGTAAGGGCAAACAAACTTTCCGGGGGCCATTCCATTTCTGGGGGCCAGAAAAAAAAGAAAGATCCCTAACAAAGTCGAAAAAACGATTGAACAGCTTTGGAAGAAATCTTGATGTTTTAATAGAAATTTTATCTTAAAACTTGGAGGGGTCAAGCAAGGGCAAAGAAGCTTTCTGGGGCTATTCCATTTCTGGGGGCCAGAAAAATAGAAACAGCGCTAACAAAGTAAAAAAAACAATTGAACAGCTATGGAAGAAATTTTGATGTTTTAAAAGAAATCTTTTTAAAAAAATAGGAGGGGTCGAGGAAGGGCAAAAAACTTTCTGGGGGCGATTCCTTTCTGGGGGCCAGAAAAAAGGAAGATCCCTAGCAAAGTCAAAAAACGATTGAACAGCTATGGAAGAAGTCTTGATGCTCTTATGTAAATTTTTTTTTAAAAACTGGGAGGGGCAAGCAAAGGCAAACAAACTTTCTGGGGACCAGACAAAAAAAGAAATATCCCTAACAATGTCCGAAAACGATTGAATAGCTATGGAAGGAATCTTGATGTTTACAAATAATTTTTTTTTAAAAACTAGGAGGGGGCAAGCAAGGGCAAAGAAGCTTTCTGGGGGCCATTCCATTTCTGGGGGCCAGAAAAAAAGGAATGTCCCTAACAACGTCAAAAACGTTTGAACAGCTTTGGAAGAAATTTTGATGTTTTAATAGCAATTTTTTTTTAAAAACTGGGAGGGGCAAGAAAGGGCAAAGAAGCTTTCTGGGGGCCATTCCATTTCTGGGGACCAGAAAAACAGAAACAGCGCTAACAAAGTAAAAAAACAATTGAACAGCTATGAAAGAAATCTTGATATTTTGATACAAAATTTTTTTAAAAACTGGGAGGGGGCAAGCAAAGCAAACAAACTTTCCGGGGGCCAGACAAAAAAGAAATATCCCTAACAAAGTCCGAAAACGATTGAATAGCTATGGAAGGAATCTTGATGTTTACATAGAATTTTTTTTAAAAAACTAGGAGGGGGCAAGTAAGGGCAAACCAACTTTCCGAGGGCCATTCCATTTCCGGGGGCCAGAAAAAAATCTTGATTTTCTGGGGGCCAGAAAAAGAAGAAAGATCCCTAACAAAGTCGAAAAAACGATTGAACAGCTTTGGAAGAAATCTTGATGTTTTAATAGAAATTTTATTTTAAAACTGGGAGGGGGCAAGTAAGGCAAACAAACTTTCTGGGGGCCAGACAAAAAAGAAATATCTCTAACAAAGTCCGAAAACGATTGAATAGCTATGGAAGGAATCTTGATGTTTAAATAGAATTTTTTTTTTAAAAAAACTAGGAGGGGGCAAGTAAGGGCACAAAAATTTCTAGGGGCCATGCCATTTAAGGGGGCCTGAAAAAAAGAAAGATACTTAACAAAGTCAAAAAACGATTGAACAGCTATGAAACAAAATCTTGAAGTTTTAAAAGAATTTTTTAAAAAACTTTGAGGGGGAAAGCAAGGGCAAACAAACTTTCTTGGGGCCATTCCTATTCTGGGGGCCAGAAAAAAAGAAAGATCCCAAACAAAGTCAAATAACGATTGAACAGCTATGGAAGAAATCTTGATGTTTGAATAGAAATTTTTTTAAAAAACTAGGAGGGGGCAAGCAAGAGCAAACAAACTTTCTGGGGGCCATTCCATTTCTGGGGGCCAGAAAAAAAGGGAGGTCTCTAACAACGTCAAAAACGTTTGAACAGCTTTGGAAGAAATTTTGATGTTTTAATAGAAATTTTTTTTAAAAACTGGGAGGGGCAAGAAAGGGCAAAGAAGCTTTCTAGGGGCCATTCCATTTCTGGGGGCCAGAAAAACAGAAACAGCGCTAACAAAGTAAAAAAACAATTGAACAGCTATGGAAGAAATTTTGATGTTTTAATAGAAATTTTTTTTAAAAAATAGGAGGGGTCATGCAAGGGCAAAAAAACTTTCTGGGAGCCATTCCTTTCTGGGGGCCAGAAAAAAGGAAGATCCCTATCAAAGTCAAAAAACGATTGAATAGCTATAGAAGGAATCTTGATGTTTAAAAAGAATTTTTTTTTAAAAAACTAGAAGAGAGCAAGTAAGGGCAAACAAACTTTCCGGGGGCCATTCCATTTCTGGGGGCCAGAAAAAAAAGAAAGATCCCTAACAAAGTCGAAAAAACGATTGAACAGCTTTGGAAGAAATCTTGATGTTTTAATAGAAATTTTATCTTAAAACTTGGAGGGGTCAAGCAAGGGCAAAGAAGCTTTCTGGGGCTATTCCATTTCTGGGGGCCAGAAAAATAGAAACAGCGCTAACAAAGTAAAAAAAACAATTGAACAGCTATGGAAGAAATTTTGATGTTTTAAAAGAAATCTTTTTAAAAAAATAGGAGGGGTCGAGGAAGGGCAAAAAACTTTCTGGGGGCGATTCCTTTCTGGGGGCCAGAAAAAAGGAAGATCCCTAGCAAAGTCAAAAAACGATTGAACAGCTATGGAAGAAATCTTGAAGTTTTAATAGAAATTTTTTTAAAAAACTGGGAGGGGCAAGCAGGGGCAAACAAATTTTCTGGAAGACATTCGAATTCTGGGAGCCAGAAATAAAAGAAAGATCCAAAACAAAGTCAAAAAACGATTGAACAGCTATAGAATAAATCTTGATGTTTTAATAGAATTTTTTTAAAAAAACTGTTAGGGAGCAAGCAAGGGTAAAATAATATTTAGTAGGCCATTCCATTTCAGGGAGCCAGGAAAAAAAGAAAGATCCCTAATAAAGTCAAAAAACGATTGAACAGCAATGGAAGAAATTTGAAATTTTAATAGAAAATCTTTTTAAGAAACTGGGAAGGGGCAAGAAAGGGCAAAGAAACTTTCTGAAGGCCTTGTTTTTTCTGGAAGGCAGAAAAAAGAAAGATCCCTAAAAAAGTCAAAAAACGATTGAACAGCTATAAAAGAAATATTAATGTTTTAATGGAATTTTTTTTAAAAACTGGGAGGGGGAAAGCTAGGGCAAAGAAGTTTTCTGGGGGCTATTCCATTCCTGGTGAGCCAGAAAAAAGAAAGATCCTTTAGAAAGTCAAAAAACGATTGAACAGCTATGAAAGGAATCTTGATTTTTTTATAGCAATTTTTTTTAAAAACTGGGAGGGGGCAAGCAAGGCAAACAAACTTTATGCGGGTCAGACAAAAAAAGAACTATCCCTAACAATGTCCGAAAACGATTGAATAGCTATGGAAGGGATCTTGATGTTTAAAAATAATTTTTTTTTAAAAACTAGGAGGGGGCAAGCAAGGGCAAAGAAGCTTTCTGGGGGCCATTCCATTTCTGGGGGCCAGAAAAAAGGAAGGTCTCTAACAACGTCAAAAACGTTTGAACAGCTTTGAAAAAAAATTTTGATGTTTTAATAGAAATTTTTTTAAAAAAACTAGGAGGAAGAAAGCAAGGGCAAACAAACTTTCCGGGGGCCATTGCATTTCTGCAAGCCAGAAAAAAAGGAAGGTCTCTGACAACGTCAAAAACGATTGAACAGCTATAGAAGAAATCTTGATGTTTTGAAAGAAATTATTTTTAAAAACTGAGAGGGGGCAAGCAAGAGCAAAGAACCTTTCTGGGGGCCATTTCATTTCTTGGGGCCAGAAAAAAAAGGAAGGTCTCTGACAACGTCAAAAACGATTGAACAGCAACGGAAGAAATTTGATATTTTAATAGAAAATCTTTTTAAGAAACTGGGAAGGGGCAAGCAAGGGCAAAGAAACTTTCTGAAGGACTTGTTTTTTCAGGGAGCCTGAAAAAAGAAAGATCCCTAAAAAAGTCAAAAAACGATTGAACAGCTATAGAAGAAATAGTAATGTTTTAATATAATTTTTTTTAAAAAACTGGGAGGGGGAAAGCTAGGGCAAAGAAGTTTTCTGGGGGCCATTCCATCTCTGGGAGCCAGAAAAAAGAAAGATCCATTAGAAAGTCAAAAAACGATTGAACAGCTGTGAAAGGAATCTTGATTTTTTTATAGAATTTTTTTTTAAAAACTGGGAGGGGGCAAGCAAGGCAAACAAACTTTATGCGGGTCAGACAAAAAAAGAAATGTCCCTAACAAAGTCCAAAAACGATTGAATAGCTGTGGAAGGAATCTTGATGTTTAAATAGAATTTTTTTTAAAAAAACTAGGAGGGGGCAAGCAAGAGCAAAGAAGCTTTCTGGGGGCCATTTCATTTCTGGGGGTCAGAAAAAAAGGAAGGTCTCTGACAACGTCAAAAACGATTGAACAGCTATGGAAGAAATCTGGATGTTTTAAGAGAATTTTTTTTTAAAAAATTTGGAGGGGCAAGCAGGGGCAAACGAACTTTCTGGAAGACATTCGAATTCTGGGAGCCAGAAAAAAAAGAAAGATCCAAAAGAAAGTCAAAAAACGATTGAACAGCTATAGAATAAATCTTGATGTTTTAATAGAATTTTTTTTTAAAAAACTGGGAGGGGGCAAGCAAAGGTAAAATAATATTTAGTAGGCCATTCCATTTCAGGGAGCTAGGAAAAAAAAAAAAATTCCTAATAAAGTCAAAAAACGATTGAACAGCAATGGAAGAAATTTGATATTTTAATAGAAAATCTTTTTAAAAAAATAGGAGGGGTCATGCAAGGGCAAAAAAAATTTCTGGGGGCCAGAAAAAAGGAAGATCCCTAGCAAAGTCAAAAAACGATTGAACAGCTATGGAGAAATCTTGATGTTTTAATAGAAATTTTTTTTAAAAAAATAGGAGGGGTCATGCAAGGGCAAAAAAAATTTCTGGGGGCCAGAAAAAAGGAAGATCCCTAGCAAAGTCAAAAAACGATTGAACAGCTATGGAGAAATCTTGATGTTTTGATAGAAATTATTTTTAAAAACTGAGAGGGGGCAAGCAAGAGCAAAGAAGCTTTCTGGGGGCCATTTCAATTCTTGGGGCCACAAAAAAAGAAAGGTCTCTGACAACGTCAAAAAACGATTGAACAGCAATGGAAGAAATTTGATATTTTAATAGAAAATCTTTTTAAGAAACTGGGAAGGGGCAAGCAAGGGCAAAGAAACTTTCTGAAGGCCTTGTTTTTTCAGGGAGCCTGAAAAAAGAAAGATCCCAAAAAAGTCAAAAAACGATTGAACAGCTATAGAAGAAATAGTAATGTTTTAATATAATTTTTTTTAAAAAACTGGGAGGGGGAAAGCTAGGGCAAAGAAGTTTTCTGGGGGCCATTCCATTTCTGGGAGCCAGAAAAAAGAAAGATCCATTAGAAAGTCAAAAAACGATTGAACAGCTATGAAAGGAATCTTGATTTTTTGATAGAAATTTTTTTTAAAAACTGGGAGGGGGCAAGCAAGGCAAACAAACTTTATGCGGGTCAGACAAAAAAAGAAATATCCCTAACAATGTCCGAAAACGATTGAATAGCTATGGAAGGAATCTTGATGTTTAAAAATAATTTTTTTTAAAAACTAGGAGGGGGCAAGCAAGGGCAAAGAAGCTTTCTGGGGGCCATTCCATTTCTGGGGGCCAGAAAAAAAGGAAGGTCTCTAACAACGTCAAAAACGTTTGAACAGCTATGGAAGAAATTTTGATGTTTTAATAGAAATTTTTTTTAAAAAAATAGGAGGGGTCATGCAAGGGCAAAAAAAATTTCTGGGGGCCAGAAAAAAGGAAGATCCCTAGCAAAGTCAAAAAACGATTGAACAGCTATGGAGAAATCTTGATGTTTTAATAGAAATTTTTTTTAAAAAAATAGGAGGGGTCATGCAAGGGCAAAAAAAATTTCTGGGGGCCAGGAAAAAGGAAGATCCCTAGCAAAGTCAAAAAACGATTGAACAGCTATGGAGAAATCTTGATGTTTTGATAGAAATTACTTTTAAAAACTGAGAGGGGGCAAGCAAGAGCAAAGAAGCTTTCTGGGGGCCATTTCATTTCTTGGGGCCACAAAAAAAAGAAAGGTCTCTGACAACGTCAAAAAACGATTGAACAGCAATGGAAGAAATTTGATATTTTAATAGAAAATCTTTTTAAGAAACTGGGAAGGGGCAAGCAAGGGCAAAGAAACTTTCTGAAGGCCTTGTTTTTTCAGGGAGCCTGAAAAAAGAAAGATCCCTAAAAAAGTCAAAAAACGATTGAACAGCTATAGAAGAAATAGTAATGTTTTAATATAATTTTTTTTAAAAAACTGGGAGGGGGAAAGCTAGGGCAAAGAAGTTTTCTGGGGGCCATTCCATTTCTGGGAGCCAGAAAAAAGAAAGATCCATTAGAAAGTCAAAAAACGATTGAACAGCTATGAAAGGAATCTTGATTTTTTTATAGAAATTTTTTTTAAAAACTGGGAGGGGTCATGCAAGGGCAAAAAAAATTTCTGGGGGCCAGAAAAAAGGAAGATCCCTAGCAAAGTCAAAAAACGATTGAACAGCTATGGAGAAATCTTGATGTTTTAATAGAAATTTTTTTTAAAAAAATAGGAGGGGTCATGCAAGGGCAAAAAAAATTTCTGGAGGCCAGGAAAAAGGAAGATCCCTAGCAAAGTCAAAAAACGATTGAACAGCTATGGAGAAATCTTGATGTTTTGATAGAAATTACTTTTAAAAACTGAGAGGGGGCAAGCAAGAGCAAAGAAGCTTTCTGGGGGCCATTTCATTTCTTGGGGCCACAAAAAAAAGAAAGGTCTCTGACAACGTCAAAAAACGATTGAACAGCAATGGAAGAAATTTGATATTTTAATAGAAAATCTTTTTAAGAAACTGGGAAGGGGCAAGCAAGGGCAAAGAAACTTTCTGAAGGCCTTGTTTTTTCAGGGAGCCTGAAAAAAGAAAGATCCCTAAAAAAGTCAAAAAACGATTGAACAGCTATAGAAGAAATAGTAATGTTTTAATATAATTTTTTTTAAAAAACTGGGAGGGGGAAAGCTAGGGCAAAGAAGTTTTCTGGGGGCCATTCCATTTCTGGGAGCCAGAAAAAAGAAAGATCCATTAGAAAGTCAAAAAACGATTGAACAGCTATGAAAGGAATCTTGATTTTTTTATAGAAATTTTTTTTAAAAACTGGGAGGGGGCAAGCAAGGCAAACAAACTTTATGCGGGTCAGACAAAAAAAGAAATATCCCTAACAATGTCCGAAAACGATTGAATAGCTATGGAAGGAATCTTGATGTTTAAAAATAATTTTTTTTAAAAACTAGGAGGGGGCAAGCAAGGGCAAAGAAGCTTTCTGGGGGCCATTCCATTTCTGGGGGCCAGAAAAAAAGGAAGGTCTCTAACAACGTCAAAAACGTTTGAACAGCTATGGAAGAAATTTTGATGTTTTAATAGAAATTTTTTTTAAAAAAATAGGAGGGGTCATGCAAGGGCAAAAAAAATTTCTGGGGGCCAGAAAAAAGGAAGATCCCTAGCAAAGTCAAAAAACGATTGAACAGCTATGGAGAAATCTTGATGTTTTGATAGAAATTATTTTTAAAAACTGAGAGGGGGCAAGCAAGAGCAAAGAAGCTTTCTGGGGGCCATTTCATTTCTTGGGGCCACAAAAAAAAGAAAGGTCTCTGACAACGTCAAAAACGATTGAACAGCAACGGAAGAAATTTGATATTTTAATAGAAAATCTTTTTAAGAAACTGGGAAGGGGCAAGCAAGGGCAAAGAAACTTTCTGAAGGCCTTGTTTTTTCAGGGAGCCTGAAAAAAGAAAAATCCCTAAAAAAGTCAAAAAACGATTGAACAGCTATAGAAGAAATAGTAATGTTTTAATAGAATTTTTTTTAAAAAACTGGGAGGGGGAAAGCTAGGGCAAAGAAGTTTTCTGGGGGCCATTCCATTTCTGGGAGCCAGAAAAAAGAAAGATCCATTAGAAAGTCAAAAAACGATTGAAGAGCTATGAAAGGAATCTTGATTTTTTTATAGAAATTTTTTTTAAAAACTGGGAGGGGGCAAGCAAGGCAAACAAACTTTATGCGGGTCAGACAAAAAAAGAAATATCCCTAACAATGTCCGAAAACGATTGAATAGCTATGGAAGGAATCTTGATGTTTAAAAATAATTTTTTTTAAAAACTAGGAGGGGGCAAGCAAGGGCAAAGAAGCTTTCTGGGGGCCATTCCATTTCTGGGGGCCAGAAAAAAAGGAAGGTCTCTAACAACGTCAAAAACGTTTGAACAGCTATGGAAGAAATTTTGATGTTTTAATAGAAACTTTTTTTAAAAAAATAGGAGGGGTCATGCAAGGGCAAAAAAAATTTCTGGGGGCCAGAAAAAAGGAAGATCCCTAGCAAAGTCAAAAAACGATTGAACAGCTATGGAGAAATCTTGATGTTTTGATAGAAATTATTTTTAAAAACTGAGAGGGGGCAAGCAAGAGCAAAGAAGCTTTCTGGGGGCCATTTCATTTCTTGGGGCCACAAAAAAAAGAAAGGTCTCTGACAACGTCAAAAACGATTGAACAGCAACGGAAGAAATTTGATATTTTAATAGAAAATCTTTTTAAGAAACTGGGAAGGGGCAAGCAAGGGCAAAGAAACTTTCTGAAGGCCTTGTTTTTTCAGGGAGCCTGAAAAAAGAAAAATCCCTAAAAAAGTCAAAAAACGATTGAACAGCTATAGAAGAAATAGTAATGTTTTAATAGAATTTTTTTTAAAAAACTGGGAGGGGGAAAGCTAGGGCAAAGAAGTTTTCTGGGGGCCATTCCATTTCTGGGAGCCAGAGAAAAGAAAGATCCATTAGAAAGTCAAAAAACGATTGAAGAGCTATGAAAGGAATCTTGATTTTTTTATAGAAATTTTTTTTAAAAACTGGGAGGGGGCAAGCAAGGCAAACAAATTTTATGCGGGTCAGACAAAAAAAGAAATATCCCTAACAAAGTCCAAAAACGATTGAATAGCTGTGGAAGGAATCTTGATGTTTAAAAATAATTTTTTTTAAAAACTAGGAGGGGGCAAGCAAGGGCAAAGAAGCTTTCTGGGGGCCATTCCATTTCTGGGGGCCAGAAAAAAAGGAAGGTCTCTGACAACGTCAAAAACGATTGAACAGCTATGGAAGAAATCTGGATGTTTTAAGAGAATTTTTTTTTAAAAAACTGGGAGGGGGCAAGCAAGGGCAAACAAGCTTTCAGGGGGCCATTGCATTTTTGCGAGCCAGAAAAAAGAGGCTTAACAAAGTCAAAAAACGATTGAACAGCTATGAAAGAAATCTTGATATTTTGATACAATTTTTTTTTAAAAACTGGGAGGGGGCAAGCAAGGCAAACAAACTTTCTGGGGGCCAGACAAAAAAAAATCCCTAACAAAGTCCGAAAACGATTGAATAGCTATGGAAGGAATCTTGAGGTTTAAATAGAATTTTTTTAAAAAAACTAGGAGGGGGCAAGCAAGAGCAAAGAAGCTTTCTGGGGGCCATTTCATTTCTTGGGGCCAGAAAAAAAAGGAAGGTCTCTGACAACGTCAAAAACGATTGAACAGCTATGGAAGAAATCTGGATGTTTTAAGATAATTTTTTTTTAAAAAACTGGGAGGGGGCAAGCAAGGGCAAACAAACTTTCTGGGGGCCATTGCATTTTTGCGAGCCAGAAAAAAAAGCCCTAACAAAGTCCGAAAACGATTGAATAGCTATGGAAGGAATCTTGATGTTTAAATAGAATTTTTTTTTAAAAACTAGGAGGGGGCAAGTAAGGGCAAACAAACTTTCCGGGGGCCATTCCATTTCTTGGGGCCAGAAAAAAAAGAAAGATCCCTAACAAAGTCGAAAAAACGATTGAACAGCTTTGGAAGAAATCTTGATGTTTTAATAAAAAAATTTATTTTAAAACTGGGAGGGGTCAAGCAAGGCCAAAGAAGCTTTCTGGGGGCTATTCCATTTCTGGGGCCAGAAAAATAGAAACAGCGCTAACAAAGTAAAAAAACAATTGAACAGCTATGGAAGAAATTTTGATGTTTTAAAAGAAATTTTTTTTAAAAAAAAAAGAGGGATCGAGGAAGGGCAAAAAAACTTTCTGGGGGCGATTCCATTCTGGGGGCCAGAAAAAGAGGAAGATCCCTAGCAAAGTCAAAAAACGATTGAACAACTATGAAAGAAATCTTGAAGTTTTAATAGAAATTTTTTTAAAAAACTGGGAGGGGGAAAGCTAGGGCAAAGAAATTTTCTGGGGGCCATTCCATTTCTGGGAGCCAGAAAAAAGAAAGATCCATTAGAAAGTCAAAAAACGATTGAACAGCTATGAAAGGAATGTTGATTTTTTTATAGAAATTTTTTTTAAAAACTGGGAGGGGGCAAGCAAGGCAAACAAACTTTATGCGGGTCAGACAAAAAAAGAAATGTCCCTAACAAAGTCCAAAAACGATTGAATAGCTGTGGAAGGAATCTTGATGTTTAAATAGAATTTTTTTTAAAAAAACTAGGAGGGGGCAAGCAAGAGCAAAGAAGCTTTCTGGGGGCCATTTCATTTCTGGGGGCCAGAAAAAAAAGGAAGGTCTCTGACAACGTCAAAAACGATTGAACAGCTATGGAAGAAATCTGGATGTTTTAAGAGAATTTTTTTTAAAAAAACTTGGAGGGGCAAGCAGGGGCAAACAAACTTTCTGGAAAACATTCGAATTCTGGGAGCCAGAAAAAAAAGAAAGATCCAAAAGAAAGTCAAAAAACGATTGAACAGCTATAGAATAAATCTTGATGTTTTAATAGAATTTTTTTTAAAAAACTGGGAGGGGGCAAGCAAAGGTAAAATAATATTTAGTAGGCCATTCCATTTCAGGGAGCTAGGAAAAAAAAAGATTCCTAATAAAGTCAAAAAACGATTGAACAGCAATGGAAGAAATTTGATATTTTAATAGAAAATCTTTTTAAGAAACTGGGAAGGGGCAAGCAAGGGCAAAGAAACTTTCTGAAGGCCTTGTTTTTTCAGGGAGCCTGAAAAAAGAAAGATCCCTAAAAAAGTCAAAAAACGATTGAACAGCTATAGAAGAAATAGTAATGTTTTAATATAATTTTTTTTAAAAAACTGGGAGGGGGAAAGCTAGGGCAAAGAAGTTTTCTGAGGGCCATTCCATCTCTGGGAGCCAGAAAAAAGAAAGATCCATTAGAAAGTCAAAAAACGATTGAACAGCTATGAAAGGAATCTTGATTTTTTTATAGAAATTTTTTTTAAAAACTGGGAGGGGGCAAGCAAGGCAAACAAACTTTATGCGGCTCAGACAAAAAAAGAAATATCCCTAACAATGTCCGAAAACGATTGAATAGCTATGGAAGGAATCTTGATGTTTAAAAATAATTTTTTTTAAAAACTAGGAGGGGGCAAGAAAGGGCAAAGAAGCTTTCTGGGGGCCATTCCATTTCTGGGGGCCAGAAAAAAAGGAAGGTCTCTAACAACGTCAAAAACGTTTGAACAGCTATGGAAGAAATTTTGATGTTTTAATAGAAATTTTTTTTAAAAAAATAGGAGGGGTCATGCAAGGGCAAAAAAAATTTCTGGGGGCCAGAAAAAAGGAAGATCCCTAGCAAAGTCAAAAAACGATTGAACAGCTATGGAAGAAATCTTGATGTTTTGATAGAAAATATTTTTAAAAACTGAGAGGGGGCAAGCAAGAGCGAAGAAGCTTTCTGGGGGCCATTTCATTTCTTGGGGCCACAAAAAAAAGAAAGGTCTCTGACAACGTCAAAAACGATTGAACAGCAACGGAAGAAATTTGATATTTTAATAGAAAATCTTTTTAAGAAACTGGGAAGGGGCAAGCAAGGGCAAAGAAACTTTCTGAAGGCCTTGTTTTTTCAGGGAGCCTGAAAAAAGAAAAATCCCTAAAAAAGTCAAAAAACGATTGAACAGCTATAGAAGAAATAGTAATGTTTTAATAGAATTTTTTTTAAAAAACTGGGAGGGGGAAAGCTAGGGCAAAGAAGTTTTCTGGGGGCCATTCCATTTCTGGGAGCCAGAAAAAAGAAAGATCCATTAGAAAGTCAAAAAACGATTGAACAGCTATGAAAGGAATCTTGATTTTTTTATAGAAATTTTTTTTAAAAACTGGGAGGGGGCAAGCAAGGCAAACAAACTTTATGCGGGTCAGACAAAAAAAGAAATGTCCCTAACAAAGTCCAAAAACGATTGAATAGCTGTGGAAGGAATCTTGATGTTTAAATAGAATTTTTTTTAAAAAAACTAGGAGGGGGCAAGCAAGAGCAAAGAAGCTTTCTGGGGGCCATTTCATTTCTGGGGGCCAGAAAAAAAAGGAAGGTCTCTGACAACGTCAAAAACGATTGAACAGCTATGAAAGAAATCTGGATGTTTTAAGAGAATTTTTTTTTAAAAAACTGGGAGGGGGCAAGCAAGGGCAAACAAACTTTCAGGGGGCCATTGCATTTTTGCGAGCCAGAAAAAAGAGGCTTAACAAAGTCCAAAAACGATTGAACAGCTATGAAAGAAATCTTGATATTTTGATACAATTTTTTTTTAAAAACTGGGAGGGGGCAAGCAAGGCAAACCAACTTTCTGGGGGCCAGACAAAAAAAATCCCTAACAAAGTCCGAAAACGATTGAATAGCTATGGAAGGAATCTTGATGTTTAAATAGAATTTTTTTTAAAAAAACTAGGAGGGGGCAAGCAAGAGCAAAGAAGCTTTCTGGGGGCCATTTCATTTCTTGGGGCCAGAAAAAAAAGGAAGGTCTCTGACAACGTCAAAAACGATTGAACAGCTATGGAAGAAATCTGGATGTTTTAAGATAATTTTTTTTAAAAAAACTGGGAAGGGGCAAGCAAGGGCAAACATTCCATTTCTTGGGGCCAGAAAAAAAAGAAAGATCCCTAACAAAGTCGAAAAAACGATTGAACAGCTTTGGAAGAAATCTTGATGTTTTAATAAAAAAATTTATTTTAAAACTGGGAGGGGTCAAGCAAGGCCAAAGAAGCTTTCTGGGGGCTATTCCATTTCTGGGGCCAGAAAAATAGAAACAGCGCTAACAAAGTAAAAAAACAATTGAACAGCTATGGAAGAAATTTTGATGTTTTAAAAGAAATTTTTTTTAAAAAAAAAAGAGGGATCGAGGAAGGGCAAAAAAACTTTCTGGGGGCGATTCCATTCTGGGGGCCAGAAAAAGAGGAAGATCCCTAGCAAAGTCAAAAAACGATTGAACAACTATGAAAGAAATCTTGAAGTTTTAATAGAAATTTTTTTAAAAAACTGGGAGGGGGAAAGCTAGGGCAAAGAAGTTTTCTGGGGGCCATTCCATTTCTGGGAGCCAGAAAAAAGAAAGATCCATTAGAAAGTCAAAAAACGATTGAACAGCTATGAAAGGAATGTTGATTTTTTATAGAAATTTTTTTTAAAAACTGGGAGGGGGCAAGCAAGGCAAACAAACTTTATGCGGGTCAGACAAAAAAAGAAATGTCCCTAACAAAGTCCAAAAACGATTGAATAGCTGTGGAAGGAATCTTGATGTATAAATAGAATTTTTTTTAAAAAAACTAGGAGGGGGCAAGCAAGAGCAAAGAAGCTTTCTGGGGGCCATTTCATTTCTGGGGGCCAGAAAAAAAAGGAAGGTCTCTGACAACGTCAAAAACGATTGAACAGCTATGGAAGAAATCTGGATGTTTTAAGAGAATTTTTTTTTAAAAAACTGGGAGGGGGCAAGCAAGGGCAAACAAACTTTCAGGGGGCCATTGCATTTTTGCGAGCCAGAAAAAAAAGGCTTAACAAAGTCAAAAAACGATTGAACAGCTATGAAAGAAATCTTGATATTTTGATACAACTTTTTTTTAAAAACTGGGAGGGGGCAAGCAAGGCAAACAAACTTTCTGGGGGCCAGACAAAAAAAAAATCCCTAACAAAGTCCGAAAACGATTGAATAGCTATGGAAGGAATCTTGATGTTTAAAAATAATTTTTTTTAAAAACTTGGAGGGGACAAGCAAGGGCAAAGAAGCTTTCTGGGGGCCATTCCATTTCTGGGGGCCAGAAAAAAAGGAAGGTCCCTAACAACGTCAAAAACGTTTGAACAGCTTTGGAAGAAATCTTGATGTTTCAATGGAAATTTTTTTTATAAACTGGGAGGGGGCAAACGAGGGCAAAGAGGCTTTCTGGGTGAAATTTCATTTCTGGGGGCCAAAAAAAAGAGGCTTATCAAAGTCAAAAAACGATTGAACAGCTATGGAAGAAATCTTGATGTTTTAATAGAAATTTTTTTTAAAAAAATGGGAGGGGGCATGCAAGGGCAAACAAACTTTCTAGGGGCCATTCCATTTCTGGGGGCCAGAAAAAAAGAAAGATCCCAAACAAAGTCAAATAACGATTGAACAGCTTTGGAAAAAATTCTTATGTTTAAATAGAAAATTTTTTAAAAAACTAGGAGGGGGCAAGCAAGGCAAACAAACTTTCTGGGGGCCAGACAAAGAAAGAAATATCCCTAACAAAGTCCGAAAACGATTGAATAGCTATGAAAGGAATCTTGATGTTTAAAAATAATTTTTTTTAAAAAACTAGGAGGGGGCAAGCAAGGGCAAAGAAGCTTTCTGGGGGCCATTCCATTTCTGGGGGCCAGAAAAAAGGAAGGTCTCTAACAACGTAAAAAACGTTTGAACAGCTTTGGAAGAAATCTTGGTGTTTTTATAGAAATTTTTTTTAAAAACTAGGAGGGGGCAAGCAAGGGCAAAGAAGCTTTCTAGGGTCCATTCCATTTCTGGGGGCCAGAAAAAAAGAAACAGCGCTAACAAAGTAAAAAAACAATTGAACAGCTATGGAAGAAATTTTGATGTTTCAATAGAAATTTTTTTTAAAAAAATAGGAGGGGTCGAGCAAGGGCAAAAAAACTTTCCGGGGGCCATTCCTTTCTGGGGGCCAGAAAAAAAGGAAGATCCCTAGGAAAGTCAAAAAACGATTGAACAGCTATGGAAGAAATCTTGATGTTTAAATAGAAATTTTTTTCAAAAACTGGGAGGTGACAAGCAAGGGCAAAAAAACTTTTACGGGCCATTCCATTTCTGGGGCCCAGGAAAAAAAGAAAGATCCCTAATAAAGTCAAAAAACGATTGAACGGCAATAGAAGAAGTTTGATATTTTAATAGAAATTTTTTTTAAGAAACTGGGAAGGGGCAAGCAAGGGCAAAGAAACTTTCTGGGGGCCATTCCATTTCTGGGGGCCAGAAAAAAGGAAGGTCTCTAACAACGTAAAAAACGTTTGAACAGCTTTGGAAGAAATCTTGGTGTTTTTATAGAAATTTTTTTTAAAAACTAGGAGGGGGCAAGCAAGGGCAAAGAAGCTTTCTAGGGTCCATTCCATTTCTGGGGGCCAGAAAAAAAGAAACAGCGCTAACAAAGTAAAAAAACAATTGAACAGCTATGGAAGAAATTTTGATGTTTCAATAGAAATTTTTTTTAAAAAAATAGGAGGGGTCGAGCAAGGGCAAAAAAACTTTCCGGGGGCCATTCCTTTCTGGGGGCCAGAAAAAAAGGAAGATCCCTAGGAAAGTCAAAAAACGATTGAACAGCTATGGAAGAAATCTTGATGTTTAAATAGAAATTTTTTTCAAAAACTGGGAGGTGACAAGCAAGGGCAAAAAAACTTTTACGGGCCATTCCATTTCTGGGGCCTAGGAAAAAAAGAAAGATCCCTAATAAAGTCAAAAAACGATTGAACGGCAATAGAAGAAGTTTGATATTTTAATAGAAATTTTTTTTAAGAAACTGGGAAGGGGCAAGCAAGGGCAAAGAAACTTTCTGAAGGCCTTGTTTTTTCAGGGAGCCAGAAAAAAAAGAAAGATCCCTAAAAAAGTCAAAAAACGATTGAACAGCTATAGCAGAAATATTAATGTTTTAATAGAATTTTTTTTCAAAAACTGGGAGAGGGAAAGCTAGGGCAAAGAAGTTTTCTGGGGGCTATTCCATTTCTGGGAGCGAGAAAAAAAGAAAGATCTATTAGAAAGGTAAAAAACAATTGAACAGCTATGAAAGGAATCTTGATTTTTTTATAGAATTTTTTTTTAAAAACTGGGAGGGGGCAAGCAAGGCAAACAAACTTTCTTCGGGTCAGACAAAAAAAGAAATATCCCTAACAAAGTCCAAAAATGATTGAATAGCTATGGAAGAAATGTTGATGTTTCAATAGAATTTCTTTTTAAAAAACTGGGAGGGGGCAAGCAAGGGCAAACAAACTTTCTGGGGGCCATTGCATTTCTGGGAGCCAGAAAAAAAGAGGCTCAACAAAATCAAAAAACGATTGAACAGCTATGGAAGAAATCTTGATGTTTTAAGAGAAATTTTTTTTAAAAAAATTGAGGGGGCAAGCAAGGGCAAAAAGGCTTTCTGGGGGCTATTTCATTTCTGGGGGCCAGAAAAAAAGAGGCTTATCAAAGTCAAAAAACGATTGAACAGCTATGGAAGAAATCTTGATGTTTTAAAAGAAATTTTTTTTAAAAACTGGGAGGGGGCAAGCAAGGGCAAAGAAGCTTTCTTGTGGCCATTCCTTTTCTAGGGGCCAGAAAAAAAGAAAGAAACAGCGCTAACAAAGTAAAAAAACATTTGAACAGCTATGGAAGAAATTTTGATGTTTACTACAGAATTTTTCTAAAAAATTGGGAGGGGGCAAGCAAGGGCAAAGAAACTTTCCGGGGTCCATTCCATTTCTGGGGACCAGAAAAAAAAGAAAGATTCCTAAAAAAGTCAAAAAACGATTGAACAGCTATGGAAGAAATCTTGATGTTTTAATAGAATTTTTTTTTAAATAACTGGGAGGGGGCGAGCAAGGGCAAAGAAACTTTCTTGGGACAATTTCATTCCTGTTGGCCAGAAAAAAAGAAAGATCCCTAACAAGGTCAAAAAATAATTGAACAGCTATGGAAGAAATCTTGATCTTTTAATAGAAATTTTTCTAAAAATTAGGAGGGGGCAAGCAAGGGCAAGGAAACTTTCCGGGGTCCATTCCATTTAGGGGACCAGAAAAAAAAGAAAGATTCCTAAAAAAGTCAAAAAACGATTGAACAGCTATGGAAGAAATCTTGATGTTTTAATAGAAATCTAACTAATACTAATATGCGGATATGCAAATGAACTCTATTCTCCTCAACAACAAAAGCCCAACACAATGCTCCAGCAGATCCCTGGGTCAAAATCGTATAGCGGTTCAAACGACACAGCCCGATCTTGGAGAAGATTACCAGCCAAAACCGCTCGGCTGATTTTCCAAATTCTTTTTTCCACGTCGTCCTGGATCCTCAAACTTGTGCTCGTGGAGTTTCTTTTTTCGTTTTTCCTCCCTTTTTTATAGATATTTCTACGTTTTCTCCCGGGTTCGTTCGAAATCCTCTAGATCTCGATTAGTGCTCTCCGAGGTCTTTGTCCCGCCTTTCTAAAGGTCCTTTCTCTCTCATATCTCTTGCTCTCTACTACAAAAGATTTCAAAACTTCTTCCTCCAGCAACCCTTCAATTTGAACGGAGGCTTTTCAAATCCGTTTTTGCTTTCCACAAAGAAGCTACTGTTTGCCGATAATTTAGGTGATTTGGAATTCGATGATAATAAATCTACGTGCACTGCTGGTTGGCATTCCTTTTCGAACTCGAAGCGGTTGTCGACGGTTGTGTTTTGTGCTACAGTGCTACAGTGCTACAGTGCTACAGTGCTACAGTGCTACAGTGCTACAGTGCTACAGTGCTACAGTGCTACAGTGCTACAGTGCTACAGTGCTACAGTGCTACAGTGCTACAGTGCTACAGTGCTACAGTGCTACAGTGCTACAGTGCTACAGTGCTACAGTGCTACAGTGCTACAGTGCTACAGTGCTACAGTGCTACAGTGCTACAGTGCTACAGTGCTACAGTGCTACAGTGCTACAGTGCTACAGTGCTACAGTGCTACAGTGCTACAGTGCTACAGTGCTACAGTGCTACAGTGCTACAGTGCTACAGTGCTACAGTGCTACAGTGCTACAGTGCTACAGTGCTACAGTGCTACAGTGCTACAGTGCTACAGTGCTACAGTGCTACAGTGCTACAGTGCTACAGTGCTACAGTGCTACAGTGCTACAGTGCTACAGTGCTACAGTGCTACAGTGCTACAGTGCTACAGTGCTACAGTGCTACAGTGCTACAGTGCTACAGTGCTACAGTGCTACAGTGCTACAGTGCTACAGTGCTACAGTGCTACAGTGCTACAGTGCTACAGTGCTACAGTGCTACAGTGCTACAGTGCTACAGTGCTACAGTGCTACAGTGCTACAGTGCTACAGTGCTACAGTGCTACAGTGCTACAGTGCTACAGTGCTACAGTGCTACAGTGCTACAGTGCTACAGTGCTACAGTGCTACAGTGCTACAGTGCTACAGTGCTACAGTGCTACAGTGCTACAGTGCTACAGTGCTACAGTGCTACAGTGCTACAGTGCTACAGTGCTACAGTGCTACAGTGCTACAGTGCTACAGTGCTACAGTGCTACAGTGCTACAGTGCTACAGTGCTACAGTGCTACAGTGCTACAGTGCTACAGTGCTACAGTGCTACAGTGCTACAGTGCTACAGTGCTACAGTGCTACAGTGCTACAGTGCTACAGTGCTACAGTGCTACAGTGCTACAGTGCTACAGTGCTACAGTGCTACAGTGCTACAGTGCTACAGTGCTACAGTGCTACAGTGCTACAGTGCTACAGTGCTACAGTGCTACAGTGCTACAGTGCTACAGTGCTACAGTGCTACAGTGCTACAGTGCTACAGTGCTACAGTGCTACAGTGCTACAGTGCTACAGTGCTACAGTGCTACAGTGCTACAGTGCTACAGTGCTACAGTGCTACAGTGCTACAGTGCTACAGTGCTACAGTGCTACAGTGCTACAGTGCTACAGTGCTACAGTGCTACAGTGCTACAGTGCTACAGTGCTACAGTGCTACAGTGCTACAGTGCTACAGTGCTACAGTGCTACAGTGCTACAGTGCTACAGTGCTACAGTGCTACAGTGCTACAGTGCTACAGTGCTACAGTGCTACAGTGCTACAGTGCTACAGTGCTACAGTGCTACAGTGCTACAGTGCTACAGTGCTACAGTGCTACAGTGCTACAGTGCTACAGTGCTACAGTGCTACAGTGCTACAGTGCTACAGTGCTACAGTGCTACAGTGCTACAGTGCTACAGTGCTACAGTGCTACAGTGCTACAGTGCTACAGTGCTACAGTGCTACAGTGCTACAGTGCTACAGTGCTACAGTGCTACAGTGCTACAGTGCTACAGTGCTACAGTGCTACAGTGCTACAGTGCTACAGTGCTACAGTGCTACAGTGCTACAGTGCTACAGTGCTACAGTGCTACAGTGCTACAGTGCTACAGTGCTACAGTGCTACAGTGCTACAGTGCTACAGTGCTACAGTGCTACAGTGCTACAGTGCTACAGTGCTACAGTGCTACAGTGCTACAGTGCTACAGTGCTACAGTGCTACAGTGCTACAGTGCTACAGTGCTACAGTGCTACAGTGCTACAGTGCTACAGTGCTACAGTGCTACAGTGCTACAGTGCTACAGTGCTACAGTGCTACAGTGCTACAGTGCTACAGTGCTACAGTGCTACAGTGCTACAGTGCTACAGTGCTACAGTGCTACAGTGCTACAGTGCTACAGTGCTACAGTGCTACAGTGCTACAGTGCTACAGTGCTACAGTGCTACAGTGCTACAGTGCTACAGTGCTACAGTGCTACAGTGCTACAGTGCTACAGTGCTACAGTGCTACAGTGCTACAGTGCTACAGTGCTACAGTGCTACAGTGCTACAGTGCTACAGTGCTACAGTGCTACAGTGCTACAGTGCTACAGTGCTACAGTGCTACAGTGCTACAGTGCTACAGTGCTACAGTGCTACAGTGCTACAGTGCTACAGTGCTACAGTGCTACAGTGCTACAGTGCTACAGTGCTACAGTGCTACAGTGCTACAGTGCTACAGTGCTACAGTGCTACAGTGCTACAGTGCTACAGTGCTACAGTGCTACAGTGCTACAGTGCTACAGTGCTACAGTGCTACAGTGCTACAGTGCTACAGTGCTACAGTGCTACAGTGCTACAGTGCTACAGTGCTACAGTGCTACAGTGCTACAGTGCTACAGTGCTACAGTGCTACAGTGCTACAGTGCTACAGTGCTACAGTGCTACAGTGCTACAGTGCTACAGTGCTACAGTGCTACAGTGCTACAGTGCTACAGTGCTACAGTGCTACAGTGCTACAGTGCTACAGTGCTACAGTGCTACAGTGCTACAGTGCTACAGTGCTACAGTGCTACAGTGCTACAGTGCTACAGTGCTACAGTGCTACAGTGCTACAGTGCTACAGTGCTACAGTGCTACAGTGCTACAGTGCTACAGTGCTACAGTGCTACAGTGCTACAGTGCTACAGTGCTACAGTGCTACAGTGCTACAGTGCTACAGTGCTACAGTGCTACAGTGCTACAGTGCTACAGTGCTACAGTGCTACAGTGCTACAGTGCTACAGTGCTACAGTGCTACAGTGCTACAGTGCTACAGTGCTACAGTGCTACAGTGCTACAGTGCTACAGTGCTACAGTGCTACAGTGCTACAGTGCTACAGTGCTACAGTGCTACAGTGCTACAGTGCTACAGTGCTACAGTGCTACAGTGCTACAGTGCTACAGTGCTACAGTGCTACAGTGCTACAGTGCTACAGTGCTATAGCTACAGGTGAGTCTCGCTAGCTATTTTCCTTTCCTTTTTATCGATCGATACCCCGTTTGTTATTATTTCGTTTGCAAGAGCCATGTAATTCGTGGTTTTGACGATCTTCCTTTTTTTCGTTTTAGTAGCTACGTACGGTACACCCGCTGCTGCCCGTTTTTCTGTTCTGCGATGGCTGCTGGCTGTTCTTCTTCTTCACTGGCATCAGAATCGATGGCATGCGAATACAAGTAAGCGTTGTTGTTCTTACGTGTTTTCGAAATTTAAAATATTTGACATGATTTTCTGCTCATTTGGATAAAATTGCACAAAAAACCAGCTGCTAGAACCCCGCCGCGAACGAAAAATGTTTACCTCTTCTCGTGGTTTTGTGCTAAAAGGAAACTGGATCGGCTTTAAAAGTATGAAGAATTGTGGTAGATTTTTCCTGCTGTTTATTCTTGATGCAAGAAGATTTGATTTTCATAGGAAACCCGTTGTAATACGAATTATGTAATCCTGCCAGCCCCCAACTTTTTATGCCTATCGAGAATCCTTTGCAGCAACTTTTCCTAACCGCCTTCCTTTTCTGTAGATAAACGATCGGATTCGCTGACTTTTTGGTACAACAAGTGAGTATTTTTCGATTAAAATTTCACTTTTTGTGCGATTTTCCCGCTGAGACTGAGATGGGATTTGCCTGCCTCTTGAGTGAAAATAATTTCTAGCTTTTTGAGAGCATTTTTTCGGAATTATCAATAAATCATTCTAGAAACCATTTCAAATCACTTTTTGCTTATTTGGGTGAAATTACGCTTACTGCTAGACCCCCGCCGCGAACGGCGAATTTCTACCTCTTTTCTTGGTTTTGTACTGAAAGGAAGCTGGATTGTTACGGTAGATTGTGCCTGCATCATTTTCGGAATTGTAAATTAATCATTCTAGAAACCATTTCAAATGACTTTATGCTTATTTGGGTGAAATTACACTAAAAATCGGTTGCTGAAAGGAGTCGCTAGACCCGCCACGAACGTTTTTCTCTTAATGTTTTACCTCTTGCGTAAATTTGTACTTATAAGAATATGGATTGGCTGTATTGCCCTCTAATAATACAATTTCAAATGATTTTATGCCTAATTTGATGAAATTACACTAAAAACTATTATTTGACATGATTTTCTGCTCATTTCGATGAAATTGCACTAAAAAACGGTTGCTAGAACCCAGCCGCGAACGAAAAATTTTTACCTCTTCTCGTGATTTTGTGCTAAAAGGAAACTGAATTTGCTTTATTGCAATCAAAGTATGAAGAATTGTGGTAGATTTTTCCTGCTGTTTATTCTTGATGCAACAAGATTTGATTTTCATAGGAAAACCCGTTGTAATGCGAATTATGTAGTCCTGCCAGCCCCTAACTTTTTATGCCTATCGAGAATCCTTTGCAGCAACCTTTCCTAACCACCTTCCTTTTTTGTAGATAAACGATCGGATTCGCTGACTTTTTGGTACAACAAGTGAGTATTTTTCGATTAAAATTTCACTTTTTCTACGATTTCCTGCTGTGACAAATGGGATTTGCCTGCCCCTTGAGTGAAAATAATTTCTAGCTTTTTGAGAGCATTTTGGGAATTGTAAATAAATCATTCTAGAAACCATTTCAAATGACTTTTTGCTTATTGGGGCGATATTACACTAAAAATCGGTTGTTGAAAGGAGTCGCTAGACCCGCCACGAAGTTTCTCTCTTAATGTTTTACCTCTTCGCAATTTTGTAATTCAAGGAAAATGGATTTGCTGTATTGCTCGCTTAACAAGCCCATATTCAAATGATTTTATGCTTAATTTGATGAAATTACACTAAAAACCAGTTGCTTGCTGCTAGACCCCCGCCGCAAACGGCGAATTTCTACCTCTTTTCTTGGTTTTGTACTGAAAGGAAGCTGGATTGTTACGGTAGATTGTGCCTGCATCATTTTCGGAATTGTAAATTTATCATTCTAGAAACCATTTCAAATGACTTTATGCTTAATTTGATGAAATTACACTAAAAACCGGTTGCTGAAAGGAGTCGCTGACCCGCCACGAACGTGTTTCTCTGAATTTTTTACCTCTTGCGTAGTTTTGTGCTTAAAATAATATGGATTGGCTGTATGTCGATTTCTTTGAAACGTGCTTTCTTTAACCATGGAATAACATCTTCATTATCCTTTTTGTTCTTCATTTAGATCAAAGATCGTTTCAAGCAATAATTATGACACAGACGTGATTCTCGGACCTTCGAAACGAAATTGATGGCATTTATGCTGGCGTTAAATCAAATGATGAAACAAGAAAAAACTTGACAGTGGAGAAAAGGACTAAAGTTATTTAGATTAGCTGTTATCCGTAAATTGTATTTTGTTTATTTGTTGTTAGAGTAAGATTACTTTCTGATGCACGAAACTTGGCTTTTATCTATCTTTCCATTTCCTAAATGCTTTGTTCCTGCAGTGTTTCAAAAGCTAATTGTGACGGAGATGTGATATGTGGACCTCAAATGTATAGAACTGCGTAATAACTCTATAACTCTTTGGAGTTTAGAAGAGGAGTCATTAATTCTTTTATGAATCAACATAATCATTTAGGAATTTTGATTCTTAAGAAATTTTTAGATGATATATATTTAAACGAGCACCATGGACCAATAACGGCTAACAGGAATTTATTGTTGGAAAACTTTAATGTTTGATTCAAAATAAACAGAGGAAGTTTGAAGGTGGCCCCAAATTATATCTTAAAACAGCATCACAAGTGAACAAGAATTGAACAAAGTGCTATGATAAAAATATTCACGTTGGAATCAAAATGAACATTACAGCTTTAAGAATGGTCTTAGAAAATATTTATAAGCGCCCTATAAGTCGACGAGGGCTAAGAGTGTATGATTGGAAAACTTAAAAATTTGATTCTGACTAAATAGGAGAAATTCTAGGATTAACCCATGAAATTTTGTCCTTCAAGGAAAATGGATTTGTTGTATTCGTCGCTTAACAAGACCATATTCAAATGATTTTATGCTTAATTTGATGAAATTACACTAAAAACCGGTTGCTTACTGCTAGACCCCCACCGCGAACGGCGAATTTCTACCTCATTTCGTGGTTTTGTGCTGAAAGGAAGCTGGATTGTTACGGTAGATTGTGCCTGCATCATTTTCGGAGTTGTAAATGAATCATTCTAGAAACCAATTTAAATGACTTTCTGCTTATTTGGGTGAAATTACACTAAAAACCGGTTGCTGAAAGGAGTCGCTAGACCCGCCACGAACGTGTTTCTATTGCTAATTGATAATCTTAATAATCGAGGAACTACTCATTGGGTTGATTCCATTTCTATGGTTGATTCTATTAGGAATTTCGTAAGTATCGGTATCTGGAGCCAGCAAGTAATTACGTTTACGTTTACTTTTCTTAAAGGATTTACTGAATTACAATCAAGGTAATAAAGCATTATCTTCCTACACGAAAGAAGCTCTTATCTCAATTGGGTTGTTGCTGTGAGTAAATAATATTTTATCCTCGAGCAATTATTTCCTGCTCTTGCCAATAGTATATGCTACTCACAGTAGGCGTGACTATTGATTGGATTAATTACGTTACTTTTGTCATGTTTAGAATGTGCTTGCCTGCTTGCTGTATGATATTACACTTTTTGCTTGCATTCCTTATTAAATTGAAAGAATGTAGGAGGGCATTGTTTTTTTACTTTGATTTTCAGGATAGATTCAATTCTAATTTGATTTGTCAGAGGAGTAAACAGATAAGTAAAGTTGGGAAGTCTTACCATGAAATGTTAGGGAAAATTAAAACAGGAGACTTAGGGGGTAACCCATTAAAATATTCAAACGAGGAACACGAATAGACCTGGCCTTGCAGAGTTTTGAAGCAACTTTCAATTAACGGAAGACTAGCTCCCCTACGAAGCCCGCTACGCGGGCTTGCCAGTGACCCTATGGTAGAGTACATAGATTAGCCTCGGAAAAGACAAGAATTTTCTTAATACCCCCTATGAATGATAGTAAAATTAGCCTCGGCAAAGACAAGAATTCTGTCGAAGCCCCCTATGAGTTTGCAGATTAGCCTCGGAAAAGACAAGAGGTGTATCAACCTCGATTTGAAAAAAATTGGCTCCGCATAGGTCACGTGATAAAAAAATTAAACAACGATTAAACAGCTATAGAAGAAATCTTGATGTTTGAATAGAATTCTTTTTAAAAAACTGGGAGGGGTCAAGCAAGGGCAAAAAAACTTCTAGGGGCCATGCCATTTTAGGGGGCCTGAAAAAAAGAAAGATACTCAAAAAAGTCAAAAAACGATTGAACAGCTATGAAAGAAATCTGGAAGTTTTAAAAGAAACTTATTTAAAAAACTGGGAGGGGGCAAGCAAGGGAAAACAAACTTTTTGGGGGCCGTGCCATTTCTGGGGGCCAGGAAAAAAGGAAGATCCATGATAAAGTCAAAAAACGATTGGACAGCTATGGAAAAAATCTTGATGTTTTAATAGAAATTTTTTTAAGAAACGGGGAAGGGGCAAGAAAAGGGCAAAGAAACTTTCTGGGGGCCATGTTTATTCAGGGGGCCAGAAAAACAAGAAAGAGCCCTAACAAAGTCAAAAAACGATCGAACAGCTATGGAAGAAATCTTGATGTTTTAATAGAATTTTTTTTTGAAAAAACTTGGAAGGGGCAAGCAAGGGCAAAAAAACCTTGAAGGGGCCAGAGAAAAAAGAAATATCACTAACAAAGTCGAAAAGCGATTGAACAGCTATGTAAGAAATCTTCATGTTTTAATAGAAATTTTCTTTGTAAAACTGGGAGGGGCAAGGAGGGGCAAAGAACCTTTCTGGGGGCCATTCCATTTCTGGGGGCTAGAAAAAAAGAGAGATCCCTAACATAGTCAAAAAACGATTGAGCAGCTATGGGAGAAATCTTTATGTTTTAGAAGAAACATTTTTAAAAAACTGGGAGGGGGCAAACAAGGGCAAAGAAACTTTCTGGCGGCCAGAAAAAAAAGAAATATCACTAACAAAGTCGAAAAGCGATTGAACAGCTATGTAAGAAAACTTGGTGTTTTAATAGATTTTTTTTCAAAAGACTAGGGGGCTCAAGCAAGGGCAAAGAATTTTTCTGGGGGCCGTGCCATTTCTGGGGCCAGGAAAAAAGGAAGATCCCTGATAAAGTCAAAAAATCATTCTAGAAACCATTTCAAATCACTTTTTGCTTATTTGGGTGAAATTACGCTTACTGCTAGACCCCCGCCGCGAACGGCGAATTTCTACCTCTTTTCTTGGTTTTGTACTGAAAGGAAGCTGGATTGTTACGGTAGATTGTGCCTGCATCATTTTCGGAATTGTAAATTAATCATTCTAGAAACCATTTCAAATGACTTTATGCTTATTTGGGTGAAATTACACTAAAAATCGGTTGCTGAAAGGAGTCGCTAGACCCGCCACGAACGTTTTTCTCTTAATGTTTTACCTCTTGCGTAGTTTTGTGCTTAAAATAATATGGATTGGCTGTATGTCGATTTCTTTGAAACGTGCTTTCTTTAACCATGGAATAACATCTTCATTATCCTTTTTGTTCTTCATTTAGATCAAAGATCGTTTCAAGCAATAATTATGACACAGACGTGATTCTCGGACCTTCGAAACGAAATTGATGGCATTTATGCTGGCGTTAAATCAAATGATGAAACAAGAAAAAACTTGACAGTGGAGAAAAGGACTAAAGTTATTTAGATTAGCTGTTATCCGTAAATTGTATTTTGTTTATTTGTTGTTAGAGTAAGATTACTTTCTGATGCACGAAACTTGGCTTTTATCTATCTTTCCATTTCCTAAATGCTTTGTTCCTGCAGTGTTTCAAAAGCTAATTGTGACGGAGATGTGATATGTGGACCTCAAATGTATAGAACTGCGTAATAACTCTATAACTCTTTGGAGTTTAGAAGAGGAGTCATTAATTCTTTTATGAATCAACATAATCATTTAGGAATTTTGATTCTTAAGAAATTTTTAGATGATATATATTTAAACGAGCACCATGGACCAATAACGGCTAACAGGAATTTATTGTTGGAAAACTTTAATGTTTGATTCAAAATAAACAGAGGAAGTTTGAAGGTGGCCCCAAATTATATCTTAAAACAGCATCACAAGTGAACAAGAATTGAACAAAGTGCTATGATAAAAATATTCACGTTGGAATCAAAATGAACATTACAGCTTTAAGAATGGTCTTAGAAAATATTTATAAGCGCCCTATAAGTCGACGAGGGCTAAGAGTGTATGATTGGAAAACTTAAAAATTTGATTCTGACTAAATAGGAGAAATTCTAGGATTAACCCATGAAATTTTGTCCTTCAAGGAAAATGGATTTGTTGTATTCGTCGCTTAACAAGACCATATTCAAATGATTTTATGCTTAATTTGATGAAATTACACTAAAAACCGGTTGCTTACTGCTAGACCCCCACCGCGAACGGCGAATTTCTACCTCATTTCGTGGTTTTGTGCTGAAAGGAAGCTGGATTGTTACGGTAGATTGTGCCTGCATCATTTTCGGAGTTGTAAATGAATCATTCTAGAAACCAATTTAAATGACTTTCTGCTTATTTGGGTGAAATTACACTAAAAACCGGTTGCTGAAAGGAGTCGCTAGACCCGCCACGAACGTGTTTCTATTGCTAATTGATAATCTTAATAATCGAGGAACTACTCATTGGGTTGATTCCATTTCTATGGTTGATTCTATTAGGAATTTCGTAAGTATCGGTATCTGGAGCCAGCAAGTAATTACGTTTACGTTTACTTTTCTTAAAGGATTTACTGAATTACAATCAAGGTAATAAAGCATTATCTTCCTACACGAAAGAAGCTCTTATCTCAATTGGGTTGTTGCTGTGAGTAAATAATATTTTATCCTCGAGCAATTATTTCCTGCTCTTGCCAATAGTATATGCTACTCACAGTAGGCGTGACTATTGATTGGATTAATTACGTTACTTTTGTCATGTTTAGAATGTGCTTGCCTGCTTGCTGTATGATATTACACTTTTTGCTTGCATTCCTTATTAAATTGAAAGAATGTAGGAGGGCATTGTTTTTTTACTTTGATTTTCAGGATAGATTCAATTCTAATTTGATTTGTCAGAGGAGTAAACAGATAAGTAAAGTTGGGAAGTCTTACCATGAAATGTTAGGGAAAATTAAAACAGGAGACTTAGGGGGTAACCCATTAAAATATTCAAACGAGGAACACGAATAGACCTGGCCTTGCAGAGTTTTGAAGCAACTTTCAATTAACGGAAGACTAGCTCCCCTACGAAGCCCGCTACGCGGGCTTGCCAGTGACCCTATGGTAGAGTACATAGATTAGCCTCGGAAAAGACAAGAATTTTCTTAATACCCCCTATGAATGATAGTAAAATTAGCCTCGGCAAAGACAAGAATTCTGTCGAAGCCCCCTATGAGTTTGCAGATTAGCCTCGGAAAAGACAAGAGGTGTATCAACCTCGATTTGAAAAAAATTGGCTCCGCATAGGTCACGTGATAAAAAAATTAAACAACGATTAAACAGCTATAGAAGAAATCTTGATGTTTGAATAGAATTCTTTTTAAAAAACTGGGAGGGGTCAAGCAAGGGCAAAAAAACTTCTAGGGGCCATGCCATTTTAGGGGGCCTGAAAAAAAGAAAGATACTCAAAAAAGTCAAAAAACGATTGAACAGCTATGAAAGAAATCTGGAAGTTTTAAAAGAAACTTATTTAAAAAACTGGGAGGGGGCAAGCAAGGGAAAACAAACTTTTTGGGGGCCGTGCCATTTCTGGGGGCCAGGAAAAAAGGAAGATCCATGATAAAGTCAAAAAACGATTGGACAGCTATGGAAAAAATCTTGATGTTTTAATAGAAATTTTTTTAAGAAACGGGGAAGGGGCAAGAAAAGGGCAAAGAAACTTTCTGGGGGCCATGTTTATTCAGGGGGCCAGAAAAACAAGAAAGAGCCCTAACAAAGTCAAAAAACGATCGAACAGCTATGGAAGAAATCTTGATGTTTTAATAGAATTTTTTTTTGAAAAAACTTGGAAGGGGCAAGCAAGGGCAAAAAAACCTTGAAGGGGCCAGAGAAAAAAGAAATATCACTAACAAAGTCGAAAAGCGATTGAACAGCTATGTAAGAAATCTTCATGTTTTAATAGAAATTTTCTTTGTAAAACTGGGAGGGGCAAGGAGGGGCAAAGAACCTTTCTGGGGGCCATTCCATTTCTGGGGGCTAGAAAAAAAGAGAGATCCCTAACATAGTCAAAAAACGATTGAGCAGCTATGGGAGAAATCTTTATGTTTTAGAAGAAACATTTTTAAAAAACTGGGAGGGGGCAAACAAGGGCAAAGAAACTTTCTGGCGGCCAGAAAAAAAAGAAATATCACTAACAAAGTCGAAAAGCGATTGAACAGCTATGTAAGAAAACTTGGTGTTTTAATAGATTTTTTTTCAAAAGACTAGGGGGCTCAAGCAAGGGCAAAGAATTTTTCTGGGGGCCGTGCCATTTCTGGGGCCAGGAAAAAAGGAAGATCCCTGATAAAGTCAAAAAACGATTGAACAGCTATGGAAAAAATCTCGATGTTTTAAAAGAAAATTTTTTAATAAACTGGGAGGAGGCAAGCAAGGGCAAAGTAGCTTTCTGGGGACCATTCCATTTCTGCAGGGCCAGAAAAAAAAGGAAGATCCCAAACAAAGTTAAAAAACGATTGAACAGCTATAGAAGAAATCTTGATGTTTGAATAGAATTTTTTTCAAAAAACTGGGAGGTGGCAAGCAAGGGCAAAAAAACTTTTAGGGGGCCATTCCATTTCTGGGGCCCAGAAAAAAAAGAAAAATCCCAAACAAAGTCAAAAAACGATTGAATAGCTATGGAAAAAAACTTGATGTTTAAAAAGAAAATTTTTTAAAAAACTGGGAGGGGGCAAGCAAGAGCAAACAATTATTCTGGGGGCCATTCCATTTCTGGGGGCCATAAAAAAGAAAGAGCCCTAACAAAGTCAAAAACGATTGAACAGCTATGGAAGAAATTTTGATGTTTTAAAAAGAATTTTTTTTAAAAAAACTAGGAGGGTTCAAGCAATGGCAAAAAACTTTCTGGGGGCCATGCCATTTAAGGGGGCCTGAAAAAAGAAAGATACCTAATAAAGACAAAAAACGATTGAACAGCTATGAAAGAAATCTTGAAGTTTTAAAATAAATTTTTTTAAAAAACTGTTAGGGGGAAAGCAAGGGCAAAAAACTTTCTGGGGGCCATTCCATTTCTGGGGTCCAGAAAAAAAGAAAGATCCCAAACAAAGTCAAATAACGATTCAACAGCTATGGAAGAAATCTTGATGTTTAAATAGAAAATTTTTTAAAAAACTGGGAGGGGGAAAGCAAGGGCAAAAAACTTTCTGGGGGCCATTCCATTTCTGGGGTCCAGAAAAAAAGAAAGATCCCAAACAAAGTCGAAAAAACGATTGAACAGCTATGGAAGAAATCTTGATGTTTTAATAAAAATTTTTTTAAAAAACTGGGAGGGGGCAAGCAAGAGCAAACACACATTCTGGGGGCCATTCCATTTCTGGGGGCCATAAAAAAAGAAAGAGCCCTAACAAAGTCAAAAACGATTGAACAGCTATGGAAGAAATTTTGATGTTTTAAAAGAAATTTTTTTAAAAAAACTAGGAGGGTTCAAGCAATGGCAAAAAACTTTCTGGGGGCCATGCCATTTAAGGGGGCCTGAAAAAAGAAAGATACCTAATAAAGACAAAAAACGATTGAACAGCTATGAAAGAAATCTTGAAGTTTTAAAATAATTTTTTTTAAAAAACTGTTAGGGGGAAAGCAAGGGCAAAAAACTTTCTGGGGGCCATTCCATTTCTGGGGTCCAGAAAAAAAGAAAGATCCCAAACAAAGTCAAATAACGATTCAACAGCTATGGAAGAAATCTTGATGTTTAAATAGAAAATTTTTTAAAAAACTGGGAGGGGGAAAGCAAGGGCAAAAAACTTTCTGGGGGCCATTCCATTTCTGGGGTCCAGAAAAAAAGAAAGATCCCAAACAAAGTCGAAAAAACGATTGAACAGCTATGGAAGAAATCTTGATGTTTTAATAGAAATTTTTTTAAAAAACTGGTAGGGGCAAGCAAGGGCAAAGAACATTTGTGGGGGCCATTCCATTTCTGGGGGTAAGAAAAAAAGAAAGATCCCTAAAAAAGTCAAAAAACGATCGAACAGCTATGGAAGAAATCTTGATGTTTTAATACAGATATTTTCTAAAAAACTTGGAGGGGGCAAGGAAGGGCAAAGAGCATTTGTTGGGGCCATTTCATTTCTGGGGGCCAGAAAAAAAGAAAGATCCCAAACAAAGTCGAAAAAACGATTGAACAGCTATGGAAGAAATCTTGATGTTTTAATAAAAATTTTTTTAAAAAACTGGGAGGGGGCAAGCAAGAGCAAACACACATTCTGGGGGCCATTCCATTTCTGGGGGCCATAAAAAAAGAAAGAGCCCTAACAAAGTCAAAAACGATTGAACAGCTATGGAAGAAATTTTGATGTTTTAAAAGAAATTTTTTTAAAAAAACTAGGAGGGTTCAAGCAATGGCAAAAAACTTTCTGGGGGCCATGCCATTTAAGGGGGCCTGAAAAAAGAAAGATACCTAATAAAGACAAAAAACGATTGAACAGCTATGAAAGAAATCTTGAAGTTTTAAAATAATTTTTTTTAAAAAACTGTTAGGGGGAAAGCAAGGGCAAAAAACTTTCTGGGGGCCATTCCATTTCTGGGGTCCAGAAAAAAAGAAAGATCCCAAACAAAGTCAAATAACGATTCAACAGCTATGGAAGAAATCTTGATGTTTAAATAGAAAATTTTTTAAAAAACTGGGAGGGGGAAAGCAAGGGCAAAAAACTTTCTGGGGGCCATTCCATTTCTGGGGTCCAGAAAAAAAGAAAGATCCCAAACAAAGTCGAAAAAACGATTGAACAGCTATGGAAGAAATCTTGATGTTTTAATAGAAATTTTTTTAAAAAACTGGTAGGGGCAAGCAAGGGCAAAGAACATTTGTGGGGGCCATTCCATTTCTGGGGGTAAGAAAAAAAGAAAGATCCCTAAAAAAGTCAAAAAACGATCGAACAGCTATGGAAGAAATCTTGATGTTTTAATACAGATATTTTCTAAAAAACTTGGAGGGGGCAAGGAAGGGCAAAGAGCATTTGTTGGGGCCATTTCATTTCTGGGGGCCAGAAAAAAAGAAAGATCCCTAAAAAAGTCAAAAAACGATTGAACAGCTATAGAAGAAATCTTGCTGTTTAATTAGAAATTTTTTTTTAAAAACTGGAAGGGGGCAGGCAAGGGCAAAGAAACTTTCTGGCAGCCAGAAAAAAAGAAATATTCCTAACAAAGTCGAAAAGCGATTGAACAGCTATGAAAGAAATCTTGCTGTTTTATTAGAAATTTTTTTTGTAAGACTGGGAGGGGCAAGGAGGGGCAAAGAACCTTTCTGGGGGTTATTCTATTTCTGTGGGCCAGAAAAAAAAAGATCCCTAACAAAGTCAACAAACGATTGAACAGCTATGGAAGAAATCTTGATCTTTTAATAGAATTTTTTTTGTTAAACTGGGAGGGGCAAGAAGGGGCAAAGAACCTTTCTGGGGGTTATTCTTTTTCTGGGGGCCAGAAAAAAAAAGATCCCTAACAAAGTCAACAAACGATTGAACAGCTATGGAAGAAATCTTGATCTTTTAATAGAATTTTTTTTTGTAAAACTGGGAGGGGCAAGAAGGGGCAAAGAACCTTTCTGGGGGTTATTCTTTTTCTGGGGGCCAGAAAAAAGAAAGATCCCCAACATAGTCAAAAAACGATTGAACAGCTATGGGAGAAATCTTGATGTTTTAAAGGAAACATTTCTGGCGGCCAGAAAAAAAAAGAAATATCACTAACAAAGTTGAAAAACGATTTAACAGCTATTGAAGGAATCTTTATGTTTGAGTAGAGAATTTTTTCAAAAAACTGGGAGGGGGCAAGCAAGGGCAAAGAAACTTTCTGGGGGCCATACCATTGCTAGGGTCCAGAAAAAAAAACATCCCTACAAAAAGTCAAAACTTTCTGGGGGCCATTCCATTTCTGTGGGCCAGAAAAAAGAAAGATCCCCAACATAGTCAAAAAACGATTGAACAGCTATGGAAGAAATCTTAATGTTAAAATAGACATTTTTTTTAAAAAATCTTGGAGGGAGCAAGAAAGGGAAAAAACTTTCTGGGCGCCATTCCATTTCTGGGGGCCAGAAAAAAAACAAAGATCCCTAAAAAACTAATATTTTAGCCCCATATATTTCTAATGGATAAACGAGAGAAACAGGACTTCATTTAAAAAATGTGTAAGCTCTGTAAAAATTTTAAAAAAATGGTTGATTTCTGTAAATTTCTAACAAGTTTACATGATTTTCTAATTATTTCTTGATAAGCTTGTCAATTTTTGTTCTACTCTTCTATTACAGATTGCTGAGAAGTGTGTCCTACAGAGAATTCAGAAGACTGATATATGGGATTTTAGGAGACAGACCAATACCATTGCCTGAGTGTTTGTATTATGCCATTAGAAAAACTTTTCCAAGCAGCAATGGAAACAAGGGATATGCTGATGAACCATAATATAAATAAAAGACCTTATATGTTTTTATTTTTTGTATATAGTTTCTTTCATTTTCAGCACTGCAATGTCTAACTTTTGGCTCCGGATCAGCTTCTAAGGTGTCTGGATCTACAATTAAGATAATATTTGTTAGAAAGTGGTAAAAATATAAGCAAAAACAATACAACAAGAGATTTTGTTTTATTCTACTGTGCCACAGAAGGCATACAATATCACCCTGTCAGTTGATCTGTATGTTGGTTGCTATGTGATTCACAGATTTTTAGGCTAAAACAATGCATCATATTACTTGCCAGACGTTAGTCTAAGATCTTGCAACTAATAATTAAAACTGAGCACTTGACATGACTTTGATGCTCACCATTTGTTGGAGGTACATCTAATGTCACCATTGCCTTTCTTTCAGCTTGTTTAATAATGGCCTCCTCTCTTGGTTGCTTGGCCAACATCGTGTTAATTGGTGCAGGGGCCTGATCTTCTAGGGTCTTTTGTGCAATCCTCAATTCATTTGGCTCTAACTTTGTTAACACCTGATATATTTCTTCTATGTAATCTGAAATGAACAAATAATTTCACATGTCAATGTTGAACACAAAACGTTGTGTTATAAAAAATGTAACGTTAGTTGTGTTATATAAAAAGCCAACTAGCTGAGTGTTAAAACCAGAAAGATTTGAGTACACAATAATAAACAAATGTTTTGTAAAAAAAAATTTTAATAAATATATGACCAAGTACATGGTTCACTATAAAGCTATACAGGAGGGATTAAAAAAGTTATAAGAACATACCAAAATTCTGTGGTTCTCTAACATCTTTGATAGAAGCCTCACCATTTTTGAATTTGGGGTAAAATGTCTTGATTTGCCTTTCCCCGTCTGCATTCAGCAGCTCTGTGGATATTTGCGTTAAAATGAACTGCAGCTAGAGCTGTTCTGTGAAATGAAATGACAAAACTAGATCAACTCACTCAATTTCAACGATATCACATTACTCACAATTTTAAAATTTGAATTCTTCAAGAAATGGAGAAAACGAGAATTATTCTTTTCCTTAAATTCTTGCCAAAGAAGGTGTCAAAAGTCTGTCAAAAGTCTTATTATAGACAAAGAGTTAAACACCATTCTTGATATCAATCATCTATGCCTACTACAATTATCAACTTTTTACCTGCAAAATATTCCACTATGCGAATATGCTACCATTTTTGGGGCAAAGTGATTGACAACAGAATGGTAACCTTCAAGCTAGCTTGTTTGTGCAAGGGGGGAACCTCCTTTATCCCATTCAACAATCTTTTGTCGAGAAGAGCTTTTCTTATTTTCTCATATTCCTTCGGCTCGGTTAAAAGAAAATGAAATGAAAAAGTTTAGCAAATCTTTCTAAATTACCAAGAATCTATACTGGACAAGCTTGAAATAACTTTTTTAGATATTACTATGCTGAGTTTAACACACATGCTAATCATTAGACAACTAGATTGATGAAACACAAACATTCAAATTATTAATGTTGTATTCAATCGTTATAATATAAAATAAAAAATATAAAAAAAAATAATCAAAAAAATTGTGATATAGCCTCTTTTACTTTGGTACTTTTTTCAGTCTTTGTAACTGCAAGAAGAAAACGGTCTTTTACCTTCCATAAGCCATTTCTAAGGTCTTGGTGTATCATGAGCATAGGCATTGAATATTGGATTATCAAAATTTTCATGCTTGTCCAGAAAGTGATGCAGGAATGCTTTGAATTTTGCTAAAATGACCCCGCCATCACCATTGCTTGTTGTTGTTGCTAACCAAAACAAGTGGTTTTCGCATGGCCTTATCCACTCTTTTACAATATCCATACCTTTCTCCTTTCCTATTTTGATTAGAACTTTGGGTATTTCTAGTGATAAAGGAAAGGCAATTTTACAATTGATGCAATAGGAAATACAGCAGTGGCTCATAGCTATATGTTTGAAGAACTTAAAATAAGAATTTGTCAAATTTATATTTGTTTTTTTGAATGATATTTTTAGCTGTTAATAAATCTTTAAGGTGTCGTCCTCAGAAAAGCTCTTTTATATTTATATGGAGCTATGAATGCTAAATGAAACAAAATATTTGGTATTTTGACTTTATATTGAAAAGAATTCATACATACTTTTTTTATATTCCAAATGTCATAGTAATGCTTTACTTCCTTGTAGTTCTCTCTGACATATTTTGTAATTGCAACATGCCTGTCAGTCACCAATGTTTCAACAGCAAGCTTTTGATTATCAACAAGGTTTTCGAAGCACTTTTTAAAACCATACAGCTCCATAGCATTGCTGCTCCCTGCCTCATTTTTCTACAGTAAAATACAATAAAAATATATAAAGAAGCAATTGTGTTGCAATATTACCAGCATTGAGACAGTTTTATTTACAATTCAAAATTTAAACAAAACATTCAAAGCATGCTCATGTTTAACAGGGCATGTTTAATATAAAGTTAACATCTTCTGGAGCTTCAAATCAGTACACTGGGAGAGTTTATTCAATAAAAAAATGTCTAAACAAAGTTCAATGAAATGATTTTCAGAACACATATAAATTTGCATCATATATACCTGAACAAGCTGAAAGTCGATCACTTTTGAAAGGTGACAGGAAAACATGGAATAAACTCCATTCTTGGCACTGTGTCCCATACTGTCATGCCTGGCATCACCTGCAATTGCTAGCTTTTTGTTTTTCAGGCTGGCATATATTTTTTCTTGGTAATTTTTCCAATAAATGAATATGGCTGGAAATAGTCTAACCTAAAACAGGAAGAAGAGAAAAATTATATAGTTGTTAGGTATCATTTAGGTTACCAAATTCTGCAACCGGTACACTACTCAAAATTGTATAAACAGGATTTTCATTATTTTGAAAACCAAGTTTCAGGAGTAAATATTAAAGAAATTAAAATACAAGCCTTGTCTAAAGAACTAAAATCCTTGTCATTACTTTGAAAATGATATATATCAAAGATAACATTGATGCTGACTTACATTGAATCAAAGATTGGAGTCTGTGTCATCTTGAGTAAACTTCTACTATTTTGATTGCACTGTACATCACCTATGTCCTTTACCTTTACCTTTGGGCATCAAGTACTGTCATGCTAGACTAGGAAATGCTTACAAAGGTATGGAAAGAAGAAATACATGATCTGTAGGATTTAAAGGGGAATAACTTTTCAGATATACAAGAGAAATTAAAGAAAAAAAATATATTACCTTTTGGTGCTTAAAATATGTTTTAAGTGATACACATGCTAAACCCATTGCACCAAATATTTTTTTAACTTCCATTATTGATGCACCTGACAATAATGTCGCCATACATAAAAGGAAATTTCCTGCTGGTGTCTTCAACTTTGGCATTAATGGTTGACTCTTCCAGGTGAAATGCTTTCCACAATGACCACATATACTTGTAATAATCACCATTGTCCCAACTTCTTTGACCTCAACCATTAACTCTTTGAAGCTGGCGTGGTTTATGACACCAAGAGTTGTTGGGTTGTTGAAGATACGGGCTCATATTTATACACTTATGGAATAGGGTGGGTTTAATGGAGATAGGAAATATCAAGTTCAATGTTGACATTAACTGCAAAAGATATTGAAATGTGGGATGTCTTTATGTTGTTGGTATAAGTGGAGGGGATGTTTTTGTGCTGCTAATGATGTTGAAAGATAATCTTATTTGTAACTTATATATTTATATTTTACTTTTTTATATTTGCTCTTGTTTATAATTAATTGTATCTCGTTTTGTTGGCAGTTCAATGGTTTCCTCGGGATTTGAAAAGTTTAGCTTATTGTCTTCAGGTCATACACCCCAACTTTGACAATAAGCAAAAAAATCAACAGGCCACCCTCTTGCGCAGAAGAAATTTGGCCTCATGTAAATCAAAATTTAAACCACAATTTGCGAGTTTTAACCCATTAGTTATAACTGGATATATTCGATGCAACTTTATTAACATAATTAAATCAAATCTTCGCGTTTTACTTTATTCATCTGTCGTTTGTGGTCTACTATCTTTGGCGCAGCTTTTTTGAAGCTCTCATCAGTACTAAGCTCTGGTGGCCAGAGTGATTTAGATATGGTGAGCAGAAACTGCGCTGTGGTTTGATGTATGAACAGTAACTACCGATTGAGAAAGTGGAAGAAAGAAACTTGTGAGGAATACAATCGCCAGTCTCACGAAGAATGTCCCTGTGAACAACCCTTTTGGCTTCACAAGTTTCCAAGCGTTTTGAAAAATTTGGAAACGAGGAAGGTATGGATACGTTTGATGCAGAGAACAACAAAGAGGAACAAGGCATAGGTTCCTGGAGAAAGTGACATGGTATGTTCTGAACATATTGCCGATTGCATGAAATTGGGCTACAAACAACCACCCAAAAAAGCAAGAAGAGTTCTCCTTCGCAAAGATATACCACCCGCTAACCAAGTGGATGACTGGCCTATACTTGCTGAAACAGATGATGAGCAAACATCCACTACAGGTTATACAGTTGCAGTGATTGAAAAAAGGGACAATGTCTCGTTAAAGGAAGAGCACAGCCATACCAAAGAAGAATGTCCTGATTGTAAAAAGAAAAGTGCTCTAATAAGGTCTCTACTAAATGGCATTAAGCCCCTAACATAGAAAGGGATCAACTGAAAGAAAAAGTTGACCATTTCTCTTAAAAGATCATGGGAGGTGTCAGTGAAGCAAGAGAAGAAGCAATTGTTTTTTTTGGGTAAATATAAAGTCAGATGCTGAAATAAAATTTTATACTGGCATTCAAACAGTAGCTTTATTCGATGTCCTTAGCTTTATTCATTTTTTGTTGATAAAGCCCTGTTTGCCAAATTTTGTGTATTGGAGAGGGTAGCACAAGCTATGTCAACAAAGCACAAGAAAACAGCCATCAAAATATCACCCAAGCTTCATGAGAAAAACCAGTTTTCATTGGTTTTCATGCATTCGAGGTTAGACTGCTGAATAAGGACTTAGCTGACAGATTTGGTATTTCACGGGCCACATGATCCAGCATTTTCACAACCCGGATGAGACTTTTGTCTTCACTCCTTTGAGATGCCCTTGTGAGATGGTTACCAAGAGAAATTGTGAATTCAGATTTGCCAAGTATGTTCAGAGAGAGGTATTGAAAGACAAGGTGCATTATAGAGTGCTCTGAAGTGTACACTAAGCGACTAAAATCACTTGATGAACAAGCTGCAACATGGTTAGACTATAAGAAGCATAACACCTTCAAGTTCCTGATAGCAATTTCACCAAATGGCTTTATCATGCTTTTGTCAGACTGTTATGGTGGCATAACTACTGACCAGTTTATCTGCAAGGACAGTAATATGTATAACTTATTGGAACTAGGTGATGAAATCATGGCAGACCTTGGCTTCCAAATTAAGGAAGACCTGCTTCTGTATTATTGCTCCTTAAGTGTGCCACCAGGGACAAGGGTCAAGGCACAGATGACCAGTTTTTTCCCAGTAAGTGAAAAATTTCCTTTTATGGAGGATCAATTGATAACTGACTGTACAATTTGTATCAGAACAGTCAGCTGAATAAAAGTATGATGAATCAGTGCGAAAATGATTCCAGGTGCATTTTGAAGCACAGGGTTGGGAAGAAGGGTTCGAAGAAAACACTGGACCTGTTTCTCAAATAAGATTCTTGATTTTGGACGCAATTTCGATTGTGAGTATATGGTTATTCCTATTTTATTTCTCTGTACCTTGGCCTTACTTGACTGCCATTTTTCTAGCAAAACATCCTGCCCTTACTACAACATCGAATTTACAGCCTGTTTTCTTCCTATTTTTGCAGGGAAGTTTCGAAAAGCCTTGCCCACATGATTTGAAAACCGTTGCTCAACCGATTATTCATCAGGTTTTGTTTTCAGTGTTACTTTTAAGCCTTTTTATTTATCTACCTTTCAATATAGAGATATTTTGTTATTTATCAACTTGAAGCACGAATTCTCACGGAATTGCAACATTGAGATGCAAGAAATTCAAAAATTTTAGGACAGGTTTGCCTGAGTTGCAAATGGCGATCAAGCTACGCCCCCTTTGTGTTGTTACCCCATTGTCAGCAAGATTGTTGCTGTAGTCCAAACAAAGAAGTCACAAACTTTAGTATTTGTGAGGGCCATCTGTGCTTGTACTAGATGGTAATATTGATGACTCCTTTTCAACTGTAGTCCCTCTTTTGTTACTTCTAGAAAAGAATCTTGGGAGATCTTTCAAAGTGTCATTGCAAAGTTTGAACAAACATTTTATTTCCAGGCAACGTGGCAGACATCCATGACATGAGCATCCAACCAATCCATCAGGTGTAGCTCCTAGATAGGGGCTTTCACTGCTTAAAAAAGACCACACTTTTTCAAAGCGAGGGAATCATGTTCTTTGGACTGCAGCTTTATAAATACTTGCCGAGCAGCTTCGTCATCAGGGCATTATTTAAGGATTTTTGAATGGCGGGGCATTTCAGGCATAAGGGCCCACACTTATACAATACCAGAAATGACGTAGGAAATGACACAGAAGTCTTCGGATTGGCACTTTAGATTGTTATATATACTGAGCTATTTTAGGGTTGAGACTTTTGCCTCCAAGATATGACACAACCGTAAGACCTGAAATAAGCCCCAGGTCTTATTTCGCAAAAAATATGGTAAGGGGTTATTTGATGAGGGGGGAGGGGGCCTTACTCGAGGGTAGAGACTTATTTGTTGACAGCAAGAAACACTACCAGCTCTGATGGCTATTATGCTAAAAATGGGCTCAAAATACAAGAGAGTGACGGGATGTATTGATTTCAAGGCAACATCTCAGCCTGAGTATGGTTAAAAAAATGCAAGGAAACACTAAGATTTTGTTAAATTGAGCAATGAGTCGAGTTACAAGGTGGATAAATGAGAAATATAGTGATATAAAGATTGCTATCAGCATGAATTGAGCCTCCATAGGGACCTTTTCGAGGGTGGGGGCTTAATCCAGGACTAACAGTAATTAGGAGGTCTCTTACAAATATCTTTAAAAATTGGTTATTAACGTAAATGGAAATGTTTAATGAAACGTTTACGACCAAAGTCAATTCATTTTTCATAAAAATCCAGATTCTTCAGTGAAAAACTTTTTAATAAAATCTCTTCTTTTGTGCAGCTCCTGATCTGGTTGTTAATTTCGCCGGTCTTTCTTTTGCAAAAATTCACATATGACTGGACGAGGATCAAAATATGCAGTTCTTTTTCCATTTAACGATATGTGCATTGTACTGTTGATCGTTTGTTGTTTTAAACTAGCTCATTACAACGTTTTTATGTCGTTGTAGGGTGACACTGCAAGCTTTGTTGCCATACTGTGAGGAAAAAGTGCCAAAAACATTTTCAGGAGGCCAGTACTTGCCTGGGTCATCTTCCTTAGCTTGAGAGCATAGCTTGTTCCACAATTATTTACAGAAATGTGATCGATCTTTTTTAATTATTGCCACGATTGACTGACAGCAGAAACAAATTGACTAACTTGATCTTCGCCAAACATTTGAGATCCCCAGCAGCTTTGATTAACTCTTTGGGGGACTTTGCTTCCATAAATTTAATTAAATAATTGATTGTATCATTTTCTTCTACAATCATTCGTTGCTCAAGGAAATTTTTCGCACAATTTCTCTTCTTATTGCACCTTTGTCTCTACTTCTGGGCATTTGCAGTTTGGCAAACAATAATTTCATCACCATTGATTACAGCTTGACATCCCTCATGTTAGTCCTCTTCTTTTCCTCCAGGAAATGGAATTTCTGCAATGGCACTATCTTTACCACTGATTATATCTGGGATTTTATTTTTGAAACAGCAACTTCAATCTTTTGAAGATGTTGCAAAGATCATACATGACAGCAGTAAGCCAACTTTTCCCTTTTTCTAAGAAATCCTTGTGCCATTTTTTTCAGTTCTCTCTGTTGGAATTGTTCCATCACACATCTCTGTCCAAACATTTATTGCTGCTTCCAGTTTCTGAAGGACAGCTTTAAGTACATTAAGGGTATGTTATACAAACCGAACTTCAAAGTGCTTTCGTTCTCTTTATGAAGTAGCTTTGTTCTTTGAGGAAATGAGCGAAAAAATGAAATAACAGCCAGGATATTTGTCATCCAGAGAGCAGGTTCAGGTACGTTGGGCTGTACTGATTCTATGTCAGACCTGTGGCAAACACACCACACAGTCACAATCCTTGCTCTTGCCAGTATTTGCAGCATCTCCATATGTTGTTACCCCAACCAACTTCTCTGTGCCGATATTTAGATCATTCATACACTGTACAAAGCAGTCCAGAAGACCATCTGCACCATCAAGTTCACTGCTGGCAATGCCAAGGAAAATTGTTCTTACACTTACTCTATCTGTTGGAACAAATCATGCTGTGATGAACGAGGAGTCAACTGGCTGTTTATCAGTACTTCTATCAATCTGTATACAAAAGCACAGACACTGCTTCAAAACTTGACTGATGTTTTGCTATTCTGAAGATGCCAAAAACTCTGTCATTTCTGCATAAACTAGAGGTTCTTTGTAATGAAAAGCAGATGCGCATGGGCTAAATGGAACAAATTCTCATTCCCATCCTTCTTTTTCAAACTGGCGAATCAAGCCATCACTGAACTCTGATGAAAGAGACCTTTAAGGCTAACTTGGCCTATTGGTTTACTAGTAGGCCTAGGCCCAGAAGTTGCTCTGGCATTGAACATATCAACAGTTTACTTCTGGCCTGGAGCAGCTCTTACTTTCACAACGCTTTTTATGACCACTCTTCTCCCTTTGCTTCATTTTGAGCTGGTATTTTGACTGATACTGTATAAACCCCGATTTGTGAAAGTCACAGTGAAAAAAATTCTGAGAAAAATGTGGGACTTGTTGACGTTTGTTGTGATCACTCTGGTTGTGATTGAAATTGTTGTTGCTGCTGTGATAAAGTTGAAATGATTTGGATCGTGACAATGTCAAATCAGAAAACTGGATACCAGGAACGAGGGCTAGGTGGTTTTGTTTCAACAAAATGATAAAAAAGAGAATAATCTGTAATTATTCGTCAATTAATTTCTATATTGTGCACAGATTTGTTACCAACCTTTTGGAACACTGGTTACTTTTATCTCTAAGGGCCACAAAATGGCCGACATTCTTCTCTTCAGTGGTGGGGGACCTCGTAGGGCCTGGTTGGGCAATTCCCCCACCACTCAGTATGTCAAAAAATGCCCTGTTCCTCATTGTCAATTCCCCATCTTGTTGCAGCAGTTTAAAAAACTTCATCATCTGCGGCTAACAAATTGCCTTAATTAGGCTGAGAAATGGTTTGTCACAAGGTGTTGATACAGCAGCTTTGATCTTTGATGCTGTAATCCTGCCAGCTCTGAAGGAAAACCAAGCTTTGAAAGCTGTCTGATCCCTTGTATCTTTTTCCACTGCCTTTACTTGATCATCTGTAACTCTGGTTCTATCAGCTTCAAGTTTACACCTCTGTAATAGATCTTCAAACAACAATGTTTCAGCATTGGGATCATAAAGCTCAGTAAGAAGAGATGGGAATTGGCATGGGGATCTCGACCAGATGGTTCATTGCCATTTTCAATCTCCCTTTCAAGTCTTTTTTTCAAGCTGTTTGCAGATGTGAAATTGATTTTTTTGATAGGGGCATACTTAACTTGAGATTTAGCTGAAGGTAATTTCCAGTAAGCAGCTACTCCTGCCACTGTTTGTTTTTCATGAATTCGAACAGCAGCTTCCACGTAAAAATTGTAGAGGCAACGTGAGAACATGTTTCTCCAAGCCCAGCCATACATGTACAATGGCCAGCAACAACGGCTCCATCCTCTGTAGAAATAAATCAGGGCTTTACTGGTGCTTCGCTTAATCATTGGCTGTGGTTCCCTTCGCTCGTACAACATAGTATGAAATCGGCCTACTGTCAACACAATAAATCTTAAACACCTCAACTTTACGGACCCAACCAGAAAGGAAACGATTGTATGAGCCTAGAGTTTTGTAGTTTTTAAAATCTTGCATTGAGTAGCATCTGTTTCAGCCAAGGACGAGGTAGTTCACCATATCAATGTATGTTAGCGAAGGAAAGCCAGCAGGCACGCTCTTCCACAAGGAGGCGGGTATCGAATAAGGATCTTACCCTCCAATAACTGCTGTTTTTTCAGCATAACGTTTCTTAGCTTCTTGACTCATGGTTTTGACGTATTTTGCCATCTCTGCATAAAATTCCTCCCTTTCTAGGAGGTCTACCAACATGGCCACCACTACGACCGCAATGTATTGTTGTCCAAATCGCAAAAAGGTTTATAGAGGGAATTTGGTATCAACTCAATATGATATTTGAAATGGAAGGGAGCGTAGAATAAAATAATTTTTGTTGGGAAAAATATGGTAGAAATTTTCTAGTGTACCATCAGTTGTATCTAATTCTTCTTCTTTGTTCACCGTACTGATTATCTATTTCTCTACCGCCGTTTCTGTTGCTTCTTACGCTACAATTCGGCGTTTTATATACTTTAATCTACACAAACTGAATATGGCTATATTGCAGCCGCTCAGCAGTTGAATTGTGCATTTTATGACTGTTGGGAACTTTCCGTTGCGCAGCCTCATATTCCCACGGGGCCTAAAGAACCAGTGGCAGTGAAGACGGTACTTGGATGGGTGTTGTCAGGACCAGTTTCAGGTAAGAGTGACAATTTTAATTCTGATACTCTTGTTTTCCTTGTTATTGAGCCTACTCCTTTAAGTAGCAAGGACATGTTAGATGTGAACAAAAGTATTCATAGATTTTGGGATTTGGAAACTGTTGGGGTAAGAATTGATGATGATGTACATCAGAAAGCTATAAATGACATACCCTTTAATGGGGAACGTTATTCTGTAGGCCATGTAGCAGGGCTAGAAAACCCTGCAGATTTAGGATCTAGAGGTGTTTTAGGAGTGTAGAGTGTAGAGTGTAGACGTAGAACGTAAAACAGAGATTGATTAATATGATGAGAAATTGAAGATTGATGTAATTTTTCTGTTCAATATTCTGGAGAACCAGCACTAGATTAAATGTTTTCATAACAATGATACAAGCATGAAATTTGGTACAACAACAAAGTTTGACGTGCTGATTAGGATCAGATGCAGACCCACTTTAAAAATGCCCCCAACAGCTATTTTTAGATTGGGGTACCTATACCCAGTCCTTTTTGGCCTTTCTCCATATCTTTTAAACTATGCAAGATATAAATCTGAAATTTAGTTTTCTGACGTAAATTTACATGCTAAAAAAGATGAAATGCAGGTCCCACTTCAAAAATGCACTGAAAAGATTTTTTTAGGTTGGGGTTCCTGTAACCAGTCCTTTAAAAACTTCAGGACTCCAAGCAACATGCCAGTGCCTTGAAGAGTCGCTTATTTCACATGCTGCTAAGTTTCATGAATCATGTAGAAATAGTTGTGACAAGTATCACTTCGAAAAAGCAATAAAGAAAAGACAGCTTTCTGAAAAAGAAAAGGACAATATAAACTCATCCAATGGAACAAGATCATTAGACCAAAGCACTAACTTTTTGGAATCAGAGTGCTTCTTTTTTGTGATCAAGTTTATACGGATAAGAATCTCCTAACTGCTAGCACATTAGGGCTAGATCAGTGAATACTTGCCGCTGCAACTCAGCTTTGTGATGAAAAACTACTAGCAAAGCTAAGTCAAGGGGATATAGTTGCAACCGAGTCGAAATACCACATTAAATGCCTGGCAAAGTTGTGTAACAGATTGAGACAACTTAAGTATAGAAAGTGCTAGTTTTTGGTAAAGCATTATCCAAGATTGTTCATTACATAATTCAATGTAAATAACTGCCAGGAAGATCGCCAGTATTCAAGCTAAGTGACATCAAAAGCCCATATATTCTGACAATTGTACATTATGGCAGTGATCCAGTAAGTGTTCATAGCACTAGACTGTATGGGAAGCTCATGAATCACATTCCAGGAATTCAAGCTTTAAAAAAGCAGGATCTTTTGTTAACCTTTGAAGAAAATAGTGGCAAAGCTTTTTAGATGCTTGCTCAAAGGACTCAGAAAAGGATTGCATGGTTCTTGCTAAGACAGCAGATATAGTAAGGAAGGATATGTTCTCCAGCTTTCCAGAATTTGAAGGACATTTTTATGCAGATTATGTGAAACCGTTGGTACCAGCTAGTCTAGTGTACCTTGTTTGAATGTTGCTTGAAGGGACAAACCTGCAGATAATGAAATGGTAGAAGACACAGATATCTTCGCCCACGATATTACTCAGCTAATATGATACAATGCAACAAAACAGAAACTCAGTGGAGGAAACAAATTGGAGTGTGAAACCCTGCTTTCAGTGTATGTTATTGATAAGTTAGCTCATTTTGGCTTGAGTGTTTCCTCTGACAGGATAGACAACATTAAGACATGAAGTACTATGTGATAGATACAAGAGACCTGATTTAGTCTGCCCACCTTGCTTGCAACATTGCTTTTTTACTACAGCAGTGATCGATAATATTGATCATATTGCGACATCAACAACTGCAAGACGGCATCTCCACGGTACCGGGATATCACTTTTCCAGCATCCAGATAAAGCAGCTCAGTACAAACTGTCTCAGTATGACCTTGAAAGTGGAGGTCGTCATTCACAAAATGCTGAATTGCCAGAGTACTAGACTGACATTTCTCCAGTAGCTGAAGTGAAACAAAGCTGAAAGTTTCCTGGTCAGCACTTAATGAAGAGACTACAAATGCGAAGCCACGTACAAAATGCTTGTCAGCATTAATGCCTCTGATCGATGAAAATATAAATTATTTTCCTATGGTTAAGCATACCATCAAGATAATAAGGTAGGCTGTTAATCATCTCAACCCTGGCCAGAAACCAATGATTACTGCAGATCAACCAGTCTATGCAGTTGGGAAACAAGTCTAATGGCAGTTTCCAGAGTTATTTGGTGAGGACAAGTCTATCCAAAAGGGCATTCAATAAGGAAATCGAAGAGAGAATTGACCTAAGTTATGACAAATGGGTAATGTACAAAAAAGATCAGTTAGTGCAATTTGAGCATTGGTATACAGCAGGGGCAGATCCAGAGAAAATGTGAAGGGCAGGCAGTTGATAATAGGGGCGCTGAAAAATTTTCAGAAACTTGTGACGAGAGTACTCTCTATACAACAATTTTTCCGACTCTAATTGCCGACAGAAGGTTTTCTATTCACGTTTTATAAAAATTATTCCAAATCAATTAAGATAACTAAAGGCATCTATTTAAAGTTCCAATTTTTATTGGAAAATTTACTTGCTGAAAATTGATCTTCGATTTTTCTTGGCATAGCATTTTAAAACTACATTTGTTGTTGGAAGCATGTTCCTGTAGACTTGTAGAAGTACAAGGCTTTCCATTCGCTGCTCCGTCATTGTAGCTTGAACTGCTGATAAGGTACTCTGCACTTTCAAAAAAAATTGCTCTGCTTCCATCGTAGTGACTGGCATTGTAGACAAGATTCGCAGGAGTTTCTTTATGTTTCCAAAAGAGCCACTGCATTTTTCATAAGCACAAACTGCCAACTTTATTTTAGCAGCCTCCTCCGGATTCTGTTTCCATCTGAAGATAGACAAATTGCCTTTACTAATCAAGTTCGCTTTGACGAAAATAGGAATGAGCTACAAGCCCCTTATAATTAGCTTGAATAAGGTTATGTTTGCCAATGATTGATTATCAAATTGAAATATTATCAAACGTTTTTCTAGTTCTTCTGTATTGATTTTTCACAAAAAAAATTAAACATTAAAAACAATTTTTGCACATTGGCAAGAGCACACATTTTAGGGTTGGGCAGCTTTTCAAATGATTCTTTGGCGTTAGTTTCCTTGGAACTTTCAAAGGGGGGACAATAATCAAGCCTTGGATTCACTAACTATGTAACGGAGCCACTGACTTGACGTTTGGAAGCAAATACCAAAATATATAATTACAGCATTTTCCACCTCTGAATTCTGCATCTAAAGTCACTTCATCTGACAAGAACATCTCGTATTCTCAATGGCAGGTAAGAGCTCCTCACAGGTTACATTGGCAAGAAGGCAGGAATTAAAGTATACAATTTCATGGACAGCCTTTTTTGTTTTCCAAACCGTGACTTCATGTCCTCCAAAACATGGTCTAGCATCGAAAAAAAGGTTTACCTTGAAATAATCCTCAGCTCAACCATCGGCGAGTGCATTCTCTCTGTGTTGGGATCTTTTGGGTGCACGTGGCTTAGCCTCTTGGATTCCGAGCAGTGCTACCCTTTCCAACACTTTCTCATAAAGAGATGAGGCTTCATGTACATTATCACTTTCTTCCTCTATGATCCTGACAACATTGTCGATTTCTTGAAGAGCTTTGGCTAGGTCTTTCCCTACTGATTGGAGGCTTTTGCTTAAAACAATTAAATGACCTGACATTTATGCCAAAACTTCAAGTGCAACGAGAAATTCAAACTCAGAGATACTTTTCTGAAGGATTATGGCATCTACTGCCGACGTTTTATCGTCCCAATCTTGAATAGCATCAATACCAGCCAATCATTTCTTGGTTAGAGCTGTTTGCCTTTTCATGATCAGAAACGTTTATTGCAAGGTATGTTTTCTTACTTGGTTGCTCAGTGATGGGGCTACTCTCAAATTTCATAGCCTTTTTTGGGATTGTTTCTTCAAAAGCAGGTGTAAACTCGTCACTGCCAATTTTAATTTAACCTTCTAATGAGAAAGAATAATCACTGCTACTACACAAATATTGAGTTATTCTGTTGTATTCTTTGCCAATCTCTTCTTTATATCTTTGTAAATTAAATATCTTTTTTGAGCCAGGCATGAACATTGCCTTTTGACCATCCTCATATCCTTCTGTTCATAGCCTTTTCCTCGTTGTACAAATTTTGATGGAATGCTTTTCACTTTTCTATACATTTCTCCTTTAAAATAAAATATGTTGCGTTTTGTTTGATTTTCAGGACTAAGCGTTTTCCTCTCTTTGCCTCAAGCATTCTTGCTTTGCTATTCCATTCTATAAGACTCACCACTTCTTCATTTCTAACAGTCTTTGATTTGCTGTTCTTGCCTTTAACTTTAAATGTTCACTCTTTTCCCTTATTTCCTTTGTAATCATCAAAGCATTTGACAACAATAGAATTCTTAGTATCATTCTTAGCAGCTGTGGTAGCTAAAAAGCAATTTGTGCCTTCAATACAGGTTACCCTAGCAATGCCATTCTTGAAAAAGTTGTACATTACATTTTTCCTTTAACCCTATCCAGACTAGGGGGGGGGCACAAAGTGCCCCCCTAGTTGGTTTTTCTTTCATAACTTCAGTAGTTTGAAAGCAATACCCCTCAGACCTCCTGACTTTTAGTTTTAACCTATCTGACACATGTTAATATAAAAAGGTAATTTATTTATTATTAATCAGGGGGTTGTGTAGGGGCGTTTTCAAAACTAGTCAAGTAAAAAATAATTCAATCTGCCACGGATTCCCAACAAAAGTAGATATATTGATGAAAATTAGTATCTAGGCATTAATTTGTGCTCTTTTCATGATTCTGACCAGAAAATTCAAATTTAACATCCTTTTCTATGATTTTTCTGCTGCGCATGCGCACACATTTGTTGACATATTTATAGGTTGTTGGGTAGCCACAGCTGCGGTTTTCTATGCATATTTACAGCTAGTTCAATGCGTTCAATAAGCGAATCACTGTTAGAGGCCCATTTCCTCATATTAAACCCTCCAGAAGCAAAACAAAGTTTGAGTTTACGATAAAGTTCGAAACTTTCCTCCTCAGTATCTAATGAAAACGCAAAATCGTCGATATATAGAGATTTTTCGACGGTTTGCACAAATTCGTTATCTGACTGTCGATAGTTTTCAAGGTGGTGACGTACAGTAGCATTAAGAACATACGGCGAACTTGTAAGTCCAAAAACTAAACGTGAAAACCTCAATGTTGCAAGCTCAGGATCTTTTTCAAAAACGTTATCGTACCACAAGAATCGGAGAAAATTCCTGTCGTTTTCTTGTATAATGATATTCAGAAATGCCTTTTCTAAGTCACCAATTAACGCTATTCGTTTAGCTCTGAGTCTCAAAAGTACATCAAAAATGAGAGGTACCAGATTTGGGCCTGGTTCTAAGCAATCGTTTAAACTTACTTCGCCGTTTTGTTTAGAGCTTGCGTCGTAAACGACTCGAAGTTTTGTAGTTTGCCGCTCTTCTCGAACTACTTCCCTGTGAGGATTATAATACACAGATCCAACAGGAGCCGAGCATAACTCCGTATCCTCTACCTTTTCTACAACACCGGAATTTAGTTGTTCAGAAATTACTTCGTTGTATTGATGCAAAACATCGGGTTTTGAATTTAAGCTTTTTAACAGGCTTTCGAGACGTTTACATGCTACTTGATAATTGTCTGCAATTACAGGATGATCTTCCTTGAATGGGAGCGAAATCTCATACTTTCCGAGTTTTTGATTAAAATGAATTTTTCCCTCTAATGGATTTTCGCTACAAGTTAGTTCTTGCTCATTAGACTTGATACCCATAGATTCGATATCCCAGAATTTGTGAAGTTCGTTTATCAAATGTTTATCGCTATCAACGACAATATTGTCAGTTTTAAGGACATGTGAAATGATAATGTTCGATGAGTGTTCATTTGTTGACGGTATTTCTACGGGACCATTAAGTACATACCCGAATCTGGTAAGTGTAGCTACGGGGCCATAACCATGCTCCCCCCGTACTACGTGATCTAACATGAACTGCCAAATGTAGTCCGCCCCAATCAATATGTCAACTTCAAATTCATCCATGCCGCTACCTTTATCAGCTAAAGGCAAATCTTTTATGTGGGGATATTTCAGTTTGGCTACGTCTATGGCTTGATTAGCAACCGGGCTACAAATATTGTCTACCACAAAAGCATTAATAAACACAGTTAGGTTATCTGCTCCTTCGATAGCAATTTGGATTGAATCGCACGTTTTTAATTTCCCACTAACGTTACCGAATTCTTTAATGATTACCTTTTCTGTGCTTATGGTGGGCAACTGTAACTTATCCCTTAGCCTGCTTGAAATATACGATTTCTGGGAGCAAGAGTCTAAAATAAGTCTTACAACGCATTCTTCTGTGTTACTGTCTACTCTTCTTACTTTAGCTCTTGCAGTTTGTAATAAGACAGCGGTTTTTGTGGTGTTATTGCGAGACGCTAGTAAAGTACTTACCGATGGTTGTGTGGGCGGTGACTGAGGCGCGGCGACGGTTTCCTTGTACGCTGTTTCTCTTGCTTTTGCAAAACTTGCGGAACTGCCAGCTTTTGAGCCACAAATTGCAACATGGTGCTTTCCTTGGCATTTGAACATCTAGTATTGCTTCTGCAAAATCTGCTAACATGTCCACCACGTAAACAAACAAAGCATCTCCGTTTCTCGCGTAATGTCTGCTTCCGCGGGTCAGGATTCGAAACCGTTGTGCAGCTCGAAGAAAAATGTTTCTGCCCGCAAAATAAACAAGATGGTATTCCATCGTTTGCACTCCTTTCTCGTTTCTGGTTGTTGATTAGCAGTGTAGCTGCTGTGGATTGCTGAAAGGATGGTTTTGATAAAACTGTTTTTGTATTGGTAGCACTACCAATAGGTGCATAAACGCACTTTTCTCGAAATGAAATTTCTTCACCGAACGCTAATAATAGTCCTTCTAAATCCCATTCATCCGATAGTTTCCTCGAGATAAGAAGTCTTAACTCTACCGGTATTTTTGACATTATGATAGGCGTCAAGATAGTTCCGTAGCTTTCTGCAGATACACCAATTCCATTTAAGCTGCGAACAGTGCTTTCAACTTTGTCGTACATTTGACGCAATTTCTTTAAATCCGCTCCGTTTTCAGTCCTTTGTAAATCCATTAAGGCTTCAATATGTTTTGAAATAATTATTTGACGATTTCCATATCGTTTTCGCAATAAGTCTAGAGCTATTTGATAATTTTCACTTGTGAGTGGAAGACCTGATATCGTTTTAGCGGCTTCGCCAAGCAGCGATTTCTGTAAGTATTTGAATTTGTCGATAGGAGCCAAGCCTTGAGATTCATCAATTGTTGAGGAAAAACTATCCCAAAATGATGGCCATTCTGTCAGGTCTCCATTAAACACCGTTAAAGGTAATTTTGGTAGCTTCACTTTTCCTGCTGTGGCAAAACCTTGTGATTCGAAGCTGCGATTAAGTTCATGTTGCGGGGCGATCGTGTCCTTTCTGCTAACTAGATCTATTTGACATATTATGTCTTCCGTTTCTTCTTCCAAATCGCTACGATCTACTATTTCTTTCTCGATATCGACTTCTTCCAAAAGATCCTCAATTTCTGTATCTAGTGTCGTGATAATCAATCGTTTTCGTTCCAGTGTGTTTTTGATTGATTCGAGTTTCGATTGTTGTTCCGGTGGAAGATTTTGACCGCGCGGAGGCAACAGCTCTCGGGCCTTCGCGACATTTTTGCGAACAACCAGGCGATGACCGTTTCGTGCCTGAATTTTCTTCTTTAATGTTTCTTTTTCAGACATTACAGCTCCCGAGTCACGGCACCAAAATGTTGGGTAGTTGACTGAGCATCCTTGTAAGGATACACGGAAGGTCCTGCGTCCTTAGTTTCCAACATTTACGACAATTGTAAATATTAAGTCCAGCTATAATGACTAAAAGATTGCCAGAAGACGATGATAATAAAACAAACAGTTACATTTTAGACTGTGATGATTTGTGAATGAATAAATGAAATACAGCGTTTCGTTGTGATAATGCGTTCGTTCGCGATGATTTCAGGCGACAACTCTTTTTAACAACTTTAAAGATAACACCCTATAAAGAAAAATAAGAAGGCCCTTACGTAGGCGCTTGTACATAGGGTGACCAACTAAACAAATTCAACATAGGTATTACATTAATAAAACTGCAAGTTTAGAATAATTTGTCTGCTAAGGCTTAAAAAATGAACTCAAACATGACATTTGGTTGTATCGATCATTTAGTTATATAGAAGAAACTATAGCCAAATACAAAGTATGTTGAGTTATTTTGTTCGGAACGTTAATAATTTTGAGAAGTAACATTAAAATTGTGCCAATCTTCTTGTTTCTATTAGAAAATGCATCAAATTTGCTTATTTTAATATCTTAGCCCGATGCTTTGGATTTTCTAAAATTTTCTAAATTTTTGCTTCACCCGGCCACCATTATGATGACGTCATCGTAAAACCACGTGACTTAAAAATTTAACAATAATACTAAAATATGGAGAAAAGACAAGAGTACCATCCAAACAAAGTTCATTGTCCTAGCTAGAGGGACAAAGAAATTACGGAGGGGGGCACTTTATGCCCCCCCCTAGTCTCCCGAAAGTTTCAAAAAGCCTAGACTGGATAGGGTTAATTTGATATGGAGAGGGGGAGAGATTTGACTGAAATTTGGATAGGGATGTCCAATCAAAGCCCCCAAAATCTACCCATTCTTTATTTTCATAAAAATATGCTTTTATGTACCTAATAATCATCCCCAGACTTAAGATTTTTGCGTTTTTCCCAATCTGCTTCTCTTATTCTAACCCTCCTATTATTAATTTTCAACTTTTAAGAATGTTTAGCTATCCCAATGAGCATGATCTAGATAATTTACACACATAGTAAAACAATTTTAACCCACCTTTCCCACATTTATGACAATGACTATGCCCATTCAACAAGCTATGACACCCATCATCTCAAAATTGCCTTAAATTTTTATAGTGTTCAGATGTAATAAATTTATGAAAAAATCCAAACGTTCAGCTTGAAATTCCAATTGTTTGCTGATATGTTCAAATTTAAAATTCCTCAATTTTTCTGCCAAATTTGCTATGGTGGCCATTTTGAACTTTGTGTCTGCCGAACACTTCCGATTAGTTCCTTTATGGACAATTCATTGATTTATCAATCCAAATACAACTCTGCACATACATTATAGGGTATTTGGTTATCTCAGAAATATCAATACTATTCTCTTAAATAATTCCTATATGCCCCTTGAGAGCCGTTAAGTTTTTCCCCCTAGAATCAGGATTTTCTGACTCAGCATAACGGCTCTTATTTTGATTCCATATATTTTTGAAGCTTGAAAAGTTTTATGCCCTCGAATTTTTGCAGGCATATTTGCTATTATTTGAATGTTAACATATTAAAAAACTGGGATGGTATTCTGCTCTTTTTTTCATTCATTCATCACCAACTTTTGTGAAGAAATCTGTTCATAATCGAGGTAATTAAGACTTTGAATCGTGTAAGGAGTTTGATGTTTTCCATTGTTATATCAAAATAGGTTCAGAAATTTATTCAGTGAACCTGTTTCCCAATCTTACCACAAATGAGTTGTCAAGATTGTCAAGCTTTGCAAACAGAGAGCTGCAAGTACAAGTGTTAATAAAGCCCATATATGTTATTTGTCAACCAGAAATACTAAATTTTAGCTCAAGATAATAGTTCAAAAATATATATCAATGTTACAAATGTTACAATGTTTCATATTTATTTATTTTTGCTTGGATCAAAAGGTGCTCATTATCTCTAAAATAGTATTGGTGTCCAGGTGAAGTTGTAGGGGCCTTAATAACACATACAACGTGTGTTACTGGTACGAAGCACTTATCTTCTCATCTAGGCCAATGGAAAGATTTTAATGGAAAGGCTGGGTGCATAAACTTTACTTCAATATCACCATTTGTTTCATCAATGTAGCATGCTATAACAATCCACACATGGTCATCGTAGTAACTGATGAGAAAGTCAGAAGCTTTAACATATTCTTTTCCTTTGTGCTTTGATAGTGTAGCTCCTAAAATCAAGTCATACTTTATTTCATACTCTTGATCACTGGCTCTATAGGCATGCTGACTTGCATCTGCAAATCTATGTAGCCAACAATTTCTGACCTTCTCAGCATCCAAGTGATACCAGCAACGTGGTAAGGTTATCTTTTCAACAGTTTTCAAATCATCAAAAGTTTTCTCCAACTTATCTTCTTATCTTCTGGAAGTTCCCCATCCCAGTCATATTTCTTGAATCCAATGAACAACTAAATATCTTTCTCTTTGTGATCTTTTCACCTTCCACTTCACTCAGGTCGAACTCAAAAGTGTCATACAAAGTGTCCCATACCATGCCTCGAACATTTGTTCTATCTTCCAATATTCCAATAATTTGCTACCTAGCGTTTCTTCAGCGTGAGTTTCTTCATTCTCTTTAGTTCCTGGAACTTGAGAATCAGGCTTACAGAATTCTTCTGCCAAATATAAATTACTACTCTTCCATTTACTGAGGCTAAAACCTCCTTTTTTCATTCTTTCGACAGCTTTCTTGCATCGATTAAAGTATAAAATTCTTGCATCAATTAAATTTGAAGCTCCGGACACCAAATTGTCTACATAGAAATTATCAACAAGTTTCTAGTAAAATCTGGGTCATCTTCCTTATATTTGTTGATATCGAATGTTAATATAACATTCAAAAGAAATGGAGATGAGTTTACCCCAAAGACAAACTTCATCTTTTAAAGCGATAAACTTCAACAGGAGAATCATCTTTATGAATATCCCTTACCCATAAAAATCTCAAAACATCTTTATCTCATTGATCTGATTCAACATTCAAAAATGATTTTCAGTATCTGCTATCATAGGTACTCTAAACTTCCTAAACCTTCACAATATATCAAATAACAAAAGGTGTGAGTGATGGGCCCACATGTAAAGAATTATTAAGCGAGGTACCTGTGTATCCTTCTTTCGATGAATTATCATACACTTTTCTTACTTTTGTAGTCTCTGCATTCTCTCAAACAACGCTTGATGCAGTAAATAATGTAAACAATGAAATCATTACCAATTAAAACACCTCTATCTGATTGATCTATTTCAACATTCAAAAAGGCTTTACAATATCTGCTATCATAGGTACCCTAAACTCTCTAAACCTTAACAACATCTTTCAGACTCTCATTACCTCTGGTGGAACCAAACATAGTAATTCCTAAGCGCTCTTGCTTAATGGGGCTCAATCCTAAGCGATCAACAATGTCCTTCATAACGAAGGTCCTATAGCTACCTGTATCAAAAAGCACAGATGGCCTAGCAACTTGTTTGCCTTTTAAAAACGCTTTTGCTGTCTGAAATGCGACACTACCCCCGTTACCTACATTTTTTGCGCAAGGAGTTGTCCTAGCATGAGGGGTGGGTACTGACAGCACAGAAAACTCAGATCTTACTTTATCTACTTTACTGTTATCACATAAAGACAAAAGATGCTTTTGTTTCCAGTTGAAACAAACAAGATTCAAGCGACAATCTATACATTTATGGTTTCTTCTTAAGCATCAAAAACATTTACCATACTTCATTACAAGTTTCTTACGTTCTCTAACATCAGTTACAATTTTACAGTCATTTTCTTCGTGATTCTCACGACAAAAAGTAAAAAACAGCCTTTTTCCTTGAAATTCAGATTGTTCTGCAGCATGCAAAGCACTTCCGCTCGTTAGGTTTTTCCCTGCAAACCTTGATTTGTCATCAATGTCTTGCCCTTTCTTCTTCTTCTATGGGCTGGTTTTGTTTCCTTATTTCTTGTTTATCTTTAAATGCTCCGAGAAAGTTGTCCATGGCCAAGTCTTCTTGCTTCCTAGCACCCCTAATCCTAATCCTAATCAACATCTGGTATTTCAAATAAACAAATAAACTCTTCCATTTACTGAGGCTAAAACCTCCTTTTTTCATTCTTTCGACAGCTTTCTTGCATCGATTAAAGTATAAAATTCTTGCATCAATTAAATTTGAAGCTCCGGACACCAAATTGTCTACATAGAAATTATCAACAAGTTTCTAGTAAAATCTGGGTCATCTTCCTTATATTTGTTGATATCGAATGTTAATATAACATTCAAAAGAAATGGAGATGAGTTTACCCCAAAGACAAACTTCATCTTTTAAAGCGATAAACTTCAACAGGAGAATCATCTTTATGAATATCCCTTACCCATAAAAATCTCAAAACATCTTTATCTCATTGATCTGATTCAACATTCAAAAATGATTTTCAGTATCTGCTATCATAGGTACTCTAAACTTCCTAAACCTTCACAATATATCAAATAACAAAAGGTGTGAGTGATGGGCCCACATGTAAAGAATTATTAAGCGAGGTACCTGTGTATCCTTCTTTCGATGAATTATCATACACTTTTCTTACTTTTGTAGTCTCTGCATTCTCTCAAACAACGCTTGATGCAGTAAATAATGTAAACAATGAAATCATTACCAATTAAAAAACCTCTATCTGATTGATCTATTTCAACATTCAAAAAGGCTTTACAATATCTGCTATCATAGGTACCCTAAACTCTCTAAACCTTAACAACATCTTTCAGACTCTCATTACCTCTGGTGGAACCAAACGTAGTAATTCCTAAGCACTCTTGCTTAATGGGGCTCAATCCTAAGCGATCAACAATGTCCTTCATAACGAAGGTCCTATAGCTACCTGTATCAAAAAGCACAGATGGCCTAGCAACTTGTTTGCCTTTTAAAAACGCTTTTGCTGTCTGAAATGCGACACTACCCCCGTTACCTACATTTTTTGCGCAAGGAGTTGTCCTAGCATGAGGGGTGGGTACTGACAGCACAGAAAACTCAGATCTTACTTTATCTACTTTACTGTTATCACATAAAGACAAAAGATGCTTTTGTTTCCAGTTGAAACAAACAAGATTCAAGCGACAATCTATACATTTATGGTTTCTTCTTAAGCATCAAAAACATTTACCATACTTCATTACAAGTTTCTTACGTTCTCTAACATCTGAACAATTTTTTTGCGGTACAGAATTTGAAAATGGCTTTGAAAAAAGCAAACATTTTACAACATACTTAAAGCTTTTTCGTCTGACACTCCTCAGAGCATAAAACGTCAGAATAGGTTCCGAAAAAACACGTTTGAAAAATATATACCCAGTTGTGGATCGAAATAGGCCAATCAGAAAAACGCAAGCACAAGACCGGTATAGTTGACCAATCAGTGCCGCGAGCCTAAAGAAAAATTACCAATGGAGTCCAAGAGAGAACACGAACTCCTTTTGTCTACACAATGGCGGCTTTTTCGTTTTTATGTAGATTGACTCCAAAACTGCTAGATGGAAGGACGACCGGGCTCTGCCAATTATCCGAAACATGTCGTCATTATAGAGTTTTGCACAATCTGGGTTGTCTAAAAGATGTTGACCAATGGCAGAATCACTTGTTTTAACAAATCACTTGTTTTAACTTGTTAAAACAAGTGATTCTGCCATTGGTCAACATCTTTTAGACAACCCAGATTGTGCAAAACTCTATAATGACGACATGTTTCGGATAATTGGCAGAGCCCGGTTGTTCTTCCATCTAGCAGTTTTGGAGTCAATCTACATAAAAACGAAAAAGCCGCCATTGTGTAGACAAAAGGAGTTCGTGTTCTCTTTTGGACTCCATTGGTAATTTTTCTTTAGGCTCGCGGCACTGATTGGTCAACTATACCGGTCTTGTGCTTGCGTTTTTCTGATTGGCCTATTTCGATCCACAACTGGGTATATATTTTTCAAACGTGTTTTTTCGGAACCTATTCTGACGTTTTATGCTCTGAGGAGTGTCAGACGAAAAAGCTTTAAGTATGTTGTAAAATGTTTGCTTTTTTCAAAGCCATTTTCCCTAACATTAGTTACAATTTTACAGTCATTTTCTTCGTGATTCTCACGACAAAAAGTAAAAAACAGCCTTTTTCCTTGAAATTCAGATTGTTCTGCAGCATGCAAAGCACTTCCGCTCGTTAGGTTTTTCCCTGCAAACCTTGATTTGTCATCAATGTCTTGCCCTTTCTTCTTCTTCTATGGGCTGGTTTTGTTTCCTTATTTCTTGTTTATCTTTAAATGCTCCGAGAAAGTTGTCCATGGCCAAGTCTTCTTGCTTCCTAGCACCCCTAATCCTAATCCTAATCAACATCTGGTATTTCAAATAAACAACAAACCAGAGCAGCAGAACTATACGAAGACTGATAATTTGCTATTACATCCTGATTACACAACAATGTTTTTACCATACCTGGTACATCAATTTGTTTAGTGTTTTGGGCATGAGTATGCTCAAGGAAAGTGAGCTCAGCCTGTGCCAAAACTTGCTCTGCATTCTTTCTAACTTTCCAAAGACCACCCCTATTTACACTGTCGACAAATGTGTGAGAGCTGGTAGATTCATTAGTTTTTCCAGCATGTAGAAATGAAATGCATTGTCGGGCAGTGGGTGAGTGTTGCTTTTTGGTAAATTGTATTTTTCTATTGAGTCTAGACAGTACATATCGACCAAAGTACTATAATGCACATTTTCATTTTAGTCAGAACCGTCTTTACAGGTATCTCTGATTTTTCTTTTTCCCTAGAGTATCCAACAATCTTATCTGCAATCCTTGTAGATAAAATTGTTGATCCTTGGCTAGAAAATTCTGAAAACAGAATTCTAAAACGAGGGATAACAACTGCATAAAAACTTAGGTTAAATTGTCCAGGCCTCCCTTTGGTAATTAATGACTTGAATAATTTTGGTAATTCACTAATTTTTTTCAACTTTTCATCATCACTAGATGGAGGCACAAGTCAATTTTTTTCAAAAACAGCAATTGGGAAATGCAAATTAATATTGTCATTGGGTGACTCCTCACTGTCACTTACTTCTGGCTTATGCTTTGCACCAATGTGCCTTGTTAAGCCACCCTTTGTTTTGCATATAGTTGAGCAGAGGTTGCATGAAAATTTTCCAGCTTCAGCTTTTTCCTAGATGATAGGAACAATATATTTATTTGAAATCATTTGCAGCTACAAACAAAGGGTCATTCAGAAATTATGCCAAATAAAATATAGAGATTTTATTATTAAGAAAGTTGGCAAAGCCTGATCGTCGTTCCACCTAGCAGTTTTAGAATCTATCTACATAAGCACGAAAAAACCGCTACTGTGTAGACAAAAGGAGTTCGTTTTCACCTTAGGACTCCATTGGTAACATTCTAATAGGCAAGCGGCACTGATTGGTCAACCTTTACAGTCATGTGCTCGTGTTTCTGATTGGCCTATTTCGATCCACAACTGGGTATATATATTTCTTAGCGTAGAGTTTTCGATCTATGCTCTGACGTTTTAAACTCTGAAGAGTGTCAGACGAAAAGCTTTAGTTTACTAAATGTTTGCTTTTTTCAAAGCCATTTACAAGTTTTATACCACCAAAAGATTGTTTCTCTTGAAGCCTGCTGAATCCTCGATCTCTTTGCTGATAGGGTCAACATCTTCGGTTTCAGATTCAGTTACTTTGTCTGCTGTCAGTTCCAAAACCTTTTCATCTAAGACCTTCAATGTCTCTGTTTTCTCTTTAAGCTGAATTTCCATCAGCTTCAGCTCCTTTTCATCGCCCTTGCGCTCGTCGCAGGAGAAAATTTCTTTGTCTTTAAAGACAAATCATTAATATTGTCAGGATTGAATCCTCTTCTTGGACTATTATAATTCTTTTAGTCTCTGAGTGATCTTAGATTTGGTAACACTAAAATTTCAGAAACAGTTTTGCTGTCATAGCAAAGATCAGAATAAGCAGAGTAAGATTTTGAGTCAAGAAAAAGACAAAATTTGCTGACCATTGGATGATATCTAATGCTGCTGGATTCGGACTCACCTATATGATTATGTAGTTCCTCTCAAAAAAGTTTCATATATTTTTTATAAGATTAGCACATATTTTTTATCACAACCACTGAACAAGAAAATAAGATCTTTGCTATTTTGAGGATCAGCCAGCTTGCTTTTATTTGCCAAGGGCTGTCTCATGTCTTCAATTTGTTGCTCAAGTTGCTTGCATTCAGAACGGTTCTGTTGCAAAGTTAGCTTTATTCTTTCAGGGGCTATTATTTAATAGGAGCAAACAGCTTAGCAGGCTCATTTAATCGACTTTCTTTTCGTCTGCTTCCATAGATAAAATATGCACCCTAAGCAAGGCAACAAGAGCATTGATTTTCACCTAAGAAAAGGAGAGAACAGTTTCCACATCATAAATATTCATCTTGAAGAAATCTTTTTTGGGGAGAGCTTTGTTGATATTCAAGATATGAGATTTGTCTTGGGATCACATGCCTTTGAATGCTTGCAGTGGCTTTATGATCTGGTACATAAATTCCTTTGCATTATAAAGATGGCTCAATTTCTTGAATAAGATTGGACATGGTGATATTTGTAAAGATCCTTCATATTTTCTATACAAATCATGGTCATTAGTTAGGATCCAGCCAAAAACTCGCAAAAACCATTATCAGAAAGCTCATCAAACATTTATATATTTAGGAAGCAAATAACCTCAATATTGGAAGAAATGGTTTCTGAGAACTCAGACCTATCAATGTGCCAAGAATTTCCGAGCTTTAGCTTTGAAATGCATGCCTGAAATTCGGGAAAGCTCTAGTAAACTGCCATAGGAACTGAAAATGATGAGACTGCTGAAGATATGTTTTCTTCTTTTTTCTTGATAGCAATATCATTACCCCCATTGGAAAATTCCTTCAAAAGGTATGGTAAGAGAGGATAGGCAGGATCTCCTAAAAGACACACAGGAACACTTTCTTCACCAACAACAATCACTTTTGGACAAGGTGGAATTGCGCCATCTTGAGGCATTTTGTTTATCATTGAATTGGCAAAGATCCTAGCATCATGCACAGATCCTGGCCATTTAACCACAACATCTATAAAGCAATGGCGAAAGTCACATGTTGCCTGAACATTAGCGATTTTTTTGATGTAGTTAGTCGGACTTTGTGAAGGCTTTCTTGTGAAAATATGAGGTCCGTCAACAGCTCCAATGCATTGTGGAAAACCATGGTCCCTGTAAAAATTTTTGGTCAAGAATTCAACTTGATCAGTAGTTGTTGGCAACTTTATGTATTTTGGACCAAGTTGGTTTGTTACACCCTTCTCAAGACAACTGAAACTGTTGCTCTTGCAATTCCGAAGGCACTGGCAACTTTCCTATACCTTCCTTCGTCTGCTAGATAGTAGAGGGCAACAGCAAGTTGTTTTCAACTGATAAGGGTTTGCGCATATTAGTTCTCTGTTCGGTCAAGTAAGGTCTTATTTCATCGCACAATTGCATAAAGCTTTTTTTAGACATTCAAATGTCCTCTCGCCATTCTTCTGGCACAAGAATGTTGTCAACGATATTTTGCCACCAAGCTGCAGTTCAACCAGGCCTTGTCCAAAATCTTCGTTGCTTCCTGACAGGGCGACTCAATTTGGTTTTCATCAAAGGATTTGTGCCATCAAGATCGTAAGTATTAAATATCTGGGCCAACAGGCGACGCTGCCTCAATCTATGCCTTCAATAGCATACTGCCTTGTAACTTACAGATTTTCTGGAGAATTTCCTTAAAGAGGAAATGAAACAAATTTTTTTATGCGTTTAATCGATTTCTCCATCCACAATTGTACAGGAAAAATAATTCGCATTAGCTATTTCAAGAAATAAGACTATTAAAAATAAACTTAAACACCGCTAAACTGACAATAATTTTTCAATAAAAAGAGGCATAGGGGGACTAGACACTAGAGAGCTGTGACGTAAAGTTATGGACACGAGGCGCGCATGTTCATGATTTGAGGACAAATTTTCTAGCTGAGTGGGCGATCGTATCTTGTTGAATTTCTATTTTCACCATGTCGGACGAAAGTGACACTAGTTTAGAAGTTTCCGAAGAAGAAGAGGGAGCAGTTGCTGTTTACGGTGTTCCTGTCAGGCCATACCAATTCGAACCCTTGGCAGACACAGAATCAAGTACAGACGAGGATGACCTAGGCCACGATCATGACGGCCTAACCCCGGCAGTTTTGCGAGAGCGATACGAACAAAATACAGAAGTTAGTTCATGGTAAGTTTAATTCCATAAATGACAAATATATGTTTAAAACCCGTTTTCTTTAATTTCAATGATGTATAAATACTGTAGGCATCAACGGAAATAATTAGCACACGTCGCGATAGTGCCTAGGCCCGGAGGGTCGCACCATCGTAAACTTAACTGATGATGACTATGGCATTATGTCTTATTTTTTGCAGGTGTAGATGTGGAAAATGTAAAATTGAACATCTTGTTGGTGCTTTGGAGTACAGATGCTGCTTTGAGGTCAATGAAGCACAGGGTAAACTTGTATTTGACGGAAGCATTGAACAAATATCATGCATTACACAACATGATGATTTCATTGCCATGTCAAATACAGCTGTGCTTCAGAATGTTGGCCCACTGCTTAGGGACAGACAAGGAAGGAAGTATCGCAGGAAGGCAGGCCTACACGAGTGAGTAACAAAATAAAATTATCTGAAAGAAATTAAGCATACCTTTTTATAAACATGAAATATATTATATATATACAATCTAGTGAAGCAAGTTATGTATACCATTGATAGTTTTAACAGGAAATAGTTTTGACAATTTTAACAAGTGCTTTCATTTTCATCAGATATTTGAGAGCAGTATCATATCGTTGGTTGGCACGATGGTTGTTTGGCTACATGGGCTGGGAAAATTCCAGACCCCTCCCTGCTTGCATCTATCATGCCATTCGTGAAAAGTTTGCTAGTGGAACTACTAAAGGCTATAAAGATTCAGAAAAAAGAAATTAAAGGTTTGTTAAAACTATGTATTTTGATAAATCTTTCATACTTTTAGCAAAGTATAGGGTGTTCTTCAAAATGTGTTGAAATATCATTTGACTTGATTAATTTTTAAATTGCAAGGTGTATCCTTGTTGTCTTCGGAACAATAAAGAAATCTATCAATCAGAAGATATTTAGAAATCTATCAGAAGGCTTAAATAAAAAAATCAATCCAAATCAGGGGCAGGAATTCTTAGGGTGACCTCTTCTTGGATTCCCACAATTTTCACATTTTGGTGTTTTTCTACCCACAACAGGGGTCATTGCTGCTGTTTTCTGCTCCTCCAACATTGCTTCTTGCTCCTCCGCTACAATGCATAAAAAGCTGAATTTAACATACATTGCAATCATTTGGTTTTTTAAATTATATTTTGGCATAAAAATATTACATAGACTATGCATGTGATGACAAGGTCATTATAAATCAATAATAAAACAAAGAATAGTTTTTCATAATTTTTTCATAAAACAAAGAACAGTTTTTCATAGTACAGCTACAGAGACTGCAGAAACAAAAAAGGTGATTACATAAATAGAGGTAGAGGCTCAGGGGTAGAGGCTCAATCTCATATCAGATGGAAAACAAAGTCAAAAGGCATTTTGTGATGTACCTTGGGGGTAAAGTGTAACCATGTCTTTTGACTGTCTCTCTTTGAAATGCTGAATGGCTTCCTGCTTTCTTTTGCGATTTGGAAATTGATCCAAAAGTGAGCCAGGATTCTTTCTTTCATATCTGTTGCCGATGGTTGCTAGGTCTGTCTTTGTTTCATACAGCAGCACATCCATGATATCCTGAACATATCCTGTTAAAAACCAAAAACATTTTATGGTATTTTGAAAAACTAGTCAAATTAGATTGAATAATGTGTGAAATGTATACCACACTCACCATAAGTAGGCATAACAGGTATCTTTCTCACAATTTCTTCACCTAGTTTATATTTGGGATAAGAAACTTTGAAGTAGTCGTCTCCTGTGTTTGATGTCATCTGTTTTCTTTTAAGGTTTTCATTGAAATGCAGTATTGCCAATGCATGTCTAGAAAAAATGATATTTAAATTTTGTTCAAACTTTGCACCTTTAATCTCTATTTAAATATTTTTGTTGACTCCCCTTATAATAACGTAATTGAGGGTAACATGTATCTTGGCTAACTGAATAAAAAGTCAAAATTATATTTATATATGGACAACATGTTTAACTTTTCACTACAGGCCTTTCCAAAATATTCCATTATTTTAATTATGTTTGAAAATAGTTGTAAATAGCGTTGCTCTTTGCAAGAATCTCAGTGCCAAACTTTTACCTTACATTCGTTCCCATCCAGGAGAAATGCAACATTTTTGGGTGCCATTGATTAAGAGTTGAATGAAAACTCTCAAGACAACTGGTTTGGTCATTGGATGATAACATCTTAACTGCACCGCAAAGTTTTGGATCAGATACAATTGCCTTCAGTTTGTCAAATGGCGCTGTACCTGTAAAGTATATATGGAAAAATGAGAAAGAAAATCTACCTGTTTTCCACAAACTAGTGTTATTGAAACAAAATGTCAACAAAAAGGAATGATGTATAATTACCTATTTTGATCCATTTTCTTCTTTCAGTAATTGGTTCATGGACACCAATTTTAAATAGGGGGTCTTCGTGATTCCTGTGCTTATTTGCAACATGGTTAGTAAATGATTTCCATTTTGCCAAAACAAGGTCTCCGAATCCAACTTGAGTTGAGGTTGCACACCAGTAAAGGTGATTTCGAATCCCTTTCATCCACAGAAGAAGTATCTCACATCCCTTCTCTTTCCCGCTACTTCTTACCCTTTTCATAATTGATTTCACCACATGCCATAAGTCGAAATAATGTTTTGTTTGAGGCTGGTTCTCACGTATCCATTTTGTGATTCCGTAGTGTCTATCCGATATAAATATTGGTACATATATACAAAAAGATGATAAAAAACTAAACGATCTCTTTACTCCTTCCAGTTCCATTTGATTGCTACCCTTTGTTTCATTTGCCTTTAGGAAGGAAGAAAAAACACTTGTAAGATTGGCACTAAAGAGATGATTTCAAATGGGCTCAGGGGGATAGAACTCAAGGAAATCATGAATTCATCATAATTTCAATTGATTTTCAGGCATTAACTTAGCATGTAAGTGTTAAGTTTTCTAAATTTTGATAGATTTATCAAGAGAAAAGAACTGGAATTGTGGTAATGTGCAAAGCTCATCCTGTCAGAACCCATAGAGCCCACCTTGATAATTTTTAGAATTGTCCCCTGACACATAAATTAGTAAAGTTTCATATTTTTCTGTAGTTTTATTTCAACAGTTGAATAAAATAGATTTTACTGTATAAATAATTTATATCATTTTTGATAAAATATGGAACCTTACCTGAACAATTTCAAAATGAACAATTTTCATCAATGTACAGCAAAGCATGGTATAGGCACCATATTTCGCACTATGGCCCATCGAGTCGAATCGACCATCACCACACCATACCAGATCCTCTCTATTGGCAAGCTCACTCACCAGTTTTGAACGATAGACTTCCCAATGTCTTAGAACAGATGGAAAAAGGAACTTCTGTTGATGATAGTAGTAGGTTCTAGCCGTATATGCTGATAATCCCATGTGCCGAAAAACCAGAAGTATCTTGCTTATGGAGGCACCTGCCATAAGGCTTCCAAAACTTAGCAACAAATTGCCTGCTGGAAAACCGCCCTTCATCGTTGGTTGGGACTTCCAGGTGAATGCATTTTCTCCACATGCCATACAATCCTGCCTTACTGTCACCATGGTTCCATTCTTTTTCATTGATACAGATGGATGATCAGCTCTACATCGGAAACAGAACATAATAAACAGGTTGAATAGCAGCGAGTAAAATACAATGAACTTTGGTTCACTCCCGACAGTGTAGGTTGCATCATTGCTGGAAAGTAAAATAGCATTTGTCAGATGGGTGTGAAATTTCAGCAGGAGTAAATAACTTTTCTTTTACTAATATACTATTTCTTTCCAAAAAAGTTATTTTACTTGTTTTAATAAATGACATATGATAAATGAATGAATACACTATAAAGAGGGATCAATATTACACATATATTCCTTCCGTATGATTTTCTTTTGTTTACAAGTTCAACAAGTTGTCAAATTTCCCCAATCGAATATAACAGTATGGTGGAGAATTTTGTTCATACCTTTTCTGTCATATTATTTCACTTTCAATTAAAAATTTGATTATACAATGATGTCATCATGATAGTTTTACCTAATGTTCCCTCTTGTTTCATTGGTTACTTTTTCATCATCATCATTTTCATCACTGTCTATTTCTTCCTCATTTACAAATTCTTCGTCGCTGTCTTCAGATTCATCTTCAGCTCCTACTGGATTCCACTCATCATCATTTTCAGCGAAACTTTTGCAGGAATCAGAATCACTGTCTGTCTCTTCAACGTCCATGTTATTTACGAGCTTAGTTAGCTGTCCTTGTTTTGACTCTCTGAATTTCTTAACTTTGGGTTTTAGATAATTGATTGCCTACAAACAAAGCGTAAATGAGAATGGGTTACAAAAATAAATTTATATGGAAATGAGATGGAATTGAAATTTGGCATATCGGCAAATATTATTATGTACCATGAACTTACATTCTTTTGACTTGTTAATTTCCTTTTCTGTTTTATTATTTTCAGATTTTGGCGATTCACTCTTCGGTTCAAATTTTTCAATCTTGATGTTTTCACCTTGCAATCTTGACAGGATAGACTTGACACATCTACAAATGGAGTTGCTTCCATGCTGGTTTCTGTAAAGACTGTCTGCGATTTATCAGTTTTAGAAGATGTTGCTTCGTCGAATAATGGCTCTTCAAATAGGTCCGTTTGTGTATCCGCTACAGAAACTACATTCATTGCATCTCTTACACCCTGAAAAACAGAATGTTAATTTGAGCTACAAACTTTATGGAATCCAGGGGCGTTGCCAAGGGGGTTCGGTAGGTGTGGTACCCCCTCCCCCCAACACTGAGGATTTTTGCCGGAAAAAGCAAATTTGTACTCTTCCTGTAACCTTTTTGCAAAAATTGTAACTTATTCACATTTCTGTAGTAGTTGAACTTTCAAAGTATGGCATTAAAGTATGAACTTTGAAACAGAAAAACAACATATAAAGGTATTTATTTTTTTACCACAACCTTAATGAGTGAGATACGCCCTTTTTGTTGGCAAAAGATACTTCTTTAACCCTCCAAAAAAAATTTTTGGCTCCGCCCCGGATGCAATCGATAAAATTTGATAAATGTTTTATATGCACACATATATTTTGTAAAGCTTCAAATTGGAAGGGCCCGACTTTTGTAGAAGATACAAAATATTGTTTCTTTAATTGCAATGCCAACATTCTAAAAAAAGTCGTCACAATTAACACCAATAGTTTGTTATGAAAACTTTTATCACGGGGCGATTTTGATAAAACCAATTGTTTTGTGTAAACGGACAAGAAGTGGCGACTCCGGTTAACTTTTTATTCTGTTATACCCAATCTACTAATTTTAAGGGGGAAGGTTTAAACGCGAGCTCCACGTTTAAACCAAGATATATACGTTTGAAAGGGGCCTCAACAAACAGAGATATATATTGTAGTTGACCTTGTCATTTTATGTATCGTATCTTTTGCTTTATATAAACGTTAATTAAATGAATATATTGAAAAATGAAGTAGACAAAGAAAATGAAATCTTACCTTTCTTCTTTCCCGTTTAGACTGAGACGTTGAATTTCCTTCATTTCCGGTTGAAGCCACGTATACTGTTGGAACAGCATCTCGCTGTAAAAACCTTTTTGTTTTTGAAGTGTCGTACCCCTCTAGTAGACTAGCTACGCTCCTTGTGTAGCAACCTGGTTCAAAATGATCTGAGCAGAGGACGGGGTTTGAAAATTCTCTTGGGTCAAAATTGGGCCTACGCTTTCTAACAAATTTAGTCCACTGCCGGCGTACAGCAGGGTCCTTTGGAAAACGATGGATGCTTATACCCTTAGTATAACTGTCATTACAACAGCTTTTATTGTCTAAAGTGCCTGCAACACATCGTAGACCACCACGAACCTATGTTTGTTACCTGACTCCATAGCTAATCTAAAGTTTCAGTACGTAGAAACGGGATGTAAATATTGCGAAACACCGCACGTGTCCATAACTTTACGTCACAACATTCAAAACGAGACTAGTTAAACAGCGAGCGGTCGGTGCCACTTTTTCGTTGAAAAACTGAAGTCAGTATCGCCCTCGTAGTTTAGCCGAAAATTCTCTAAATACATTGAACTTTTGGATTATAAGTTATTTTGGATTTCCATGTGGATAATTTATTCTGGGGATTCAGGATTTAACAAAAAAAATTGGTTTCATTTCCTCTTTAAGACATCTGCTGATTTTACATGGGTATGGGGTCTTTCATAGCGCTTTCAGATAATTCACTGTACATCAAATAAATGACGTCATAAAATTTTTGATGATGTCATAGCTCCAAATGCTGATATCAGCAAAGATCTTTTTAAGCTAATTGCAAAAACGAAGTTTCATTAGATTATTTCATTTCCATCATCACTTTGAATGTTGAAATTTTTATGAAAATTGCGTCATCATTCATGTGAAAACAAGGAATTTTCAAAAAGGTACTGGACGGATTTTGAAAGTCCATAGCTTAATCTATTAGATTACGTCAAGAAAACAAAGGTTAGCAAGTTTGTTAGATTGTTATACCATGTGCCCTGTCTATCTAGATTATCTAGATTACAGAATATCTAGATTGCTTTGTGCTGACTTTAAATTCCCTGGCTCCAAACATAGAAAGATAGCATTTGTTACACAGGCATGAATTGCTTGAGTAGTCTCCGCTAGCGTCAGTTTCCTTTCTGTAGTCTCTCTTGGTATTGTGTGCATAAACACCCGGAGGAGAGCCAATTCAAGCTGAAGTGCGAACTCTGGCACTCATTGGATTTTTGATCAACAGAATCTTTTGTTTTTTCATATCTTTGGAAAATGCAACACCCTTGTTACTTTGCATCTTCCATTTCTCAATTAACTTGATGAACTGAGCTTCAATTGCACTAGACTTGGCAGAATCAATGATGTTTTTTCTTTGATTCTTTATCTATGTAGCCAAAATGAAGCTGATGATATCGTTTTTGATGGTACCTTTAATGTCCGTTTCAGCCAGTTTAGACTCAATGTTATTGCGCATGTCACAAACCAAGTGGTAAACAGCTCCAAAAACTGATTGCAAAGCTTTGTGTACATTCACTTCTCATCAGTACCAAAACATTGTAGATGCAAAAAATCTTTTGGGAACCAGAAAATGCTAGATAGCAATTGAAAATATGAATCAAAGCCTTTTTTGCAATGTAGAAGCACTGGTCAAAACATGACAGGGTGCACACATCTGTTGATATGCAACATGAGTTGTCTGTATGTAGACACAGTCAAATAAAAATTCCCAATGTCATAAGTCGTTTTTTTCCCATTAATAACAAAATTATGTTTAAACAAAAATTTCCAGTTCTAATTTCTGGTCTTCTCAATCCTGTTGAAATTTTGCACCTGGACTACTTTTTCCGCAAACTATTCCAGGTAGTGATGAATCTTTCTGTTAGAAAATTGCTTTGAAAGTTTAATTGTACTAGTTTAAATCTCAGCGTGTGTTGTGAAATTCTCTTTGACCTATGCTGAATAACTTAGCAGTTCCAACATCATCCCTTTCATTTAAATATTTGAATACTTGAATCATATCTCCACTTTAGCGACAAAATGCTTTAGTTGGTAAATTGACAGCCTTAAAGAATGCATGTCATCCATCAGCCTTTGCAGCCCTAACAACCACGGCTCCTGTTTGCATTTCTCAATCATTTCGCACCAAAGCTGTGCAGCCTCAATTTACTACTAAGATTAGCACCGTGTGTGTGAAGAATGAAGCGAAGAATTAATATTTATGGATCACCCATCGTTGGGTCGTCAATTTCAGAGGAGATCAGCAGCTCTCAAACATTTTCAAATAGTGGGCTATCAGCGGCTGTGCCCGATCTTGCTGAACTTAGGATGTCAAGCATCTATGGTACGTAAACTTTTGTATCTTTTACTTTTAGACCAGAGGTGAGAGGGGGAGCATTATCACCTGAGCTGGCAATTAACCAGACTAACTTTTTCTGACTCAACTTTTTGCGTAGATTACGAATCCGGATGTTGCTTTGGCGTTTAGGGGGGCGTTTTCTAGATATAGGGGGTCAAAGCCCAAAAAACACGCGATGTGACCTAATTTGACTGTATTTAATTATTGCACTTTAGGAAATGTTTAATTTTATTAAAAATTGGTTTCTTGATCAATGCTCTGTCAAATTTGGCTTTTTCTGGCATTGATGGGGGGGGGGGGGCAGGCAATTACAGGGAAAGGAAATTTCACTATTACTGTATTCTTAAAGCGTTTAGTTTGAATTCGCCTTCTGATTCGCTTTATTTTTCTTCGCTTGCAAACAATAGCTACGCAATGTCCTCAGGATAATATAGTAGGGCTCCGTGAACCAATCAATTAATAGATCATCTAACCAGCCGTGATTGGCGGGTTCTTTTTTGTTGATTATGCTTTGTAAAGCCTGTCTCTTTACTCTTGCTACAAAGTTTGCACGCTTGAAGTGTTTTTCGAGGCTGCTTTTACATGAGGGCAGCAGTGACCGACCAGTTACTTTGTTTTCCTTTTGAAAAGTCCACCAGAATATAGCATATCTTGCATCATTCACTGACAGCAATCGTTTCTCTCCATACAGTGTGCAAACAAACCTTTCTAAGCCGAGTAACAAATTACCACAAGTAACAATTTTTCTTGCCAAGCTCTGATAACATTTTTTGGATTTCTTCATCGCCTCCAAAAAGCGTTTCCAAAATGCAGGCTTTCCTTTCGCAAGAAGGATGAGATGTAGAAATTTCCCGAAAATGCATGCAGGCCAAGGAGCGCTTGCTTTCGCAATAAAGATAGCGCAAAAGCATTTAGACCCAGTAGTCTCCTGTATTTTCCTCTTCCGTACTACATAAAGAAATGCAAGTTTTTAGCCTCGTTGGCTAAAAGGATAACAAGAATATCAACATCTCCAGAGCGCACAATGCAAACTGTCTCCTGTCTATTATTCATCCGTAGGGCATGGTGAAGTAGGTAGCAGATTTTGGTATCTGCTTTCCCATGGTTTGTGTTTGACTTTCCCACTTGAGTTACATCTTTGCTCTCAGTCTTAACACAAGATTTTTTTCTTGCAAAGTATATTACTCGATCGTTGAGTTGAGACTACTTATTGTGGCGCTAGAAATTCTCTGACGGAGGGGCTTGACCTTCCGATAGGGGGGCTATGCAATTGGAGGGAATGCATGGAATCCCAATTGCAAAAAGACGCACAATCATTAAGATTATGACAGGACATGAATATAACAGACAAGAAAGAACAGCTACTTAGAGCGTGATTAATATTCTTTTGTGGGGAACTCGCCTTTATAACAAAATATCCCTAAACAGACAAAAGACATATGTTAAGAAAGTTCTTTGTAGGTCTTTTTCCATGATTTTTCTATATTCACAACGCTGTAAACTTTTCTGAGTAATAAAAAAAACTTCATTTAATCATTAAACAGAATAGGAACCATGACACAAAAGTTAGTACCTGAGACGGCACCATGGTGGGGGAAATTTTCGAACTTTGATGATTCCAGTTTGCTGGAAAATTCACTCATTCAAGACATTTTTACTACTTTACAATACAGTCTTATTCCTAAAATAAATATCCGCGGGTGGAACGCTATTTGACTGTTTTAATCGATTTTCTGGTAGTCATTCTCATCATTCGCGCAACCAACGCTGAAAAATTGTAATGTGGAGTTTAGCTCCCAGTGGTTTCAGTTTGCAAATTAACGGTTGAAATATTAACGTGCCGAGGAGTGAAGAGGAACAAAGCAAAATGAAAATGAAAACAATCAAATATACCATCAACTATTATTTATTTTTTTAACTAACGCCACCACCAAGTTTGCTGAGTAAGTACCAAAAATGTCGAATCTGATGAGAACAGATTCAGAACTCTTGGGGGGAGGGGTGTTATCCATGTGTCCCAATGTGTGTGTGGGTTATTAGATCTCAAATGTTTTTTATGTCTTTTTAATGCCATCTCTTTATCTTTTGAAATTATGTCCCAGTGATTTAAAATTTTCCTTACATTGATAGTTCAACTGTCTCTTGGTATGCATCAAAGTATTCGATTTTTGCAATTTTTATGATTGTGTTCCAGATAATTCTATGTTGAAGATAAAAATAACTTACAGAAAGTTTTTCGATTCTTTACTCCGAAGATTTTTCAAGTTCTCACCGAAATTTCACCGATTATTTTTCCAGATTAATTTTTGGCAGCAGGTTTTTTGGTACTATGATTGATTTTAATGCAGTATGTAGTAGCATACACTTGGCTGTTTGGCATCTGTATCTTCAGTTGTTGCAAGGGCAAGAGGATTAGTAAGAGCTTTGTCTATATCAACGGATCCCTTTTCTTTGAACGATGTTGAGCAACAAGTTTTCAAAACTTCTTATATTTCAAGAACATACGTAATTTGAAACTATTATCACTGTCTTTTAGTTTTCGTAAGATTACTACATCACCAGATAATGACAAAAATTACCAATTTTTAAAGTGTGATAGCAGAAAACAGTCAAATTAGGTCAAATCGCGTGTTTTTGGGCTTTGACCCCCTGTATCTAGAAAACGCCCCCCTAAACGCCAAAGCAACATCCGGATTCGTAATCTACACAAAAAATTGAGTCAGAAAAAGTTAGTCTGGTTAATTGCCAGCTCAGGTGATAATGCTCCCCCTCTCACCTCTGGTCTATTTTATGTTTGATATATCAACACTTTCCCTTTGCATTTCAACAATTATATTCACAGAACAATACAACTCAAAAGGGTAACACTTGGCCAGTCACGATTTTCTTCAAATTTTTCATCGTGTAATATTGAAATTCACGCAGGTTTTATCAGATCTATAAATTGATGTGATATGGAAAAATAGCCTACCTTTGTTATATGCATAATACTATTATTTTTCTCCAAGATAACCTGTGTCTGTGCCACCACGTGTTCCCGCAAAAGTGGCAAAAAGGAAGGATGCCCATACAAGGATGCATCAAAGCTTTGCAATGAGAAATACTTTTGCAGAGTGAAGAGGAAGTGAAATATTGTAAAAAGCAGAGGATGGCCAATAAATGATGCAACGTAAATCGGTTAAATCTTTCCTTCTTTTCTAAAATCGTCCCGGCAGCTACATAACTTGCATACTAACAACGGCATAATAATTAACGCGTGACATGGGCATAATCTTTCTCAAGAACTATCTCAGAGGTTTCTCAAAACTGATATATCTCCTATAAATATCTCAAAACGACTAAGAGCAAAACGAAGGCGACAAGATCTTTCACAAGCATCTTGCCCATAAAACGGTGCATGCCTAAACTGCTTTCTCTTGCTGCTACTTTTCCATAATTCTTACTGCCTAGGACGGGGTACGGGGCTCCTATATATACTGAACTAAAAACAATAGACATACGTAAATGAAACGGTAAAAGGAAGTAATCTACTAAGTGACGGGTAGGGTAGCGTGATATCCTTAAATACTGGGTTGCTATGGCGATCTACTTAAAATGCTGATAATTGACGTAGGTATGAAGCTACTGATAATAATACAAAGATTACCCTAATACACGTGATAGGAAAATGCGGAACAAGCAAGGAAAGTTACAGATAAACAAGAGTGATTAGGTAAGGAAAATCAAACGAATGGACTAGAGAAAAAGGCCTAAAATTAGCAGTCTCACAATGTCATTGAGTGGTGTAAACATGGAAAGGTAAACTTATGTCCTGTCCACATCATATCTTTAACATGCCCCCTTAGTAACCCTGGTTTTAGCATTTGGTCTAGACAAGAAAACTAGTAGGCAAAATACTGGACACTGATGAAGCCCTGCATGCAAGTCAAAATATTTAATTTAATTTAATTTAATTTAATTTACGTTTAATTTAATTTAAGTTATCTCATAAAAATTGGATTCCCATCGCTGTTTTGCTTTGTTTCTGAATTTTTTCCTCATAAAGATACTGGACCCTATGCCATTTTGCCTTATTTGATTCTATTAGACCAACCAAAAATTAGTTGAGAATAAAAAGTAGAGAAAGGTAAGAAATTGTTTGCAAATCAACAAGCAAGGAAAGTTACAGATAAACAAGAGTGATTAGGTGAGGAAAATCAAACGAATGCACTAGAGAGAAAGGCCTAAAATTAGCAGTCTTACAATGTCATTAAGTGTTGTAAAAATGGAAAGGTAAACTTATGTCCTGTCCACATCATATCTTTAACATGCCCCCTAAGTAACCCTGGTTTTAGCATTTTGGTCTAGACAAGAAAACTAGTAGGCAAAATACTGGACTCTGATGAAGCCCTGTATGCTGGGGCAAAATATTAGTATTCGTTTAATTTAATTTAAATTATCTCGTAACATTGGATTCCCATCGCCGTTTTGCTTTGTTTCTGAATTTTATCCTCATAAATGTAATGTTTTGTTCAGCGAAAGGACGCTAGGACCCAGACCCTAGATATATTGTTATGTTTAGACAGCTCTAAAAAGTTACGTTCGAAGCACGCCGTAGTTTAAATCATCTACAATCTGCCTATTAGGCCGCAGTAAACATAAATATAACATTGGCGACGAGGAAAAGTAATGTAACATTTACAGTGATCGGTAAATCATGGCTTCAGTTAGCATCGTTCCTAGCATGCCGCCCTTCGACCCAGATGCAGAGATTGGTGCTTCGGTAGGCCCGAGATGGAAAGTGTGGCTGCAAGATTTTGAAACATTTCTAGTAGCAAATGATATCACTGACAATAAACGTAAACGAGCTCTACTCCTCTATCAAGCTGGCTCAAGAGTGAGGGAAATATTTCGCCAATTATCCGATACAGGCGCTGCTGATGCATACCAAACTGCCGTAACCAAACTCACTGCCTACTTCGAGCCCCAAACGAACAGGCTTTATGAAGTGTACAAATTTAGGCAGGCCGTACAACAACCAAATGAGACGTTGGATCAATTTCACGTTCGACTTCGTCATTTGGCACAAACTTGTGAGTTTTCTGATTCTTCACTTGATTTTGAAATACAGCTCCAAATCGTAATCAGAGGCAAATCCACAAGTTTGCGTAAACAAGCTCTCAAAGATCCTAAATACACCCTTAAAGATATGTTACTGGACGGCCGCAGAGCGGAAATTAGTACCTTGCAAACGGCAGATATCGAGGGTAAACAGTCAAGGGACAATTTACAAGCTATCAAACAGAAAAAAGTTTCAGTAAACAACAAACTTCAGCACGAAAATGTAGAAATTGTGGTGGCAATTATCCACACAAATCGAAGCCATGCCCTGCAAAAGGTCAAAACTGTCATCGCTGCGGGAAGCAAAATCACTTCGCTAAGTTCTGTCTGAGCAAACAAGACACCCGCCAGTCTTCATTTACCACGTCTAAATCGAAAATTAACCCGGTGTGCAAGTCAACGGATTCCGACAGCGAAACCAGCTCATCAAACTATTGTTATGCAATAGGGGGTTCAAGTCAGAAACCCGGCTTAAAATCAAAGGACAACGCATCTCCTTCCTAGTGGACACTGGTGCGTCTATCAATATCATTGATAATGCAACTTTTAGTCAACTCAAGGGTATTTCATTACAACCCACAAACATAAAAGCCTATGCCTACAACTCGCAAACGCCCGTGAAAATGAAGGGCAAATTTGAATCATTGGTGGAAACAAAGAAACGTTATGCCATCGCAAAGTTCTATGTCACGGAAGACAATGGAGGCTGTTTACTAAACACATCAACGGCCCAAGACCTTGGCTAAATTAGCTTGCATTTAAACCAAGTTCACTCACCAACTGGAAACATACAAAATAAAGATCTGAATGATATCGTTAATCAATATCCAGATGTCTTCAAAGGCCTTGGTAAAATGAAAGGAAAACAAATTGACTTAGTAATCGATTCAAAAGTCAAACCAATCGCACAAAAGTGCAGGAGGAGAATTCCCTTTCATCTTCAAAAGAAAGTCGAGAGCGAGATTTCCAAACTATTAGATCAGGACATAATTGAGCGCGTTCCGGAGAATGAACAAACTGATTGGGTTTCTCCTATTGTTTGCGTACCAAAGAAAAATGGGGATATCAGAATATGCATTGATATGAGAGCTGCAAACACAGCAGTTAAAAGAGTTCGTCATCCTATTCCAACTGTGAAGGATATTTCTATCGATCTCAATGGTGCTACAGTGTTTTCAAAACTTGACTTAGCGCAAGCTTACCACCAGCTTGAACTTAGTCCAAGTAGTCGTCAGATAACTACTTTTACAACTCATATTGGTTTATTTCGATGCAAAAGACTGAATTTTGGAACTTCAAGTGCGAGTGAAGTTTTTCAGCACACATTACAGCTTGCCCTTCAAGGACTTAATGGCGTCAAAAACATCGCCGATGACATCATAATTTTTGGAAAAGATGTGAACGAACACAATGAAAACCTAAATGCATGTTTAAGACGATTGAAAGAACTTAACCTTACCTTGAACTTTGAAAAGTGTAAATTTTTAAAAGAGAATCTTGAATTTTTTGGATTTATCTTTTCTAAAAAAGGAAAGCGCCCTGACCCGAAGAAAATAGCAGCGTTTGTAAATGCAGCCACGCTCACTACTTCAACAGAGGTACGCAGTCTATTGGGTATGTCGAACTATTGCTCTCAATTTATACCCGATTATGCAACGGTTACAGAGCCATTACGCAATCTAACAAAGAAAAACGCTCAGTTTAATTGGACAGAACGTTGTGAAGAGGCTTTCAACACGTCAAAAGATCTTCTCACGTTGAGTCCTGTCGTCAGCTACTTTGACATCGAAAAGGAAACTACAGTTATTGTTGACGCGAGTCCAGTCGGACTATCAGCCATTTTGTGGCAACAAAAGCCTGGAAGTGCGCAAGAAAATATTGTTGCTTTTGCAAGTAGATCATTATCATCCGTCGAGCTACGCTACTCGCAAACAGAAAAGGAGGCACTCGCCATAGTATGGGGGATTGAACACTATCATTTATATCTATTTGGTTCCAAATTCACGTTAGTTAACGACCATAAACCGTTGGAAATTATCTATGCAAACCCTTGCTCCAAACCACCAGCGCGTATCGAACGCTGGATGCTGCGCTTACAAGAAAACGAATTTGAAATTGTGTATAAATCAGGGATTGGAAACCCTGCCGATTATCTCTCACGTCATCCAACTTCAGCTGAATACAAGAAGCAAAATATAGCTGATGAATACATCAATTTCGTCACCCAAGAAGCTGTTTTTCCTGCTCTTTCTTTGGGTGAAATCAAGGCTGCCACTGATAAAGATACAACATTGCGGTGTCTACGAGCAGCTATCAGGAGTAATTGTTGGAACGGTGATATCTTACAACCCTTTCGCGCAATAAAACATGAGATATCTGTTGATCTCACCAACAATATTCTGCTGAGGGGAACTAGAATCATTATACCTGAGTCACTTCAAAGACACGTCATCAAAATCGCCCATGAAGGACATCAAGGTACAGCTAAAACCAAAGCACTCCTTCGCGAGTACGTGTGGTTCCCTAAGCTCGAAAACTTAGTTAATGAAGAGATAGCCGACTGTTTAGCATGCCAAGCTACAGGTGCTCCAAATGCACAAGAACCACTCAAGTCACCACCTTTGCCCGAAAGACCATGGCAAGAACTTAAAGTTGATTTTTATGGACCATTGCCAACAGGACAGTATCTGTTTGTCGTTATTGATACATATTCGCGATTTCCAGAGGTCGAGATTGTTCCATCAACATCAGCAAGTGCAATCATTCCAAAGCTGGATGCTATTTTTGCACGTCATGGTATGCCTGATAAATTGAAGTCTGATAACGGCCCACCATTTTTCGGAAATGAATTTCACCGGTAAATGAAAGCATTGGTAATTGAAATGAAAGCAACATCTACGCCTTTATGGCCACAAGGAAACTCTGAAGTGGAATCTTTCATGAAACCCCTTGGAAAGTCGATTTGCACCGCCATTCTTGAAAAACGACAATGGCAACAAGAGCTTCACAAATTCCTTTTGAATTACAGAATCACACCACATACCACAACAAAAGTTCCGCCAGCACAGTTATTATACAATCGACCTGTTAAAGAAAAGCTGCCCATGCTACCAAGAAAGCACAAAAACATAAACAGACATCGTGAAGCGAGAGAGAATGATCAGCTAAGAAAGGAAAATGCGATGAACTGTGCTAATAAACGCAGAAACACGAAAGAATGCGATATTAAAGTAGGTGACCTGGTTATCTGTATGCAAAAGAAAACGAACAAGTTCTCATCTAGATTTAACGTGCAACCCTACAAAGTCGTTCATGTTCATGGATCAAAGGTTGTTGCTAGACACGGAGATCATTTCATTTCCCGTAACTCTTCATTCTTCAAAAAGGTCCAACAAAGACTTGACGGTAACATTGCTGCTGCTGCTGATGATGATGATAATGTCGAATATCACAAAAGAGCCACAGAAGAAATTCCTGTTCGTCGATCTTCACGCAGTCGTATACAGACACAGTTTTATGGAGATCCAATAAACTCCCGATTAATACGTTGAAGGATTTTGTTTTAATTTTTTTTATTAAGAAAGAGTAAATGTAATGTTTTGTCAGCGAAAGGACGCTAGGACCCAGACCCTAGATATATTGTTATGTTTAGACAGTTCTAAAAAGTTACGTTCGAAGCACGCCGTAGTTTAAATCATCTACAATCTGCCTATTAGGCCGCAGTAAATATAAATATAACAATAAAGATACTGGACCCTATGCCATTTTGCCTTATTTGATTCTATCAGACCAACCAAAAATTAGTTGAAAATAAAAAATAGGGAAAGGTAAGAAATTGTTTGCAAATCAATTGAAAATACATGTCTGAGGGTGGAGGTTCCTCATAACCATGGAAATAACTTTTCAATTATGTATACTAGAAAAAGATGATGTTTATTCCAGTGTTTTTTCAATGTGTTTTTTGTTAGCAGCCAAGTCATGGAAATCAAATTGTGATGCAACCAGGTGTTTCATCTGCAACCAAAGCAGATGGCTTCCTAACTATGGAACAAGAAATAGAACAGATAGATAAGGCACGTAAGCAGGATAGGGTCACATTACTGGATAAGGCTAATGGGAAACAAGATCACAATGGGAGTGGGCGGGTTCCATTGGTTACCTCTTACCATCCAGCCTTGAATAATTTGGGCAAGGTGGCCGGGAGACTCCATTCTATGCTGACGATATCGGAAGAGCATAGGAAGGTGTTTCCTCAGCCACCTTTGATATCATTTAAACGGTGTAAGAACCTTTAAGATTTACTAGTTAGGGCGAAACTTTATAATGAGGGGGCAGGGACCACTCATAATAGGGGTTGTACTCCATGTGGCAAGTCTCGATGTCAAGTGTGTAATGTTATGTGTGACACTGATACTTTTACTTCCCATATAACTGATAAAGAATATGAGATAAATTTTATGTTTAACTGTGATTCGTCCAATGTTGTGTATCTTATGGAATGTAAAGTATGTGGTATACAGTATTTGGGTAGCACTTGCATGCCGTTTAGGCTTAGGTTTAATAACTACAAGGCGTGCAATCGTAAGTTTATCGGGGGCTCTTTGGGTATACCTCAGGCTGATTTTTTCCGGCATTTTGCAGGGAAGGATCATCATGGGTTTCTCGAAGATATTAAAGTAACTATTATAGATAGACTTAATGGGAATGGTAGGATACGTGAAAGTTTCTGGCAGTATAAGTTAGAAACTTTCGCGCCCCGGGGCCTCAATATTAGGTTAGTTGAAACATCTCTTGCATTATTTTCTTCTTTTCACAGCTGTTTATTATTTCCACATAATATTATTTTCTAATCCTCATGGTAGGGACAGACATCATTCACCCTTTATCGTTTTTGTGCATTCCTGGGTAGTTAACCATCTGCCTTCATGCTTCTCTTTTGTTCTTTTATCTATTGTATTTATTCCGCTTTTCTCACCTTCAGCTGGGCCTAGAAAGTTTACTTGTGTCGTATAATTAGCCATTATTGTCCTTCCTTGTAAAATGTGTTCTTTTGTCCTATTGTTTTGTATTCCTTATTTTACGCTCCAAATGTAAATGAAGGTTATTCTGAAGAAGCATATTGCGTAACGTTAATCAAGTTGTTTTTTCACTGATCATCTATTTAAAAATTTTTTAAAAACATTACAGTCTAGAGCTTTTGTATACATATATATTTAGTTTGCTTAGAATAGGTATAGTAGGATGTTACATTATGGAGCATGTTATTTTGATTATTCGGACATTCACATCGCTTATGAAATTGGAACATCATCAAAGTTTTCTGGAGTTTTGCCGCTTTCATGTTTCGGTTCCTGCTGGATTGTGATTGAAGAAAGCTTGTTCATACCCTGGCGAGAAGAAAGACAAATTCGAGGATTCTTGGAAAGGCATTTTAAGAGTAGCAGAGAGACAACTTCTTTCATTGATGCTGCTCAAGTATAGAGACGACATATTTATTGCGGAAAAGATGGCTTATGATCAAATGGCGGGTTTTCGGGAGCACTTGACCAGAGAGGAGATGGAACATGTCAAGCAACAGTTGGGAGAGGTTTATGATTTGTTGGGGGAGAGGAGACTTCGTAAGGCTTTAAAGATTCCTGGGGCTGATCGACAAAACTCTGAAGATTGGAAATGGCTACTGACTCAGACACACATCAATAAGGAGTTGTTTAGCGAAGAAGGTCTGCGTCCAGGAGAACGTCCAGCAGAAACAGTGAAATCGGAGAAGCATGGGTGTCAATCAGCTTTTATGGAATGCAATGGATCCACTGGCAGAGTAACTGGGCGGTTTGTCAGTGGAAATGTGCTGAATCTGTCACATCGGGTCCTTTCGGAAGGGGAAGTAAGTCTTCTTTCAAAGGGTTTGAAATTTTCACCGACACCAACTGACCTAAACAAGGCGCAGCTCAAGGTGGATTTGGACATCTTTAAGAGAATGGGTGCGTCTACGTTGGTTTTTTAGGGACACTGACTCGAACAATTTGGATAAGAATAGCCTTAAATTTAAATGTAAGTCCAGCTGGAGTCCTTCTAATACTGATCCTTTGCTAGAATCCTATCTTGCTCAATTTGAAAAGGAGGTGCTGTCTGTCCAGGCGGAGGGTAAGTATCACAGTAACCTTTCCTCTTCTGAACTTACTGCGTTAAATAATCTTAATTGGATAGGAACATAGTTATCAAAGAAGCAGACAAGGGTTCAGCGGTTGTAGTTTGGGACAGGGGGGGGGGTTACTTAGAAGAGGCTAAACGGCAATTAGGTGATAGGCAAGTTTACGAGGAGATTGAGGTGGACCCCACAATAGAATTGGGTAAGGCCGTTAACAATAGGATTAACGAGTTAGAATGGAGGATCCCGGGTAAAAGGAAGTGACTGATTTTCTTAAAGTTAATGAGGGGAAACTAGGTAGGTTATATTTGTTACCTAAGATTAATAAAGGATTAAGTGGGGTTAAGGGTCGACCAGTCATTTCCAATTCTGGCACCACCGTTACAGAAAATATATCGGAATATCTAGATGACCACCTCAATCCACTGGTTAGCCTCGGTAGGTCTTACATTAAGGATACTAATCATTTCTTGTCTAAGTTAGGTGAAATAGGTAGGATACCAGAGGGGGCTATACTGTGCACAGTTGATGTTGTGGGACTCTATCCTAGCGTTCCACATGGGGAGGGTCTGGAAGCCATCAGGGAAGCGCTGGATAGAAGGGAAAACCCAAACGTGGCTACTGATACCCTAGTGGGATTGGCATCTCTGGTTCTCGAAAGCAACTACTTTGAATTTTATGATAGTTTTTATAGACAGAAGTTAGGCACCGCTATAGGAACTAAGTTCGCTCCAGCTTATGCAAACCTCTTTATGACTGGGTTGGAAGAAAGATTGTTGAGGGAATCAGTGGACACACCAATTGTCTGGATGAGATTCATCGATGATGTTTTCTTTATCTGGACACATGGCGAGGAGAAGCTTGAGACCTTCATCAACTTTCTTAACAGTAGCCACGATACCATTAAGTTTACAGGGGAGCACTCCAGGGAGAGTATAATTTTTCTAGACGTTAAGGTTAGTGTAAGCAACCGGTTTTTAGTATAATTTCATCAAATTAAGCATAAAATCATTTGAATATGGTCTTATTAAGCGACCAATACAGCAAATCCATTTTCCTTGAAGGACAAAATTTTCATGGGTTAATCATAGAATTTCTCCTATTTTGTCAGAATCAAATTTTTAAGTTTTCCAATCATACACTCTTAGCTTTCGTCAACTTATAGGGCGCTTATAAATATTTTCTAAGGCCATTCTTAAAGCTGTAATGTTCATTTTGAATCCAACGTGAATATCTTTCTCGTAGCATTTCGTTCAATTCTTGTTGACTTTTGATGCTGTTTTAAGATATAATTTGGGGCCACCTTTAAAGTTCCTCTGTAAATTTTGAATCAAACATTAAAGTTTTCCAACAATAAATTCCTGTTAGCCGTTATTGGTCCATGGTGCTCGTTTAGATATATATCATCTAAAAATTTCTTAAGAATCAAAATTCCTAAATAATTATGTTGATTCATAAAAGAATAAATGACTCCTCTTCTAAACTCCAAAGAGTTATAGAGTTATTACGCAGTTTTATACATTTGAGGTCCACATATCACATCTTCGTCACAATTAGCTTTTGAAACACTGCAGGAACAAAGCAGTAAAGAAATAGAAAGATAAAAAACAGCTAAAGTTTCGTGCATCAGAAAGGAATCTCACTCTAACAAGAAATTAACAAAATACAATTTACGGACAACATCTAATCTATATAACTTTAGTCCATTTCTCCACAGTCATGGTTTTTTCTTGTTTCTTTGTTCGATTTAACGCCAGCATAAATGCCATAAATTTCGTTTAGAAGGTCCGAAAATCACGTCTGCGTCATAAATTTTGCTTGAAACGATCTTTGTTCTAGATGAAGAACAAAACTAATAATGAAGATGTTATTCCATGGTTAATGAAAGCACGTTTTAAAGAAATCGATATACAGCCAATCCATATTCTTTTAAGCACAAAACTATGCAAGAGGTAAAAAATTCAGAGAAACATGTTTGTAGCGGGTCTAGCGACTCCTTTTAGCAACCGGTTTTTAGTGTAATTTGACCCAAATAAGCACAAAGTCGATTGAAAAGGTTTCTAGAATGATTCATTTACAATTCCGAAATTGATGCAGGCACAATCTACCGTAACAATTCAGCTTCCTTTCAGTACAAAACCTCAAAAAGAGGGAGAAATTCTCCATTCGTGGCGGGGTCTAGCAGTAAGCGACCAGTTTTTAGTGTAATTTCATCAAATTAAGCATAAAAATATTTGAAATTGTTCTTGTTAAGCGAGCAATACAGCAAATCCATTTTCCTTGAAGGAAAAAAACTACAAAGAGGTAAAATATTAGAAAAACACATTCACGGCGAGTTTAGTGACTCCTTTTAGCAACTGGTTTTCAGTGCAATTTCACCCAAATAAGCACAAAGTCATTTAAAATGGTTTCTAGAATGATTCATTTACAATTCCGAAAATGCTCTCAAAGCTAGAAATAATTTAAACTTAGGAGGAAATAAAATACTATAAATAAAAATACAGAAAAAACTGAAATTTCAATCGAAAAATACTCACTTGTTGTACCAAAAAGTCAGCAAATCCGATTGTTTATCTACAAAAAAGGAAGGCGGTTAGGAAAAGTTGCTGCAAAGGATTCTCGTTAGGCATAAAAAGTTAGGGGCTGGCATTACATAATTCGCATTACAACGGGTTTCCTATGAAAATAAAATCTTCTTGCATCAAGAATAAACAGCAGGAAAAATCTACCACAATTCTTCATACCTTGATTTCAATAAAGCAAATTCAGTTTCCTTTTAGCAAAAAACCACGAGAAGAGGTAAAAATTTGCCGTTCCCGGCGGGGGTCTAGCAGTAAGCAGCTGGTATTTGAAGGCCGGTTTTTAGTGGAATCTCATCGAAATGAGCACAAAATCATTTGAAATAAGTAATATCCAAAACACGTAAGAAGAATAACGCTTACTTGTATTCGCATGCCATCGATTCTGATGCCAGTTAAGAACGGGAACAACCAGCTGCCATCGCAAAGCCAAATATCAGGCAGCAGCGCGTGTACCGTACATAGCTACTAAAATGAAAAGGAAGATCGTCAAATGCACGAATTACATGGTAGCTGTAGCTGTAGCTGTAGCTGTAGCTGTAGCTGTAGCTGTAGCTGTAGCTGTAGCTGTAGCTGTAGCTGTAGCTGTAGCTGTAGCTGTAGCTGTAGCTGTAGCTGTAGCTGTAGCTGTAGCTGTAGCTGTAGCTGTAGCTGTAGCTGTAGCTGTAGCTGTAGCTGTAGCTGTAGCTGTAGCTGTAGCTGTAGCTGTAGCTGTAGCTGTAGCTGTAGCTGTAGCTGTAGCTGTAGCTGTAGCTGTAGCTGTAGCTGTAGCTGTAGCTGTAGCTGTAGCTGTAGCTGTAGCTGTAGCTGTAGCTGTAGCTGTAGCTGTAGCTGTAGCTGTAGCTGTAGCTGTAGCTGTAGCTGTAGCTGTAGCTGTAGCTGTAGCTGTAGCTGTAGCTGTAGCTGTAGCTGTAGCTGTAGCTGTAGCTGTAGCTGTAGCTGTAGCTGTAGCTGTAGCTGTAGCTACAGAAAACGACCGTCGAGGACCGCTTCGAGTTCGAAAAGGAAAGCCAGACAGCAGTGCACGTAGATTTATCCAATTCCAAATCACTGAAATCATCGGCACACAGTAGATTCTTTGTGGAAAGCAAAACGAATTTGAAAAGCCTCTGTTCAAATTGAAGGGTTGCTGGAGGAAGAAGTTTTGAAACCTTTTGTAGAGAGCAAGAGAAAAGAGAGAGAAAGAACCTTTAGAAAGGCAGGACAAAGACCGCGGAAAGCGCTAATCGTGATCGAGAGGATTTCGAACAAACCCGGGAGAAAACCGTAAATATCTCAGGAACGGAAGCGGAAAGGAGAAAAAGGAGACCGTAGTATGGTGAACCAATGATCGAGGATGAAGGGGAAAAAGGAATTTTGAAAATCGGCCGAGCAGTTTTGGCTGGAATCCCTCTTAATCGCCGGGCAGTGGGGACCTTTTGTTCGGGGTTAATTTGCATATACGAATTTTAGTTATAGTGACTAGCTCCCCTACGAAGCCCGCTACGCGGGCTTGCCAGTGACCCTACGGTAGAGTACATAGATTAGCCTCGGAAAAGACAAGAATTTTCTTAAAACCCCCTGTGAATGATAGTAAAATTAGCCTCGGTAAAGACAAGAATTCTTTCGAAGCCCCCAATGAGTATGCAGATTAGCCTCGGAAGAGACAAGAGGTGTATCAACCTCGATTTGAAAAAAATTTGCTCCGCACAGGTCACGTGATAAAAAAATTACTCGCACTCCTGTGACTATCGCTAGTCAGGGGGTCGCCTGAAATAGAGAAGGGTAGAGGCTCCCCCTTCATAGCGATAGTCACAGGAGTGCGAGTAATTTTTGATCACGTGACCTGTGCGGAGCTAATTTTTTCAAATCGAGGTTGATACACCTCTTGTCTTTTCCGAGGCTAATCTGCATACTCATTGGGGGCTTCGAAAGAATTCTTGTCTTTACCGAGGCTAATTTTACTATCATTCACAGGGGGTTTTAAGAAAATTCTTGTCTTTTCTGAGGCTAATCTATGTACTCTACGGTAGGGTCACTGGCAAGCCCGCGTAGCGGGCTTCGTAGGGGAGCTAGTCTTCCGTTAATTGAAAGTTGCTTCAAAACATTTGCAAGCCCAGGTCTATTCGTGTTCCTCGTTTAAATATTTTAATTGGTTACCCCCTAAGTCTCCTGTTTTAATTTTCCATGAAATTTCATGTTAAGACTTCCCAACTTTACTTTTCTGTTTACTCCTCTCACAAATCAAATTAAAATTGAATCTATCCTGAAAATCAGAATAAAAAACAATGCCCTCCTACATTATTTCAATTTAATAAGGAATGCAAGCAAAAAGTATAATATCATACAGCAAGCAGGCAAGCACATTCTAAACATGACAAAAGACAAACATAATTAATCCAATCCATAGTCACGCCTACTGTGAGTAGCATATACTATTGGCAAGAGCAGGAAATAATTGCTCGAGGACAAAGTATTATTTACTTGCAGCAACAACCCTATTGAGATAAGAGCTTTTTTCCTGTAGGAAGATAATGCTTTATTACCTTGATTGTAATTCAGTGAATCGTTGTAGAAAAGTAAAACCCAAACTTAATTACTTGCTGGCTCCAGATACCCATACTTGCGAAATTCTTAATAGAATCAATCCAATAAGTAGTTCCTTGATTATTATGATTACCAATTAGCAATATCATAGCTTTCATCACCATCTGAACTCCTTTGAAATCGAGGTTAATAGCACTCTTGTCTTTCAGAGGCTAATCTTACTATTCCATTTTGAGGCCATAGGGTGCCCGCAGAGCGAGATTGACTTGGAGCTACTCTTCCGTTCATTGAAATGTACATATCAATTTGATACTTAAACGGTTGCAATATCGAGGCAAGACAGAAAGTTTCTAGAATACATTTGTAAGCCACGATCTATTTGTGGTCCTTGTTTAAATATTTTCACGGGTTACCCTCTTTATTTTTCCTGCTGATTCTAATTGTAATGTTTTAAAGTTTCCATCCTATTTTATCTCTCGGCGAATTGTGATGCTGAAAGCTTTGTTAATTATTCTGAATTCTACTTTAAACTTGACAGCAACATGCTTCTGCCAGCCCCATCAATTCTTTATCCTCGTTGACACATTTTCATTGGTTACTCCTAGAAGTTCTCCTTTTTAGTCAGAATCAAATTTTTAAGTTTTTCAATCATACACTCTTAGCCCTTGTTGACTTATAGGGCGCTTATAAATGTTTTCTAAGGCCATTTTTGAATCAAACATTAAAGTTTTCATACAATAAGTTCCTGGGGAGCTTTTAGATATATATCATCTAAAATTTTCTTAAGCATCAAAATTCCTAAAAAATTATGTCTATTCATAAAAAATTTAATGACTCCTCTTCTAAACTCGAAAAATTTATAAAGTTATTACTCAGTTAATCTTTACATTTGAGGTCCACATATCATATCTTCGTCGCAATTAGTTTTTGAAACACTGCAGGAACAAAGCATTTAGGAAATGGAAAGATAGATAAAAGCCAAGTTTCGTGCATCAGAAAGGAATCTTACTCTAACAACAAATTAACAAAAGACAATTTACGGACAACAGCTAATCTATATTATATAACTTTAGTCCTTTTCTCCACAGTCAAGTTTTTTCTTGTTTCATCATTTGATTTAACGCCAGCATAAATGACATAAATTTCGTTTCGAAGGTCTGAGAATCATGTCTGCGTCATAATTATTGCTTGAAACGATCTTTGATCTAGATGAAGAACAAAAAGATTAATGAAGGTGTTATTCCATGGTTAATGACAGCATGGTTAATGAGAAAAACGTTCTTGGTGGGTCTAGCGACTCCTTTCAGCAACCGATTTTTAGTGTAATTTCACCCAAATAAGCATAAAATCATTTGAAATTGTTCTCGTTAAGCGAGCAATACAGCAAATCCATTTTCCTTGAATTACAAAACTGCGAAGAGGTAAAACATTAAGAGAAAAACGTTTGTGGTGGGTCTAGCGGCTCCTTTCAGCAACCGATTTTTAGTGTAATTTCACTCAAATAAGCATAAAATCATTTGAAATTGTTCTCGTTAAGCGAGCAATACAGCAAATCCATTTTCCTTGAATTACAAAACTGCGAACAGGTAAAACATTAAGAGAAAAACGTTCGTGGCGGGTGTAGCGACTCCTTTCAGCAACCGGTTTTTAGTGTAATTTCACCCAAATAAGCATAAAGTCATTTGAAAAGGTTTCTAGAATGATTAATTTACAATTCCGAAAATGATGCAGGCACAATCTACCGTAACAATCCAGCTTCCTTTCAGTAAAAAACCACGAAATGAGGTAGAAATTCGCCGTTCGCGGCGGGGGTCTAGCAGTAAACGACCGGTTTTTAGTGTAATTTCATCAAATTTGATGAAATTTGAAATTGTTCTCGTTAAGCGAGCAATACAGCAAATCCATTTTCCTTGAATTACAAAACTGCGAAGAGGTAAAACATTAAGAGAAAAACGTTCGTGGCGGGTCTAGCGACTCCTTTCAGCAACCGGCTTTTAGTGTAATTTCACCCAAATAAGCATAAAGTCATTTGAAATGGTTTCTAGAATGATTAATTTACAATTCCGAAAATGATGCGGGCACAATCTACCGTAACAATCCAGCTTCTTTTCAGTACAAAACCACGAAATGAGGTAGAAATTCGCCATTTGCGGGGGGGTCTAGCAGTAAGCGACCGGTTTTTAGTGTAATTTCATCAAATTAAGCATAAAGTCATTTGAAATGGCTTCCAGAATGATTTATTTACAATTCCCAAAATGCTCTCAAAAAGCTAGAACTAATTTTCACTCAAGGGGCAGGCAAATCCCTTTTTTCACAGCAGGAAATCGTACAAAAAGTGAAATTTTAATCGAAAAATACTCACTTCTTGTACCAAAAAGTCAGCGAATCTGATCGTTTATCTACAAAACAGGAAGGCGGTTAGGAAAAGTTGCTGGAAAGGATTCTCGATAGGCATAAAAAGTTGGGGGCTGGCGGGATTACATAATTCGTATTACAACGGGTTTCTTATGAAAATCAAATCTTCTTGCATCAAGAATAAACAGCAGGAAAAATCTACCACAATTCTTCATACTTTTAAAGCCAATCCAGTTTCCTTTTAGCACAAAACCCAAGAAGAGGTAAAAATTTTTCGTTCGCGACGGGGTTCTAGCAGCTGGTTTTTAGTGCAATTTTATCCAAATGAGCAGAAAATTATGTCAAATAATTTAAATTTCGAAAACAGGTAAGAACAACAATGCTTACTTGTATTCGCATGCCATCGATTCTGATGCCAGTGAAGAAGGGGAACAGCCAGCAGCCATCGCAGAACCCAAAAAACGGGCAGCAGCGGGTGTACGTAGCTACTAAAACGAAGAAAAGGAAGATCGTCAAAAGCACAAATTACATGGCACTTGCAAACGAAATAATAACAAACAGGGTTTCAATCGATCAATCGATCGATCAATAAAAAGGAAAGGAACATAGCTAGCGAGAATGTTTATAATAAAAAGCTAGCAAGACTCACCTGTAGCTGTAGCTGTAGCACTATAGCACTGTAGCACAGAACACGACCGTCGACAACCGCTTCAAGTTCGAAAAGGAATGCCAAGCAGCAGTGCACGTAGATTTATCCAATTCCAAATCACCGAAATTATCGGCACACAGTAGCTTCTTTGTGGAAAGCAAAACGGATTTGAAAAGCCTCCGTTCAAATTGAAGGGTTGCTGGAGGAAGAAGTTTTGAAATCTTTTGTAGAGAGGAAGAGAAATGAGAGAGAAAGGACCTTTAGAAAGGCGAGACAAAGACCTCGGAGAGCACTAATCGAGATCGAGAGGATTAGAGCGATTTTGGAACGAACCCGGGAGAAAACGTACAAATATCTATAAAAAAGGGAGGAAAAACGAAAAATAGAAACCCCACGAGCAAAAGTTTGAGGATCCAGGACGAAGTGGAAAAAAGAATTTGGAAAATCAGCCGAGCGGTTTTGGCTGGTAAGCGTCTCCAAGATCGAGCGGTGTCGTTTGAACCACTATGCAATTTTGACCCAGGGATCCGCTGGAGCATTGTGTTTGAATTTTTTGGCTTTTTTGTTGAGGAGAATAGAGTTGATTTGCATATCCGCATATTAGTATTAGTAGATAGTAGGGTATCACTTGATATCAAACAAATACTTGCAAAAGAGCAATGGTTACTGCTAAAAACTAAAACAAGGAACTGATCGAAATAAAACTGCAATCATACCTTATTCAAAGCTTTCGATAAGCTTTTAGATTTATGCCAAATGTCTAATGAGTGGAAGAGTTCTATTAGCTCCGGATTATCAAGCTTCAACTCTTTCAAGCAGTTCATTATGGCACTTGAAGCATCTTTTGTCACTTCTGCAATGTCTAATTCTTTCATAGTCACTTCTGCAATGTCTAATTCTTTCATTAGTCTGACCAGAGTTCTTTTCAATCCTTCTCTTTCCATGTTTACAGAAACTCCTTTGGTTTCCCTAACATCCAACACTTCTAGGTCCACCAAAACGTTCGAAAACTGCTCCATCATAACATAGCAACAATACCTTGCACTGTGCCTTGGTGAATCGTTGCGACCATCACCACACAGGCAGGTATCATTATATTCCTTCAGAGTACCAGAAACAGCACTCTGGATGTTGTTCCACAAATTTGTTATTTCTGGTAAGCAATAAAGACGCTGTATTCTGCAAAATGTAGAATCACTTGGCATATGCAATTTCGAAAATTTGCAAAATAAATTAATTTTTGAAAAATTATTGCCATATAGGAGGATGCAAGATGATGATCATTCACATAAACTGGGCTGTAGCGGTTGTAGAACAAAACCTCTGATGATGTCTATGATCCAGCATGTCTATTGGTGCAACTCCAAGATAGAGTAAAGACAGATGCCCTTTGATTAGTAGTAAAATTAAGTTTTGCACCACATAAATCATCATCTTCTGTAAAATGGACACAGTGAGCACCCTTCAATTCTTTCAATTTTTCAATTGATACGATAAATCTGGAAGGGTTCACAAAATCATTTTCTTCTGTCAGGTCTTTACCAAATGTAGAGATACAATTGTATATCTCTGATTCCAGTTTTCTTTTTACAGTCTCCAAATTACCTTGTACCGTCTGCTCAATGTTGGTAAACAATAAGCTTTCATTGGCAAGGTCCATTGAGTCATTAAAGTAAATGGTACACTTCTTATTTTGCTCATTCACTTCTGTGTCATCAGGCAAAACAAAAGACCTTGTCACATCAATCTCCACGTCTTCAATCTCTTTTATTTTCTCCTTTTCTTCATCCAGATTGCCATCCAATGACATTTTCTTCAAATTTCTGCTAACGGTCTCAACATATTCATCACAACTGGAATAAGAAAATAAATGTTATGCTAGACACTTTGGCAAAACCAGGCCTGCCATGAAAATTGCATAATCACCTGAAGAGCACCTTGAATTAGCCATGGAGATATTACCATGAAGCAAATAAACATTTTGAAACAATTTTGATCAAACTTAGACCATCTTCTCAAGTGACCACAATATTAAAATTAATATGATTTCTCATTTCGAAACTTGATAAAAACTCTATCAGAATACAGTGCTTACAAATAATAGCTGATGTTCATTCAAAAGGCTAACACTATTGAGCTTATTGGGAGGTATGGTTGAATCTTTTCAAATTAACAATGTTTATTAACTATGTAACTCTCAGCTTCATCTTCAGTAGTTTCACCTCCACTTTTGTTCAGTTCCAAAATGATACTGTCTGTGTCACTTGTGGAAACTGACACTATGCTCTCACTGTCACTTTCTATGTCCTTGCTCTGAAAAGGATCTCCATCAATATTGCTCGTGATATTAAAAATAGACTGACCAAGTTTCTGTTGTGGGAGACTCTGAGATATGCTAAAGGATAAGATTGATGGCTCATTGACAATATCATCTTCAGTGGTGCCAAGAATATCAACATCACTGTCTTCAATTGAACTATGGTCATGGGCAAAGCCCTCAAAAAGCTGTGCAATAAGTCTTTTGGCATGTATGGGTCTGTGAGGTGTTGATGACTGGACAAGCATTTCAGTGTCAACATCAACTGGAAAAGAAGGGAAAAAGTTGCTTCTTTCTAAATTTACTTTAAAAGTATTTACTCCCCAATTACTTGTCTACATTGTAAACATTTAGAAATAAAGGTGGATGATGGATATGGCAAGTAGAGTCACAAGTTTAATCTTAATTAACGCAAGTAAACGCTTTGCTTCCCATTGGATAGAGTTTTTTGGTTTGAGTATAATTCAAGTTGTGTGGTTAGCTGCACAATTCTATTATACCCCTTATTTCGATAGAAGAAATTAGAGCATGAAAGCAGGCATAATCTTACCCTTTCCTTGTTCAGGACTGGTATCCTCTGATCTAAAACTGCGTGTGCGAATTCGTTATTGGTTATGTACCCATACACGCTTTGCTTGATCTTTGACCATCGCTTGAAGGTTGATTGGTATACATAGATAACTTTCAACTTCTCACATCTTTGTGCTCTTCCAGTCTTCAGCGCAGACATTTCCTGAACGAAATGAAAATAAAAACTTATGAAGTTGACGTTTTTCAAAGAAATCTAGATCTTTTCGAAAAACTTAGACTCGTTCGCAGTTCAATGTTTGCAGACTGCCGATCACAGCTACTTTTGTATCATACGAAAGTGGCGAAAAACAACTTTGGCTTTCTGGTTGAGTGCGCAATGCATAGACAGAATGGTAGACATGCGTTTTTTAAGGCGTTCGGGATAACTTAGGTTCTTTGTTCCATGGATAATTTTAGGTAGCTCATCTTTGCCCAGATCCAGTTTTGGCATCAATAGATTTAAAGCGTGGTTGCCAGATTGCTTGTTATATTCAAGTATCAGTCTTAGTAGTATCTTGGACAACATTTAAGAAAGACTTATCGATTATTTTTGGAGTTTTCTGCAGCAACCAACACACCAGCATCACAGGGCGTGCATACACAAGCTTCACAAGAAGCATTAAAGCTACAATTCTTGCCAAAATTGTTGGAACACTTGTGCAAAGCTGAAGCTTTTTTGAAAAATCACCCCCTGCCTCCCCCCTACCCCCCCTCCCCCTCCCATTACAATGTTGTTCAATTGGGCTGTTTTGATCTTGAAGGTAAAAATTTCTTCACTGAAAGCTGTATGAAAGTATTGAGAAGATAAATCAACATTGTACGGGGGAGGGGGTCGAAATTTTTGAAGCGGCAGTGATATTTTGGTGAGGTAGTTTTAGACTTGCTTTGTTTATTTGCATGCTGCAATGGGAAGGTGTTCCAGTTATTTTTGGCAAGGATTGTCTTGAGAAGGGAAAAATTAAAATATTGAATTTGACTTTTCAATCTAGTCTATTATACACAAAATGATGTCCCTGGTAGTGATTTTGAGGTAAAAAAAAAATTTTTGACCACTCATGGGGGAGATATGACGTCAAAACTGCAGGGCTCTTGAATTGACCTTGGATTTTGATGAGAGGATCGTTATCAGCTCACGTTAAGGAGACCTCTAAACACATGAAAAAAATGGTAGCGTATTTTTAAAATGGCATAATATGAAATTGTTGTTGTTGTAAGAAACAAATAGAGAAAAAGTAAGGAATTTAGTTGCGTTTTGTATCGTAACGAGAACGAGGCTAAAAGCTTTCACAATTTCATATTGTGTTTCTAATTACAAGTACACAACGGGTCTTGAATTCTCAATTCAATAATTTATGTAGTAGGATATAAAAGGCTGTAGAGACAATTTCGTAACAAATACATCACTCTACTCGAACCATACAAACAAAACAATGGCAAGTTGTCAAAGCGAACAATTCTGTGACGTGACCCAAACTTCTGAGCAACATGAAGGGTTTGAAAAAGATGTCAGGAGACAGCGTAGAGCGGACACGGAGGCATTAGATAGAAGAGGGTTTGCCGACGCAGTTGTAAATGCTTTTAAAAGCGTTACAAAATCAAGTATTAAGCAGTGGTGTTGCTGTCAAGAAAGGCATGAAGATGGTGGCGCACATTTCCATATGGCATTACTTTTGAAAAAAGTTACGAGATGGCTCCGTGTACTTGAATACTTGGACAATTTCTTGGGGATCGCGGTGAACTTTTCGGGTAATGGAGGCTATTATACTGCATACAACTATGTGCTGAAGGAGGATCCGAACGTTGAATTCAGTAGGGGGCATCCAAAGAAGGTGATGAGACCAAGAAGGTATGTTGCGTCCAAAACTCAGAGCAGGCAAAGAAAAGTTAAAAGTCGCAAACTTTCAAATATCGAGGTAGCGGATTTGATTATATCAAACAAACTTTCAAATAGACTGGATTTTCTGCGCCACACCAGTGCTCTGAAAAAGAATAGGAAGACAGAGCTGTATGAATTCTGCATAAGCAGATCAACGAAGACGCTGGTAGAATTTATTGGCACTGTATGGGATGCGGAAAATGCAGAACAGACAATGATGCGGCAGCTGATGAAAAGGATGGACATTTTAAAAAAGCTTTGGAAAATCGGTGCATTTGTCAAGGGCAATGGCTGATATGCACGCAGGAGCTGTTGGAAAAAAACGACATTAGCAAAGAGGCTGTGAAGGAGCTTTTAGAAAAAGGAAGAGGAAAAGGACGAAATATCCTGATAACAGGTCCCGCAAATTGTGGCAAAACATTTATACTGAACCCGCTCACAAAAATTTTCGAATCTTTCTGCAATCGCGCAACAGGTTCCTTTGCATGGGTTGGGGTAGAAGAAAAAGAACTTATATTTCTGAACGATTTTAGATGGGAAAAAAGCATGATACCTTGGTCAGATATGCTGTTGCTCCTTGAGGGTCAATTGGTGCATTTCCCAGCTTCAAAAACCCGCTACACAAAAGACATATGCTTAGAAAAGGACACACCGATATTTTGCACTAGCAAGGGACCGATAATTTTTGTAAAGAATAGTGTCGTTGATGACAGAGAAACTGAAATGATGGCAGTGAGGTGGCACAATTTTAAATTTCGTTACCAAGTAAGAATGGAAAACTGTAAAGATATACCGTCATGCTCTCGCTGTTTTGCAAAACTGATTCTTTGAAATTAACATATTTTTTAACTATTGCTACCTTTTTTATCACGTTTTCCACGGTTACCACTTTTTTAAGCACGCATTGATTCCTTATTTTTGGCTATCTTGAGAAATAAATTCATTTATTTCTTTCATTTACTGATAGAACGACATAAGCTTGTGTTGAAGAAACCATTTTTGTGTACAAATACAGCATAACTACAAAGATATAAGCGATTTTATGGAGATGGGAAACGGTTTCCACTCAACTTAAAAAAAATTATGTCTTTGTCTTCTCTTCCATTTTGTAGTGGAAACCGTCAAAATCACCTAAGAACTCTCAATTTTTTTCATTTATGGAACCGTTGAGAATGCAGAAATTGATGTAATTTTCATTTCAAGGTATAGGCATTAATTTTCTATCAATAAAATAATGTTTTTATGTGAAACATTTCTTAAAAACAACGATTTCGAAATAGCAACCGTCGTGGTAACCGTGAAACTGGGCATGGCATGACCATAGTTAGCCACCTTTGTGTTTGCATTTACTCTGCATTGTTTTGTAAATACGGTTTGATTAACATGTCGAAGGTTGATTATTCTAGATTTTTGTCTCTTTATTGTTGATATAATTGGGGTGTGAAAAATATGACAATGCTCTATTTTTGAGACTTATTCTCTAATTGTATTTTATGTTATAATCCACTTCACAAGCATAGTCAATAGAAATGCTCGAAGCTAGAGAGTTCTGTAATCACTATGCCAAATGTAGTGAAGCTATTGTTCTTTAATCAAATTGTTCCCAGGGCAGCCATGACTAGACAATTATTAAAAAGGCCATAGTTGTCATTATGAAGTATAATCTTGAAATGAATGGATCAAAGTTATGGTACAAAAATATTACGCAAGGCATTTGAATTGAATAAACTTTAATATCTGGTTCTGTTGCCATTAGTGTCTTTAACACATCTTAGCCGTTTAGGTATAGTTGCTATTGTTCGATTGATAACAGACGGGTCATAAGAAAATAAAGTCTTTTTTATTCTCTCTGAAAAATGGCGAAATGTTTCTTTTTTTATCCTATTGTCTAATGCTTGCTAGTGTAATTCACGTTTTACGTTGTGGAATATATTCTCTATGGGGTTCAGGTCTGGTGACCTTGCTGGGATTTTGACAAGAGTGGCTCCAATTTCGTCGATTGCTTCTCTTGCTGCCTTGCTATTTTGCGAAGGGTCATTGTCCATGACAAACAGCTTTGCCGTTCAAAACTTTCTTGAGCCGATGCGTGCGTCAATAAATGCACGTGGCAGCTTTCTCCTCACAAAATCAGCAAAATATTCACCAGTCATCTTTCCGTAGGGCTCGGCAAGTATCACACCCTGGTTGTAAGTTATGGCTACCATGAAATGTACCCTTCTACCACCAGGAAGATCTTTAGAGCCTGTCGCTGTGTACTGAAGCCCTTCGCTTGGCTTTCGCCACACAAGCCCTCTTGGTCTTGATTCTTTTATAAAAGAATTGAGTTTGTGAACAAATGAGACCCCATCCAAATAAAAAGCCACATCATTCGACCAGAACTCGTCGTCATACAACTTCAGAGCTTCACGTGCAAATTTCTTCCGGATACGCCTGTCTTTATTTGATAGCAGGCCCTTTTTCCTTGGGGCCAGCCTCTTGTACCCGGCTTCATTTAAAATGCGAACAGGAGTTCTGTAGCTTCCTTTGATAGCTCCTGCTTCTCTCATGACGTCTGCAACAGTTGGATTTTTTCCCGCCCTCGCCTGATTTTCTAAACGTTTTTAAAAATTTCGCTCGCTGAGGTTGAGAAATTATATTTTTCCTGCCGCGAGTTTCTTTAAAATTGCGTGAGTTTTTTTCATTGCGATGACTTCTTTGCAGCATCTATGTACGGAAGAAACAGCAATCTTCAGTATTTTTGCTGATTCTCTTAAGCTTTTCTTTTCATGAACCACCATGCAATATGCAAGTGCCCTTGTCTTTGGACATATTTTCTTGAAAATTGTCATCGTATAAGTTCTCTTTTTTCAGCGATTTCCTTCTACCTTCCCGTTCCTAGCTCTTTCAATATAATTTAAAAAGAAGGGAAATTACCTTAATGTTGCATCTTTTTATTAATTTGACGTCATTTGGCTGCAGCAACTGTCTAAAGTAGCCACCCATATAGCCTCGTTCTGATATTTTATCTATAAAGTGTTCGTATTAAATGCCTGCCAATTTCTTTTCTTGCGCAAATGACCAAACAGAGTTAGGGGAAAAGCTAATTTGTGCTTCTATTAGCAATAATTCACAAATTTCTTGCATTTTGTACAAAGCAAGTGTACCGAAAGATACTGGATATAGCCGCCTCTCTTTGATGTTTTTACTCTCTAACATATATGTCTAAAACACATTCAATAAATCACATCAGGAAATTTTCTTTATTCAAAATCAGTCGTATATTTATTTAACTGTCCATTTTACACTTTTTCGACCCTTTGATTGGAAATAAAGTATTATACAATGCTTAAACTGGTCTAATTGCTACGCTGGTCACTATTTCAATTCAACCAACACTTGTGCTGTCACTATAACGCAAACTGTTCACGTGACACTAAATTTGATCAAAGATTCGTAAAGCAGGTGCTTGAAATACCTTAGTAACTGCTTTGAATGTAGCATTTGATAACAAATTGAAAAAGTTGCCTTCGGACAATCCTTGCCAAAATTGTTGGAACACTTGTGCAAAGCTGAAGCTTTTTTGAATAATCCCCCCCTACACCCCCCCCATTACAATGTTGTTCAAATGGGCTGTTTTGATTCTGAAGGTAAAAATTTCTTCACTGAAAGCTGTATGAAAGTATTGAGAAGATAAATCAACATTGTACGGGGGGAGGGGGTCGAAAATTTTTGAAGCGGCAGTGATATTTTGGTGAGGTAGTTTTAGACTTGCTTTGTTTATTTGCATGCTGCAATGGGAAGGTGTTCCAGTTATTATTGGCAAGGATTGTAGTCTCACAGGGGACAATTACACCAGCTTTACAGGAAGCACCAACACCACCTTCACAGAAAGGGCTCCCCCCCCCCCCCCTATAGTAGTGATGATAATGCCATGAGTAGTTTTGGAGGAGATGATTTCAAGCCATCTGATGATGGTGATGATGATGATGACCACTTTCTTGAAACCATTGATTTGTCTCTCCGTCCTAATGAGGGCTATGGACCACCCATATTAGAGAAAATAGCAAAAATCGTGAATGAAAGATTCACTACTGTTCTGGGAAATGATAAAAGAAAAGAAATCCTTGACAAATATAAAATCCCAGAATATTGTGAACAACTCTTTGTTCCAAAGGTCAATGAGCCTATTTGGAACAGGGTTAAGGGTTTCTACAAGAAACAAGATTTACGTATTGCCGTGTTGCAAGATACCATTGTTAGAGTATCTGGAGCTCTGTCTCAGACAATTGAGGAGCTATTGAAGGACAGAGAAGCTAAAACAAACCCTGAAAGTAGGGTTATTACAACAAGACGTCTTGATTCTATTGCCTTGCTGGGTAGTGTGAGTACAGAAATCTCATAGAAAATGAGAGATGCCCTTAGACCACTCTTAAGTAGTGAGCTAATATCAACTTGTCATCGCTCAGACAAACCCAAAAATTTTTTTTTGGTGATGATTTGCCAAAAGCAATCACAGACTCTGCGTTAGAAAGTAAAATGATGGCCAATAGTAACATGTACCGCCAAGGTACTCCCCATATCCAAATTATCCCCAGCATCAGAGAAGTCGTTTTTATCCAATCGGGGGAGAGTAAGTTACTCTTTCCCAACCCGATTATTCCAGTCACCAAACCCAAAACTAACAGAACAAGAACAGACAAGGCAAGAGCATCGGCAGGAATTTTTGTCAATAACTTCTCAGGTAAGCAAATCTGCCTCCAACGTCAATACGCTTGTTTACCCTAACTTGAGCCCAACTTCAAAAATTGTGTAGGTGGTTAGATAAGTAACTGTTTACCACACTGGGAAGCCCTAAGATCAGATCAATCTACTCTACAAACTGCGAAAGGAGATACAATTGAATTCACTGAACACCCCTATGAGAATTCCTGCATTCCAAAGAATTCAATCCCCAAAGAGCATGTTGAGTTGATTGAAACAGAACTGAGCATTCTATTTGAAAAAAGAGTATTTCGAATTATTCTGAATTTGAAAAGAATAAATAAGTACATACAATATTATCACTTCAAAATGGAATCTATTCATACTGCTCTGGAACCTATCACACCAGATTCCTGGATGGCATCCATTGATCTTGAAGATGCCTACTACATTGTGAAAAGACACGAAAATATCAGAAATATTTAAAATTTTCCTACAAAGATACCCTTTATAAATATACTGTCTACCCAAATGGCCTTTTCCATTGCCCCAGGAAAATTACCAAATTTTTGAAGCCACTTTTGTCAGCCTTAAGAACAAAAGGTTACAAACTTTGTGCCTTTGTTGACGATTTGCTTATAATTGCTACATCATACCAAAAGCATTGTGATACTATATTGGTGACAATTAAATTACTAGGTCTCTTGGGTTTTGCTCTTCATCCTGAAAATCAGTCTTCATTGATATAAATTCTACCTCAATGAAATTTCTTTGACTAAGGAGAACGTTGCAAAAATAGAAAATAGCGTCTCCACTTTGCTTAACATAAAGAATCCTTCTATTTGAGAAGTAGCTCAAGTAATAGTTTACATTATATCTACATTGTTAGAATATCATTAGAACATTATTAGAACAAACAGATTTCTAAAGATACCTTTTCCAAACACAGGTATGGCTCCATATCTGACAGCAGACAAATCCACAAATCATATAATTGTCAACCAAGTCACTATCGTGTTCCCAGCAGTAGGTAGAGCTTGCCAAGAATACCTTTGAGCATGTCCCCAGTTTATTTTAACTCAGAGGGAGACACTGGCTGTGGAAGCGATTTAGCTAAAGCCATCATTTATGAATTAAAGAAGAATGTTGATATAGAAGGAGATCAATGGATGCAGGTTCAAGGAAGAGTCACTGATGGACAGTATATCAATATTCCATTTGTTGCTGCACGAGTTGTTTACAGACGTACGAAGATGAAAATTCTGTCAACTTGACCCTCATTCAAGATGAATTCTAGTGGCCTAAAGTAAAGAAACCTGTCAATGATGGTCCTTAATGTATAGGAAAAGCCTATAGCAAATGCATTCTATAGTGTTAACGTATGTGTCTTAATATCTATAGGGAAAATTTTTCGTGAATAAGTTTTGAACGACACAAGGTAATCGAAAATTCCTTTTTTAGAAGCTGTATCTTTAAAGGGTCCTAGTCGAATACGAAATCTTTGAGTTGGGGGTAACGGGGTAAGGTGGGGGTAAACCCCAAAAAACATGTGTCAAAGGCTTGGCAAAAAACTGCCAAAAACAGGTTTTTCGTGAATAACTCAAAAACGAGAGGGGTATCGAGACGGGGCTTGTGGGCAGCCATAGAGCAATTGGAGGAGCACCTTATGCAAAAAACGGCAATCAGATTGAGTGTGGTACTTACATCACAGTGACGTCAGAAGAGGCGATTTTGGCACTTTTTGACTGATTTTCAAACAAAGGGGTTTCAAAAGTGACAAGAGGTATAGTTGGCCGAATTGGCTGAAACTGTGCCAAATTTAGCGGGCTAGCGGAGGACCTTGGTTTGCACGGAGGTACCACCTCTCTGTTCCGAGTTATTTGGCATAAACACAGTGGCACTGGTGCTGAAGTGTGAAAAACACACTTTGGACCGTAACTTTTGAACCACAAGAGGGACAAAACTGGACTGTGGCTCAAACGAAAGATCTCCGCGAGGTCCATGAGTGACATGAGTTTGGGTGTGGTTGGGGTAGTCATTATATTACAGAGGCAAGTGAAATTCAGCCCTATTCAGTGGCTCGTCACAGACAGACCAAAAGGGGTACTGAAGTGCAAACGGTGCCAAACTCTGGTCGCTTAATGGTGGATTGAAAAGGGATGGAACGGCCATATGGTACTTTTTTCAGTTGCGCCACTCTGTGCCAAAAACCAAAACATAGGGTCAAAAATGGGGTGCCAAAAAAGTCTTTTGTCCATAACTTCTGAACCAGTGGAAGTACCAAAACGCCCCTCATACCGAATGTTGTCCTTTTCAAGGGGCATGGATGGGTGTGGTCGGTTTAAAATTTGGATGTGGGAATGACGTCGGAAAATTTAAAAAAATTTTGAATTTGAGGCCAAATAACTTTATTCATGTGAAAATGATTAGAAATCCAAATGTGCCAAAAAAATTTCCATTGAGATGGCAATTCGAGCCTGAAATCAAAAATCGATTGTCGCGTTTCCTTTGTGCCAAAAAGTGCCAAAAGTTAAAAGAGCCAAACAAATTTTGGTTTTTTGTGAATAACTTTTTTCACAGACTTTTGCCACAGATGTTTTTTTTCACAAACAAAGCCCAGTACCTGTCACAGTTTTCTCAGAATTGGCCCGGTATTCAAAAACTGTTTAGGTCCGTAACTTCTGCCACACATGAGGTACCTCTGATGTTAATGCACCAAACAAAAGATCTCATCGAGGCGAATCAATTGTTGGTATTGTCGTCACCCACAAATGACATCACTTTGATTGGTCGAAGTTTTGGCACCTTTCAGTACTGTATTCTATATAGCCACTGTACACTTCCCTCACAGGATATAGACCTTTTTCCGAATTGGACCACCATGCAATGTGCGTTTAGTTTCTGCCATGTTGGTAGAACTCTGGTAGCTGTGGTAGTCAAAACAAAGCTAGTCTTCGTTCACGCGAGACAGATAATCGTTGAAAAGTTAGGTCATTCAAAAAAATTAACTCCTTTCAAACAGTTTGAGACACCATGGGGTCTTCAAAATATATGGAAACTTTAAATGCAACTGCTCATGCTAGATATTTGGAAAAAATATTGATAATTGAGAGTCAGGATCCCTTTGCAATTCCTGAGAAGCACTGGAGTACTGATCCTGCGGCATTGCCATCACTAACTTACATAGACATGGTGAACTACCTTCTCCTTGGAAGGAGTCCTTTCTATGAGATGAAGGATTTCAAGAACTATAAAAGTTTGAAGGCTTAAGACTGTTTTTTGGTTGGATGGGTACGGAAAGTACAGTCTTTGAAACACAGATTTGTTGACAAATAACAAGCTACATATTATGTGATCAGGGCAAAGGTTAATCATAGCTAGCGCTAAGGAAAGCTCCAGTACAAGCTTGGTTTATTTGTCAGGAGGATGGCACAGTCATAACTGCCCATTGTACCTGCATTTCTGGGATTGGAGAGACGTGCTCTCACGTTGCTTCGGTAATGTATTATGTTGAAGCTGCTGCAAGAATACGACAGGACAGAAAGCAACAGTGACACAGAAGGCAGCATTCTGGTAGCAGCCTTAATTTCGTTTTCATCTACAGAAACATCAAAAGGCAGCTTGCTGAGAGCATTGATAAATAATCCATTGAAACAGAGGAACCATTGCCAACGAAAACAATTTACCAAGAAATTTTTAAGCAATTTGATGGGTTTCTTGAGAAAGTGGCTAACGGTAAACCATCGTTTCTCTCAGTTTATCCTGGCCATGCCAAAAAATTTAAGCCAAAAGTTCTTCAAGACCCTTTTCCCCTTGGTTCTGACAGAACTTTATGATAAGAAATTTGAAAACTTAGACTATGAGCAATTAATTAACTTGTGCTTTGAGTTTGAAAAGAAAATAACATTTATGAAGACTCAGCAGGAAGTGGCTGAAAAGAAAACAAGAGCCCAGTCTGCCTCTCCATCTTGGAGCTATCGTGCAGGAAGAATTCCTGTCTCCAAGTTCAAATCTGCAGTTCGTACAAATATTTTAAAGCCATCAACAACTTTAATAAAAGGAAACTGTTACCCAGGGACAATTAAGTTTTCAAGTGGAGCAACAAGATGGAAAGCAGACCATGAACAAAATTGCATGAGAAACCTAATTCAAAATTGAAGCTCCAAAGCATAAGGCACTAGCAGTTAAAGTGTGTGGTCTTTTTATTGGGACTGTATACCCATATCTAAGTGGTACACCAGATGGCATCAATAGCTATTCTTGCAAAGGATGTAAAACAAGATGCTTTGAAATTAAACCCCTATTCAAACTTCGCCATGTAGGTGTCACTGACCACCTTCAGATTTCTGCCTTGAAACTGGACCAAATGGTCTCAAATTGAAAAGAAGTCATCAAATCGCAGTAACCAATATGCTACCAAAGTGGAAGTGCTTGATCATTGGATAACATGTGGTGGAACTAGCAGCCGGGAGGCAACCGTTTGATTACGTAGTTTGTGAACATGTTTGGGGGACGCTTGTTGAGTACCTCCTTAAAATGCCGAGATACTGCTGCATTCACAAATGCAATTCTGATTCAGAGATAAACAAGGATCTTTCCTTTCATGAAATACCTTCCAACCAGATTCGTAAAGAGGCTTGGCTCACAAGGATATGTCGCACTGAATATACACCATCTCGCTACTTTGCACGCGGGTGTAGCGCCCAATTCTGAGCATGCATAGTTAAAACAAATGGTCTTGATTTTGCGTCCGCTGTGAGCACAAAAAATGTCAAAATGAAATCAGCCTTTAAGCTTCACCTAGACCCGATACACCATCTCAATTTCAAAAATCGAAGTTGAAGCGAAGTGTTGTGCCAAGTTTGAATTTACGTGGTGGTGATGCAGACGAACGAGAGCCGAAACGATCATCTAAGACCTCACAGAGAGCTAGAGCAGCATTAGATTTGCCAAAGTTTTCCAGTTGAAGTGAGGAGACTACCAAAGGAAAGTGAGGAAATATTGAGGATATGGGCGAAACAAGTATGAGCAGGAAAGATGTTGGTTTTAAAGATTTAGGGGTAATCAAAGATTCTACACAAGACAAGCTAGCAAAGACTGAGAGTTTAAAAGGGGAACTCAGCCAAGCTGAGGCTAGTATTGAAGCTCTCCAAAAATGAGTTTTCTCGTTCGATAACCTAACAGTTCTAAATGCTGCTGCAATATCATACAGTAACTACAATCATAACCCTACTTGTAAAATCTTGATAGGAGTTATCAGAACTTCTTTTGTTCTTGCTGGTTCTTTTAAAGGCATTGAATCATGGTAAATAGGCCTTCTCTATAGGGGGTAATTTGGTTTCGGCGTGATCGCTGCTGTTTCATGTGATATTTGCATCCGTTGTTGACAACTTGCTATTGATGAAAATTGTTTTGTCAATAAGTACGAGGTGAGTTCATGTGACCAGATCCAGGTCAACCAATAGCATCGTAGTCATGAAAATCATGACTCAGCGGATTTTGGCACTTAGGTATACCCAATCCATTTTATCATGACTCAATGCCTTTAACAGAGTAGATCTCAAAGATACAAGTTTAGTGAGGTTTCCAATTTTTCATTTCAATATATAACCTCTAAACGAATCTATTACTCAACATCAACAAAACCAACAACTCAACCAAATTTTTACGAAATTACTAAGTGTTACACCCAGTATTGAATTAGTCTACCAATCAGATACAAGAATTATATAAATTATATATTTCATCCAAACAGATTCTTGATGTTATACGTGTGATTCACTCAGCCTGCACACAAAGAAGTTTGTGATTAGTCCTATGGGTATAGTTATTATTGAAACACACAAAAGACAGGATTAGTATAATTATGCTCAAATGATTTGTAAATACATCTGTTGCTATGTATAAGAATAGAATTATAATAATATAAGCTTAAATACCAAAACAAATAAACAGCTAAACAATAGAAAATGCACTGTGGGATTCCACAATAGGATTTGATAATGACAATGGGAAAATGGTCTTGGTAAACTCCCATTTGACATACCAGATACTGCTTAGAATATAACTTGTGACCCATGTTTTGAAATCATATTTTGCAAAGCTCAGCAGGGCCATAATGCCTTTTTATCATTTAAGGCTGGTGACTTAATCTTGGGATACAAAGGATTTTTTTTCCATGATTCATTGCCTCAAGGAGTGTTTCTGAACCTCCCTGCATTCCTTGCAGGGAAAGATAAATTAAGTAGAGAAGAGGCCGTTTTTTCAAGCAAGATTGAAAGATCAAGAATACATGTAGAGCGTGCTATTGAGAGTTTAAGAAATTACAGGATTCTTTCTAGCAACGACACTGCCTACAGACCATTGGCATATAAGCTTGTCCAAGTTTGTGCAGCTTTGGTCATCCTGCAGTCACCAATAATTGTCAATATATTTGAACATTAAAGCATGCAACTCTAATTCAGTAATTGTAATTATTCTAACTCAGTTACAGCTTTGTTTTTGACTTTTGTTTTTGTCATTAATTATCATTACACCAATTAATATTTTAACTGTTTTCTTTTTTGGGCATGTTTATATCTTACCCCTTGCTCAAAAGCTCAAATTCTAGAAAAAAGAGAAACAAAATTAATTGTTCAAAGATTGTGAAATTTTAAGAAATTTTGTTAGAAAAGGGATAGCAACTAAATACAGAGGGATAGGATCTGTCGGAAAACAAACAAAAGCAAATGTAAGTGGAAAATCTTAATCAAATAGACCTCAAAAAATACCAATTTTGAATGCAAATGGTTTTTCCTTGTTCAGTCTTCTTTTGTATAAAATTTTGACAAAAGTGTATCTAGATAAAAATTTGAAAGATGTTTTCTTTCCCATTTTTCATCAGCAGAGACTGTTGCGATAAACATAACTTTTGTTGTCCATATCACAAAAGAGAGCTTACGATTCACGACGACGATCAATAGGACGACCCAAAGTAGCCTGGATCTAGCACGATCCTCCCAGGAAACCCCCATTTCTGGTTGTAGCGAAATCGAAGAGGCTGAGATTTTCCGGATTCATCGTCGTCTTAGATCTGTAAGTATGCATTATATTTTTATAGGAATATTTACGTTTACGTTTACGTTTACGTTTAGGAATATTATAGGAATAGGAAACTTTTCATTTTTTAGAACACGTTGTTTCTTTGCTTTATCAAACGCAAGATGAGCGCATCAAATGAGAAGAAAGCAAGCCGAATTCAAATGTTAGTTCTTATCAGTACGAATTGAAGAATCGATATAGAACCTTGATTTCTTGCTTTTAATGTGAATGTGTGTTACATACTCACGTAACACAAACTACGTAATCAAACGGTTGCCTCCCGGCTGCTAGTTCCGCCACATGTTATCTAATCATCAAGCACTTCCACTTTGGTAGCAAATTTCTAAACACTTTGCAGATTTTATAGCCCTCTTCTGTCAAAGGGAACTTTCCGTAAATTTCTTATCGAAGTAGTAGGCCTATCATGTCTCTATCCGAACTAGGAGAAGATATCTTAACCTTTATTTCTAAAAAATATCTATTTGTGACAGGTAGACTATCGAAACTAATGTAGTTCTTGTTTTGTGTAAATTATTATGCTAGTAATTCAATCTAAAAATTTCCTTTGAGCCTTCGATGTAAGATTACGACATTTTAATTGAACAATGTACATTTAACTTTATTTTTGGACATTTTGAATTCTTTGGCATTCAAGTTTGTATAAAATTATAAATATTACTGGCAAAAAAATGTCTATGTTTCTTGCAGTTTTCTTATTTATTTTAAAGCTAAATTTCGCTTAGGCCCAAGAAGAGTTGGACAACTGCACATGATGTTGCATTATGCCGTGAGATTCTTGTTCTGGAGCCATATAGATTTAAGTGGGTAGTAGAGAAAGGGGTCAATGCTGGGATTCAATTGCAGAAAATTTGAGTTCTTTAAGTTACCTAAAGTTTCTGTGGACCAGAGGGCAGTAAGAGATAGATTCTCAAAGTTGGAGAGATACTTTAGAAAAGGAATGGCTAGTGAGGAACGAGCAAGTGGGATATCCCCAGAAATTACAGAGCTTGATGAAGCCCTGGAAAATATTATTGAAATGATGGAGGAGGCAGTGAAAACTGGGAGAGGAATTGAAAAGAAGAGGGATGAGAATGAGAAGCAAGTCGCAGAGAATGTTAGAAAGCGCTCAATGGAAACATTAGCAGAGACATTAGAGAGAGAGAAGGAAGGAACAGGAAAGAAGAAGAAGAGACACTATTATGGCTCAGAGACAATTGAGTATTTGAAAGAAAAAAATGAAAGGGGGAAGCATTTTATGGAAAAGAAATTGGAGTTGAAAGAAAGAGAACTGGGTTTCAAAGAAAAGGCCTTGAAAATAAAATAAAAGGAAGTAGAGGGGAAACTGCAATGTTGCCAGAGGGAGGAATGGCGAAGCAATATGCTGCTGCAGCTTGGGGAGAAAGTCAATTTTTTGAATCAACAGCAGCAACAGCAGCATATTATTTTGCAGGAGATCAAAGAGCAAAATGCTAAGATAATGAATTTAATTAAACAAAGCTCTTCAGACTAGTAATTTTGAGGTATTTTTTTAAAAACATTTTATTGACCAAAATTTGAAAATTCAAATATTACCCATTCCAATGAAAGCTTAGAATTGGTTAAAAATTGGGTGTCTATGAAGTACCATTGGTGTCTCCATCTTCTTACCATATTTTCAGAAGTGCATGGCTTAAAGTTTGTATCTTGCTTTTATTTTTCCAACACTGAAGTCGGTTCCTTCTCTTCCGAAACGGCAAGGTTGAGTGGTCGACTTTCCCGTCATTCTTTTAACTTCATTTTGTGTTTCCTTTGATTAGAACATACACATATATATATAATAAATGTTTATAAGAGCTTAAATGATTCATATTTCTCTTCACTTGGGAGTGCTGAAAAGAGGGAGCAGAGAAATTTGTGACACTAGTCAGTTGACATTATTGGACTGAAAAGAAATTTTTATAATTATGGCCTTGAAGATGAGGGTTTTTTTGCACGATAAAGGTAAAATATAACCTCTTTGCGAATGTCCGTAAACTCTTCTTTTATTGTCGTTGCTCTGATAGAAACACCTGGACCAAGCCTTCCGTTTTCGGTAGCTTGGATGCTCCAATTGAGCTATTGTAAGACCTGTAAAAGCGATCAGGCTTTTTCATAAATGATAAATATTTGCTGTATGCAGGGACATCTAGTTGAGTACAGGTAACGTAACAGTAAAATATAAAAGACTTTATAGGTACAGAATTTATTATTAACAATAAGGTTAAGGTGCTTTCTGCATCAGTTTTCTCAAATCACTAATGCAGTACCCATTCAAGTTAAATCATTTTCTGATGAAAAATACAAATAGTGATCTGTTTCAAAGGCTCCTAAATTCAAATAGCATGCTGGTTGCTCAAAAATTTTTAATAGTACGAACAGCATGAGCAAAGCTTTTGCAATTAGTCCGACTCAATTACACTTGCAAGTAGAAACGTTATGTTACTGCATCTCAATTCGGTGCATATAGCTCAATTATGTGCAAACCAAGCCCATTTCAACCCGGGGGCAATCCGAGGGGTGATCCGGGGGCAAAGACCTCTGCAAAATTTTAGGTCTTAGGGAAACGCCCGTTTTACATCTTAGGGGGCATCTATAGGTCTTAGGGAATTATGCCGTTTTTAGATGAATCTGAATTGCCATCCCCCCATACAACTCCGTGTCTCTGCCACTGCTTCAAATCTAAAATTATGAAAATGATAAAACTGTAAAAAATGTAATTCATAGGAATAAAAACTTACGTTGCAGTCCCTGACTTTGATTTTTGCAACAATATTGTCCTCTAGTCGCCGGAGGAATGGCTTTTCAAAGTGATCAGCCATTCCTATTTGGACAATGACCTGTTGCTTTTGGGTTTCAAACAAAGAATTGCCAACACCGGTGCTTCTTTTATACTAGATACAAGAAAGAGCATGTAGACACTTGACTCGGGGATGAAATTTTTATTTTTTCGAAAGTAACTACTGAGCAATACTGACACAAGCAATAGAAAATAGACAGACAGTCTAATAATACCTTTATCAGAAACTTAAGAGGCCTGGTTGCCTTATTAGGATTGGAGTTTTTTTGGAGAAAAACTATATCATTACAAATACAGTAAAGATAATGAAATATTCATATCAATATCATTTTTTATAATATTGTTATTTTCCAAAGTTAGATAGAAGAGAGTTTCTTGTTCAAATGGTTTTTTTGAAAAAATACTACAATTGCTCTTGCCTTGGTACAATAGACTAAGGGAATTTTCATTATCCTTTTTTATTTTTACTGTTCCACGTGGTTGCTAAATTGTTCATTTTCAACAGAATTCAATGTGACTGTTGGGACTGATTTTTAAAGTCCAAAAATGGGCAAAATTGTGAAACTTTCAGATCTTATGTTAGTTATGTACCTCTTTCCTAATAGAATTATTTTTATTGGTATCATTTTCTTGAGTTTACCTTAATTGTAAATAACATTCCAGCGGGGGACTCTTTAAAAACTTAACATAGAGGTGCTCATTTTGGCAGATTTTTTATCTAACCAAAGAAACATACCTCAAATTTCAACCAAAAAAATAACAGAAATGTTATTATTTAGAATAATTCTCACCATATGATGTGTATATAGCACTGAGGCTAATGCATCATACCAACGTTGCTGCTTTCCTGGGATGCACAGAGAGAGTATGCTAGCCAGTTTTTTGGTTACATTCTCTTCCAACATGGCCCATTTGCGTCCGAAATGGATTACCCAAGCTGTCAGAAACCCCTGCAATGGAGGATAATTGATCAGAATTGATTCGTCACTGAAGAGAAAATGACAATCAATTAATCACTGAGTTGACAATCATTATAGTATCAGGAGTTGAAAAATCAATTATTTTAAAGAAACAGTTTGGAAATAGAAACGTGATAGAAATACATTGACTGTCATTACCATTAAAGCAGCTCAATAACTCACGTGGTAATCAGTTGCAAGCTTCGAAATTTCTTTAAGTTTTGCATTGTTTTCCTCTGTCAAGTTTGGATCCTTTTTGTAAGGAAATGTGACAACTCTGCCTTGTAACCTGCAAAGTTACAGCTGGAACTTTTGTATCTAGCTTCTTGCAAGTTAAATCTACATATGAATCGCATTGATATCACATACTGATTCGAAAAGTTGTTCCTTTCATCATCTTTAAGCTATTATCTAGGAAGCACTCTTAGTAAAGAAAATTTAAAAATATAATTCTCAAACTGTTCACTTAAAAGAATTGATACAGAGGCAGTTGATCAATTTTCTAGATGGGGATTTGGTGCTTCATAGAAATTAAGTGGCATGCCCTTTTCAAGATTTTTACAGTTTTTTTCAAAATAACAAGCCTCCCACTAAGAAGGCAGCACCCACTAGGGAAAGAGTTAGTACCTCAATGATCAAAGCCAAAATCTAACGTTCTACAGGTATGCTTGAAAAAAACATGGTTAAACTGAGCAATAGTAAATGGTTTTTTTGATAGACAGTTTTTCATGAACCTTTCTGGTAAAGGGTGATTTGAAGATAGCAGGTAACCACTTGTTTTTGGTCTCCTCAAGCCTTGCCCCAACGATCCTTGCAAGAGCCCTTCGTGGAACTGCAGAAAATACTCCGCAAATATATTTGACATCGTCACGTCATTGACACTTGTCACCAAGTTACTTTTTGTTGCACACTGCAGCATCATTTTTCTAGAAATACATTTAACATTGCAAGAATTAGCAATTTTAACTTGGGGATGCAGATAACATAGCTTGCTTTCTCTACAGATAAATGCATTTTTGTCCTGCCAAATGGCTGATCGAATCTTTATTTTTGCCAAAAGCATTTTGAGAGGTTCTATTCAATTGTTATATGTTACTGAACGAAGTTAATATCTAAACCAATTTAAGAACTAGTTTCTAAAGTATTATTTCTTTGAACTTACTGATTTCATCAGGTTCAATATCGATAAAATAGTGGGACACACAAGCCAACTTAGATGGTTGCTGGGTCTTGAGCTATTCCCTGCATTTTGTAAAGAGGATACTGACGTCTTATCATTTTAGTAAGTTTTTTCTGGACAGAAACCAGTGACCCCAGCATTATACACCTTCATCAGGGCCGTAGCTTTTTCCTTTTGTTTTTATAATTTGTATTTATACGTTACAGCGGATTATCTGCTCACACTTACATTGAAGTTCCCGTCATGTTTTGATCATCACCAGATAAGAAAAGGGCATGCTCACGACCAAGTGCTCCTTGACCAAGATTTATAATTTCTCAGGTCAAGGTTTTACCCACATTCATGGCTTTACTTATTAAAAGTGCAGTCAGTGTTTCCCCTAGAAGTAAAAAAAAATTAAAATTCAATTCTATGTATGTTTCAAAAAGGATAGGCCTTGCTGATTTATGTGCTTGCATCGCATTATTTTTGTAAGGCTTACAAAATTAAAAAAGATGTGAAACTACTTCAGTTCAGTAACACGAAACGTGGAAACAAAGGCTTTTTAATGTTGCTTTCTTCCTCCTTGTCCTTGGAGAGGACCAGGCGCCACTGCTTTACTTTTGGTATCTTTTAGTTTTAGTTTTCGTTTCCACATACCAGAATTTTTCCTATCTTCATTGGATGCTGACACTCTTAACAGGCGACTCAGAACAAATGTCACAGCCAGGAGCATAGAAAGACAGTTCGCACCAAAATTCTTTGATAGCTGTATCAACCTGGGAATGATAAAAATTGAATTTAATCCATGATAATGATAAAAATTAAATTTAATTGCTTCTTACTCCTACAAGGGGCAAGATTTGATCCGCTTTTGAGAATACACCAACTACGTTGGCGGCTTAGACAGCTGTTAATTTATCCATTGTTGAACTAGAAATGTTTTATTAGAATATTTTCATTTTTAATCTTTATCTAGTACTTAAAAATGATAAATACAAATCTAAGCACGTTTCTTTCCAAATCAATAAATTGTGACACACATTGTCACGGTAAAATGGATGGATAAATTTGCACTTTAGTGCTCGACTTGCCTAAATATGAAAATTTATGTTTCCATATGCACTTGTTTCAATTACCCATATGGAGAAATCAAAATTTGTGAGAATTTGGAGGCTCAGAACAAATTGAGTTATTTTTCTGAAGAAATCGTTTAAGCATTGTAAACATACCGTCTGTTGACTTCCAAGCAGACTTCTTTGTCATCAATGAGCTCCTGCTTAACTCTCAGAAGTGCATTTTCTGCAACCGCATCTGCCACTTGGAAATATTTGATGTCGGTGGATGAAAGTGGCACCCCATTTTCAATCTGAAGCTTTAGAAGATGTCCAACATAAGCTACGCCTGCAAAGCATTCAATTTTCTTATCTCAATAATAATAGTAAATACAAGAGGTAATAAGCTCAACAATGCCATAGGGCAATTCTTTGAAATAAGCTATCATTAATGTAGCTAAAAACTAACAATAAGCAGAAGCTGAATGCTATATGAAAATGCCTCAACCACCAATAGAGTCGAGATAGTATTTTGTCATTTAAGACAAGATAAGATATCATAATTCTCACTTCTTGGTTCAGAAACCAGTAGCCATCGCCTATATACCCAGTATGAGTAGGCATCTTAAATTGTCGTAGGGATCTGTAAAAACATTTATAACTGAAGAAATTACTCAATGCACCCATATTCCTTAAACTATCACTAAAGAAAATTAGAGTTATCTAAATTAGACTATTTTCTAGCTTAGATTGATCAATGAAAAGTTACCTAATCTTTTAAGACCTTATTTAGGTCATGAAGAGCAAAGGGGGGTCTCAGGTATATTTATGGTAGAATTACTCTCTTGGGTCTAGCAATCAAGTGATCGCTGCCTGGAGACTTTTTGAAGATAAGATACAGGAGAATGTGAGAGGAAATTTGATCTACAGATAGCATTGAAAGCTGATGGATTTATGAAATGAGCAGATTAAATAAAGTCGAGTTAGAAAAATATATACTGTTATGAACCAAGTTGAAACAAAATTACCCCGATAAATAATCCTCCTTCAAGTATAGAAAATAATCTGAAAGGTCACTTGGAGATATTGCTCCGTCCACCGTAAATCCTCCTGAGTCGAAGCAGGTTCTTATTGCTGCTTGAAATTTGGCCTTTGAGTCGAAGCAGCAAGTTTCCAAGGTAATGTTTCTGAAAGTAGAAGGAAACGAGACAATTAGGTTTACATGTAAAGAAGTAAATTGGCAACGTGAAAAGTGGGGACATGTGCCCCCAAATCTTTTTAAGCGACTGATCAAGTGAGTAGAGAGGTGCCTTTTAAAGTGAGAAATGGCCTTTCAAAATGACATTTATGTTGCATAGAGGGGGACGAATGTGTCTATTAGCAGGCAACCAGTATTTTTCTTCTATTATGAGGAAAACCACCTTTACCTTCTTCTTTTTTTCTATTTTCAACTTCTACATTCGGCCTTTACCTTTTCTATAAATATTCATGTTATGGAATGTTTAAATTTGATGTCTACCTCGTTTCAACTTGTTGCGTATTGCTGCTGTCTATTGAAATTCCTCTACATGAGCAAATCCAATACCCCATTTTCTTCTTTTCGTCCTTCATTGTTCCAATAATTTTTAAAACAAAATCGCCAAATAATGATTTTAAAGTCTCCTGACGATTGATTGGAGAGTAGTACGTTTTATTATTGGAGACATAATAGTTGTTTCTACGTCTCCCTTCTGAATAAGAATCGTTCAAAGACAGCTGAAATCGAAAAAAGTTTTATTTTGTTATCTTATCTCTGGATGCCAGTCTTGTTAATACTTGAATTAAAATACAGCTATTAACTGTGTCTTGAAAGCACATTTGGAAAATTTCATTATTTAAGAATTTTAAGAAATGCTTGAAAAACTATTGGAATTTTAAAAAATATTTAAGGAACTGCCTACTAGCCCTGGACCCTAGTTTCTTACAAAAAAACACGACAATATACCAAAGTTTAAGAAACTAAGAAAACTTCCATGAGAAAATCTAGAAAGTTGCAGTACGGAGGATTTTCAAATTTTCTTATAGGAGGAGAGTGTAATAAAAGACTTTGTTTTGAATATATAGAAAGATGTAAAAACGCACAAAATCAGTTGAACAAACCTCTTCAGGAAACTCCATTTTATTCACTGTGATGATGTTGAAGATGCCCAAGTCGCTACTTGTATGGCAATAACAGTTAATTTGATATAAACGTGCTTTAGGTATAAATAATGCTAGTTAATCTAAATCGAGACCGCTGCTACTTGTGCAGTTGTCAGGACCTGTTTATTTTGATTCGTCCTGTTGATGCACTGCCAAACCCGGAAATGTTTATCCGGAGTGATATAAATGTCATTTCTATGTTATTCGTGCTAGGAGAATCTGAATCGAGATTGTCTATATTTAATGTAGGTGTTAAATCCGTTTTATTTTAATTAATCCTTTTGATGCAACAAAATGTCCACGAAAAAGGAAAATGTTTATCCGGAGTGATATTAGTATCATTCCATATCAATTGTGCTGAGAAATCTAAATCGAGACCGCTGCCACTTGTGCAGTTGTCAGGACCTGTTATTTTGATTCATCCTATTGATGCATTAAAACATCTACCAAACCCGGAAATGTTCATTTGGAGTGGTTATGGTGTCTGCACGTCAAGGAAAAATGGAACAGGATAAAATTACTAAGATTCTTAATTTTCAGAGACTATAGTACTAAACGCTGCTATAAAGCTTCTTAAATGCATGTTTTTCTATAAGAAACTAGAACTAGGACGGCTAAAAGATAAAAACTCTAGTAGTATGTTCCAGAAAAATTAAGAAACTGTAAATGCTTAGGCCTACAATTTCCGAAGAGGTAACATTTTGAACCATGCCCATTTTGATACCTCGATTAATATCTCATCTAAGGCAAATGATGCTACAAAAGGTCTTTCGATTTCGCTGTTGGCAAGGAATTTTTGGCTTTAATATTCTGCATTCTATTTTGTTTTCTTCAGTGGGAAATACTGTATGTTTGAAAACAACTTTTGTTTGGAAGAATCCGATGGAAAGTTCAGCTAATCTTTACGGAATTGAAATTAGATAAACAATTCGCAAGCAGTTTGATTTTTGTCATATATTGTTTGTTTGCTTTTTAGTATTGGCTAATATTGTATCAAGTATGTTCAAGGGAACATAGAGGTTATAGAGGCCCCTGGGGTCAAAAGGAGAATGCAAATATATTCTTTCATCGAAAGCAAAGCGGGCAGAAAATTTGACAAACACGCCCTTTAGATTTGCTCAAAATACATTTCAGAACGATTTCTTGCAGTCATTTCGGAACGTTAGACGTTATCCGACGTAAAATTATCTGACGTCAAATTATCCCATGAAAGCCCAGATTTTCCGACGAGATCTTTTACCTTTTACCTATTTTATCTATATGTTCACTCATTTTTTACCTATTTCGAACCCCTCCTCTCTCAGGTTCGCTTTTGTTGGTTTTGCTAGATTCCCTCCCCAAAAAACATTCGCTTTTATCTGAACCCCCCCCCCCAAAAAAAAAGAATTAAGTATTCAGGGAACTAGAAGAAAGACTTGACAACATTTAACAAGTAAGAAACTAGTGATATTTTGGACGTCAAATAGCAATAACACAACATGAAACACAACACAAACGTACACACTTTTCTTTATAAGAAACAAATTAAACTGGACTGGGGAGATGTAGAAAGACTTTTTGAATGGTCCCTAAGTAAAGACGGTTGTATATTTTCAAAAAGACCGGTAGGTACTATCGGGTAAACACTCTGGATTGTTTCTCGCAGGGGGGGGGGAGGGGGTTAGCTTAATAGGGTTGAGGTACAGGGACGTGCCATTATATAGCCACTTATTTTCTTCTCGAAATGTGCAGAATTATCGGTTTAACTTTTTGAAATATCTGAAAAGTTGTTTTATGATTTTGTTGTATCGATAAAAATGATCTTTGGCTTTAGGGCTTATAGGTATAGCTTTCATGATGTTTGCATAATGGAGGGTCACTTTTCTCAGACATCTGAGGAATTACGGGTCCACATTTTGCCATAACGCCCTATCCCAGTCCAGTAGCTACTCCTCCCCACCTGAAGATTGTTTTTACATATTGAAAAATACATTTCAGTTTTATAGATAAAAACAAAAAACTAACTTAGATTATAAAGTGTTTAATTATAAAAAAGAGTGTAAAAGATTATTAACATCGTCGTCAAAAATTATTATCCTCATCTTGTGATTTCACGATGCGCAAAAACTCGTCTCTTCTGATCTTTACTTTCCCATCATTGGAAATTCTCCTCTTCTGTTCTTCGACGATCTTTTCATTTTGGTAGAATTCCATCAAATAATTATAAAGAAAATGCATTTGGAAACTTTGAGTGCATGCACTTTGAATTCGCTTGTCTTTCTTGGCCTTATTGCGTGCTTCTTGCACCCAAGTACGAATTGTTGCTGCTTGTTGGCACAAGTTGATATTGTGGAAGGAACATAGCTCTGATTTGTGAGGATTCTTTGCCGAATGGAATCTGTCACCTACAACAAATCTCCTAGAAATGCCCGACACTGGATGTACATACTCTTGTGGAGGATATTCTTCAATTCCTTTTGTTTTTGAAATTGTGACTGGCCGATATTCAGAGGGCACTATAAATGGGAAGCTCTGATCCTGTAAATGAGACATGTATTAAGTAAATGTATTGAGCAAACTTCTTGCCAAACATGCGAAGTCAACTAATGAAATTTGTGTGTTATATTTAAGACTCTACAGCATCTGTTCAAGATTGGGCCTTACCAAATATGCAATGTTAAAAATTCTATTTATTGTTTTAGATAACCTCTTAGGGTATCATTAGGGTAATAACGTTTTGTGTACCCTTCTGAAAATTTGAACAAAGGTGCATTTGAAACTTTTGGAATTTTTAAGCATTAATCATTCACTTTTCGAGTAATGTAGAATATAAGAGAGAGTAGGGGGTTTGTGTTCTTATAAGGAGTCTCTTATATAAAATACAAGTGCTATTCGGCAAGGGGCTTCAAACGTTTTTCAAAATTCAACTTGAGAGGCCCTCTCTCTTCAGAAACTACTCCGTTTATCTTAGAAATGGCCTTTTCTCTAATATAAGAGCCCAATTTTTAAAATGAAAGTAACCCTGTCACTGTGAAAATGTCCCTTTTACAGAGAAAGTGCCTCTTTTTCAATTCACTTTAGTAGAAAACAATGCTCATGTTTTGCTGTGCCTCTCAACTCTACTAAATTTTCCTGCCCTTCTCTAGCATTTCATGATTGCTTCAAATCTAAATTTTTTCTTGCTGACCAAACGGAAACTGTGTTATCATATTTACCTTTCTTGGAGCAGAGCCGATTGTGGGTTCTTCAAAGCATCCATCAAACTTCCCCCATAATTTTTCTGTCAGCTGGGGCTCCCTCAAATTAAGATGTCTTACCAATGTGCAGGCAGTATCACAAACAAATGTAATTGGGCGATATTTCAAGGACAAATATATATCTGCAGCATCTCGTACCGATTCAGTGAGGGTGATAAACTTTGAGGCAACTGTACACTACAATGAAGAAATTGGCACATGACATTTATATACACGACTTTTAAAAAGGATAACAAATTAATTATTCACAGTTTCTTCTAATTTTTTTTAGATTTTTCCTGACCGTTAAGTTCTGTAAAATTATGTTAGATTATGCTGCACTGTCAGAAGTAAGGGGTTTTTCAACCAGAAACGTGATCACGACACTAAATCTATATTATGGAAATCACAAAAACAAATAGTAGGGATAGATAACGCATTAAACTAGATTCCGATGATGTTTTTCAATCCAGAAACTTAGAGTTTTTAAAAGACAAACCCCGTGTCTGCAAACATGATAAAATCCGCCAGTGCGTCCTTCTGCTTTTGTAAATGCGTGACATGGTGAAGTTCCAACGATAACTGATGCATATAGTTTCTGAATGGCAGTACGAAGTAGGTCCTGTGTAAAGAATTAGAAAGCATGAGATGCATTTTCATTTGAATCAAACATGCCCTCTTCCCTACCAATTGGTTGCATTATTTTAAGAATACTTCGTGGAACCTCACAGTGGCGTAGCCATGGGGATGGGTGGTTAGGGAAAGGACCCCCTCCGCACTTCATTGAGCCGCTCTGATATATAGAAAAACTGTCCGAAATCATAAAGGATTTCATGTTATTAATAGGAAGCATGACACTGGTAGATGGAATCCAAGTGAAAGTAAAGAGTGTTGCCCCAAAAATTGGGCTACACCCAAAGTAACACCTTTTTTCGGAAATGCGTCCCCACTTCTTTAACCCTGGCCACGCCGCTGGAATCTCGTAAGGAATAGATGATACTTTAGTTACAGTATGACCTAGTTTGTGGTTGTTGGGCAATATCATTGTATTGCTACAAGTTTATAGTAACTAGCTATGAAAAATTTTTGACTTAAACTGAGCAAAGGAGAACAAGCAAAAAATACACTGAAGTAAATCCCGGTGAAACACTTTTTATTTTTTGCAATCAAAACCGGCCCGGCTTTTTATCAAATACCAGGGATAAAAAGAAGGAATTTTTTTATGGCTGGTCTGAAAGGGAGTTGTCACTTTCCATTTTCCAGGGCATTTTTAAGCTTTGGAGTATAATTTTGGGCAATGTTTTGTAAAGCCAGCTATTACTGAGTGGGTGTTAATGAAAGTGAAATGACCCTCTTCCAAAGGGCAATGACATACATTGGATTTCTGTCCAACCGCAATTTTAGAGTATCGGCAGATTTCCTCTAATGCAGGTCGGTCGAGACTTGAAATGACAGACATATCAACATTCCGTTCTTTCAAAAATTTAGTAAGCAGTACAGGATCGCCTAAAAAGGAACAGGAGCTAGATTTTAATAATTATGAATATAGACTTATTTTATAAGGAAACGCTTATATGAGTTCAGCTGTTTTCAAGAAGAAATCAAGAAACAACATTTGATGTAATACCTGGAAATTCAACCTCTATTCTATTCTGTAACAGCTGTAACCATTTCTTTCAACAAATTTCTAAATTAACTTTTATTTGTATGGAGTATTGTGAAACTACGAAGATACTTTCGAGGGATACCTTCACATTGGAAAAAATCTCATCCTAAATACAATTGAAAAAATTTCGAGATTTTCTATCTACGAGACCAACAAAACCTAGAATTTTTTGGTAAAAATCTCGAGATTTGATAAAGAACTTCTAAAATTTATTTGTCAGAAAACATTTAAAAATTATTTCTGTGTTTGAAGAGATTTTGTCTTGGTTTTTTAAGAGAGTTGCAATGTGAGATATGATAAAAGAGCAGTTTGACCGTAGGCTGCGCACAGACCATTTCCTTTAGTGGGTCTGCTGGGAAGACTAAAAATTCTTGGTTCTCACTAATTGTTCACCATTTGGTCTTTTGGCAAAAATTTCGACATTCATGAAAAGCTTTAGATAAACGCATATGACTAGCCTGTCGTTTTGGATTCATTGTTAGACAAGTAAACGCTTTTCTTTTCTTTCTCAGTGTTTACATTTTCGAGTAACAAAGCTGGAGGAATTATCGATGGAATGCTTGCCATGCTTGTTTGGAATTTACTTTCAGACTTCAAAAAGGTGCACTTTTCCAGCAAGTGCATTCTAATCTTCTCCACAAAGTCACTGAGTGACGGAGGTGACACACTGTTTGGCCTACTGAGGATTGCAGCTTCATTAGACGATGACTTGTTCAGTTCAATGATCTGGAAGAAAATCGATTATAGCATGTTAAATGGAACCCCAAGGGGATACTCCCTTCTTTTACATACGGGGGTCCATGTCAATGTTTGGGATTCGAGACTTTACAAAAAATGATATACATGTATATGGGGTCTGTGAAATACAGCTTAAGAAACTTTAATATTTGGGCTCTGAGAAGTGAAAACGAACTTATAAAAACGAACCGGTTTTATTAATTACGAAATTCCATTTACGAAAGTGGTAGTCCAAAATATGTAACAAGATTCAAGGTCTTAAAATTTTGAGATTTGATATTTGGAATTCCGCAAAACTCAATATTTGGGGGTCTATGAAAATTTTTGACATGGACCCCAGTATAGAGAAGTTGAGAGTACCCCCCCCCCCTCCCTGTGACTGGAATAACTGATATATATATAAAGCGATTTTTCCAAGAAAGGGGAGGCTGTAAAAAGAGGGTAGCAGTGAATGCGAGGTCTCTTAATGTGAATGACAGTTCAGTTAACTAGTGAATAGACTTTCGAAAATCTTTAATGGCGTCCAAAAGACGTTTGTCTATTGAAAGGGCATTGTATGCTTGTTTGAAATCTGTAAATGACTTTCAAGAGAGAGATTAAAACTAATTCTCTTGATAGTAAATCTCTATCACAAAAGACACCCTGATGCTTGCCAAAGAGGACTGCCGAAAAAGGAGTGAACCTCCGGAAACTAGCTCAGCACACTGGTGTATATGACAATTTGGGTTTTCAAAACATAAAGGTAGAAATTTTGTTACTTTGGCTTAATATTATGTCAAATGTTTGTTTTGAAGTCTCCATTTGACCTATCTGCAGGGGCGGATCTAGAAAGTATTCTGACTGTCGCACACAAGGGTGTGGTCGGAAATATCATTCTTGACCACACCCATAGTTTTTAAGGATATTCGCCCCCTTCTCATTTGAGCAGTCGACACGCACATTAAATTGGCTTTATTTAGAACGTTGTCAAACTGTTGTTTATTCCTTATCTGAGTTTTCAATTGATACTACAAAATCATTTGTGTTGTTTCTTAGCCAAGCGTAAAGCAAGAAACAACTTGAAATTCTTAAACGTATTGACACGGTATTCCTTTCATAATCAGGCAAACATTCGAGTTGTCTCTCTCGATTTGTTTATGGTATACGATGATAAACCAGGCCACGCAAAAAATGAAAAATATCATTACAATGAATTTTCATAACTAACAAAATAGAACAAATGTACACAAATATTCATAAAAACCTGCACTAATAACTAGTATTTTTTAATAGATAAACCAAATCAGTGTGTAAAAATGTATTTTACTCCGAAGAAACCCCTTCGAATTCAGGGGAATACTCAAGCAAGTAAACTTTACCCGGAAATATCTGAAAGCTGATAAGGAACTGAGAATCCACATTGAAAAGATTCACTTTGAAAGTTTTGTCCAAATAAAAATTTCACGCTGCCAACGTCCTGAATATTATTTATTCGCCAGAGCCAAATCGCGGATATCACCCCAGTCCAGGGCATTTATTGACATTTGTAGGCCCTTGATCCATGGAGGTGGTAATGAATGTCGAAACTTGAAAACATCCCGTGTCGAATGTTACTCTGAAAATCTAGCGACCTTTGTCTTCCAAATTATCAGGTTTAACGTACTCATTATACATGTAGCCAGTCGACTCCATAACACAAAATTCCTTTTCGCCAGTGAAAAAATTCCCCATGCCAAGCATAAATAAGCTCAAAACTGTACAAAGCAAGCAATGAGGACGGATTAATCTTTGCCCAGTGGTGCGACCTTACTAAAAAAATATACTGTGCACCGAAGTTCGCACTATCTAGCAATTTCATTGGTTAAATATTTTATAACAAAAGCTGTGCGAATCGGTGCGAACATGCTACTAATCATACTGTGCACCGAAATACCCTAATCTAACTACATTGGTACCCTGTTGTTTTTTAGTCAGGATGCTTTGAGATTTGAATCAGATTGAATCAAGATCGAGATTGAATAGAGATGGTGTTTAAGATTTCGGTTGTGTTTATGGCCAGGTTTGAATCATGCATGATTCAGACCTTGGATCTTTCTGCTCCTGCACGGTGTTCAGTTGTCAAATATAGCTAAAGCATAATTCCCAAGCAAATACACTTAAAACACAAATGGGAAATTTGCCAATAAGCAAGAATTTTGTTGTTAAGGAAAAACCTCTTTCGAGACGGATTCTTGGCATAATTTTAAAAGTTTGACTGTCGCATGTGCGAACGGTGCGAACGTCTAGATCCGCCCCTGCTTTTGGTGTCACTAGAGTCGGATATCATTATCAGAAAACTATTCTGCATCAAGATAATTTTTTTCCACGGGCACACTTGTAGTTGTATAAAAAATCGGGTCAACTACCCCTAGGCTTATTATTCTTTTGTTTTGATTTCAGAAGGGTCTGAATTTCCTCTACAACTCTTTAAAATGATAAGTTGGAAATTAATCATTATTTAACTGACCTCTGTGGTCCTGCAGCAAATCTTTTCATTTCCATCACCATAGTAAACTTCTCCAACCACACCACATACACCACATATTGTGTCATTTATATCCCTTACTGTCAGTACTTCAAAGGCATGGAATGCATAGTACATCAAAGATTTTATGTATTCAAGCTTTCCATGTGGCGGTCTGCTGGCCTAACATTACAAGATTTATAAACTTTATTATTTGAATCAAAAATAGACTCAGTTTTGTAACAAAATATCTATAACATGTCATGGATAATTGTTCTAGTAGTTTTGTTTAGTTTTATAGAGTTTATAATGTTTGATAATGAGCAGGGGGCACCTGCCAGGAATCGAACCTGGACTCTTTCCTTTAACTGGAAAGATGCTACCTTTACATCACAAGTGCATATTGTCACCTTTCTCTTGCACCAGCTTAAATTCTATTTAATAAAGGTCTACAGTCTGGTATGTCTAATTATGTTTTTATCAATGTAATTTAGTGTTTCTCTGTTAATTTTCTTATTGTATTTTAGTTGTTATCATGCATGTATATCAACTGTTTATTTCAAATAAGGTTATGTAAATTGTATTTTTACATCCTGTACTTGCCAATGAAACTGAAAGTCCCTTGCTTTATTTGACATACATAAGATGGAGTAAATGATACTACAAACTTGTCATGAAGCACATAAAATACCATAAAGTGTTCATGATTTTTGTTTTTTTGAGTAATTATCTATTCACCCAAATGCTAGGGTGCCAACTGTAGATAGTATTTCTAGCTAATGGCACATTACCTCATCAGTCTTCTGAAGCAAGAAGTCAATCTTTCCTTCTATGATATTTGTCACTGGTGAGCCAGTTTTGAACATCATTCTTATCTCCAAGAGTATGTCAAGTGTAACAGCAACCTTATTACAAACATTGAACAAACCTGAAACATTGAATAATCAATAGCTTGGAAGCATTTAGGATTAATTCAAACCTAAGGTTAGGGAATCCCACTCAGAAAACAGCAATTTGTTAATAATGTCAAAAATTGTCTGTAACACATCACTTGATACACTCCCAATGTGGTAGGCTAAACATTATTTAAATAAAGAAAAACAGAGCTATTGCTGTACGGCTTTGAATGAAAAAAATGCAGTGTTGTAATAACTTGCAATACACACCTATGTTAAAAGGAAGGGGTGCATTCACTGCCTGACAGGACTTGTTCTTGCAGTTTTTCACCGAGAAGATGATGCTCTTGAAGGCATTGTTGTTGGAAATTAACCAGCCATGGTCTGCCTTGCTTTGACCATTAGGGAGCACAGCAGAATCCAGAGGTCCTTGGCAACATAGACAATTGGTCTGTTCTGGTTCAAGTTTACTTGGCCACTTCTGAGTGCAATCATTCAACTCTATTTGACGCAAAAGCTCTAATGGAATTTTGTATGGGAGTGAAAACTTAGAGATGATCTCTATTGTTGATTGCCTTGACCTATTGTTGCCTAAGATTAAACAATGATTTAATGCATTAAAACCTGATTTATATAAAATTATTGCTGTTGGATGTTATCACATAAGCATGTTAAACCTGATAAAAAATGATGAGTAAATTTACATGACTTGTAGTACATACAGATGAGTGTGCTAGTAATTAAAAATGCAACTTGGTTGGTCGGTAAATTGCTGCCACCTTATGCATAAAAAACATAATGATTTTGTGTTATTGTTATAAGCAGGTTGAAATGGCTCTTTAATAACAAATTTGCAGAGAAAAACCTCAATAGGTTATTGTGTGAGCTTTAAATTATGATCTAGTTTTATATATTTTGAAATTGGTTTATGCTGATTAATCATTGATACTCGATGGCAGTAAATTTTTTCAGTAGGGAATTTGTTTCAGAGCCTGCTTTATTTAACAGAAGTGGTTTGTTTACAAAATGTTGTTTATTGGCCAAATCTTAATCCCCACTTTCTTTGATTATCTATTGGCATAATCAATAATAGTAGTGAAATAAAACTCTGGGTAGGAAAATATTCATTTAAGAATTTGTTCATAAAATATGTTATGCACATAGATTTAAAACATTGGAGTACAAAGATGTATTTCAATGATGTAAGAAGCATAAATATTAACTTTAATAATACCTGTATATCAGGGTGGTAGAAAGGGGCCCTGGGAGCTGGAGCCCCTCTTTTTATCTGGGTAATTTGAAAGAGATACATGGCTAATTTTTGCCAGAATGAACATATTTGATTAAACCAACATTGGTTTTTACTTAGCCAGCATTTCATTCCTTACAAAGATATGTGTGATTAAGGAGCCATGGAAGTGAAACCGTAAGAAATTAAAATAACTGGAATGTTTATTATGAATACTGTATAAAGAAAATTATATGAGCCCCTCTAAAATTCTTTGCTCATCACTACTGATGTAAATATTGCTCTAACAAGGCATCCGCTGGCTGCGGAAAACTTCAAGTCATCGCCTGTGAATATTGAAGAAGGTTGTAAAAGAGGATAAAATATTATACTGTAAATACTTTACCAAATGTGGTGTTTTGAGCAGTCAGAGGCAGAGCAATATTTTCCTCTGGACCAGCGATCACTTTGCTTTGAAGAGGCTTGGCCTCGTATATTTTTTGTGCCAAAATAACGAGATGTAAATGGACACACAGGTATGATTGGTGCGCCTTTTTTGACCTTGCTGAGGGTGCCTTGCATGATCGCGATGCACACTTAAGAAAGCGAGTACAAGAAGTGGAAGATGATGTTCGGTTCCAAACATGACATAGGCCAATCTCCATTTCTGTACTAGTTTTTCCTACTGTGACATAAGAAGATTCATTCACTTTGACAACAGTTGGCATGTGGCTCTGGTTGTGATTCACCATTCTCGCCTTCATATTTGCTGTTGCCTCTAAGATGGAAAAATCTTCCTCTGTGAAATTAGGGATCGTGTATGATGGCTTGGAGTTGAAGATCTCAGCTGCTGTGATGTGTTCGCATGTTGGGCTTTGTCCCACAGACTTGTTCACGCAAGCAGATCTTTCCGTTAGACATTTTGGACAGTAGCATATCTTTTGGCCAGTTCTTGAGATTGTCACGAAACATCGATCGTTCTTGCTAGTTGTCCTGACAGAGTAAATGGAAATCCTGTCTCCTGCCGTAGTAGTTATCGAGACGGCCTTTTTGCTGCCACTTTTCTGCTTTGCATCTTTGCGAAGGAAATGACCGCCGATAGGATGTCTACATTGTTCACAGTTCGGGGGCTTGTAGCGATTGAAGAATCGTTCACCACATTGAGGACAAGAGGCCAGAGCCACGTAGGCTCGTTGTTAGATTAGAGCCGGTCGCCATAACCAAATGAAATTTCTAATTCGCGGAAGATAGTGTTGTTTTTATTCGCGGCATTGTCATGTCATTGCCAATAGGCTGCTTGTAAAGGGTTATCACCCTAAACCTTCCACCAATCAAATGCACGAATACCGTTGATAACCATGAGCTCCCCTTTAATGCTTTGGACCAATAGCAGAGGACCTTACGAGAGGTTCCAGATATCTGTCTCTATGAGATGGAGTCCAGAAATGGTGCGGGTGAAGTTTCCAAATTCAAATGCAAAAGTATATTACTTTTGGAAGAAGTTCGAAAGTTTCATTTGAAATTCAAATAATAAGATGTCAAGTTGCCAGAAAGGAGAGCTCTTTAGCACTCCCCGTTTAGCACTCCCCGTTAATAGCGTATTTGATCACATACAGCAATGCTGATATGAAAGTATTTGACGGAGAAAAGTTCTCTTCAGTGATAGTTGAGTCCTTTCAGTCAGCTTCAACATTGTCAGTTATGCAATGGGCCTGTTGCATGGAGCATCACAAAACAGGAGCTACCATTTCCATATGGCAGTGCTTCTGGACAAAACCCAAAGGTGGATGAGAGTTAAGCAGCATATCCAACAGCAACATGGTATTGTTGTGAATTTTCTGACCATGCAGGCTATCATTCAGCTTTCACAAATGTGATGAAGGAAGATTTGGCTGTTCTAAAAAGTCCAAACCACTCAGCTGTTCCAATTCAACCCAGAACAGCTAATGCCACAACGGCAAGGTCAGAGAAGAGCCGTCACAGTGTCAAAATGGCTAAACGCCTTTCCAATAGCGAAGTAGCAAAAAATGTTTTGCGAAATAAAATATGTGTTCGAATTGATCTTCTGGCTCTTGCAAAACGTCAGTCACAACACAGGGATACCTTGTTGTATCACTTTGTTTTGAACAGAAGTGAGAAGAAGCTGAAGGAGCTCATTGACACAGTTCGGGAGGTTGAGGCAGCTGCCGATAAAATTCAGCGTTCTAAATTGTCCAGACTCCAAATCCTCCAACAGGAAATAACCACTCCATGTATTTGAATCGGTAAATGGCTGCAATGTGCCCTTGAAATTTTGAACAAAAATCAATCGAAAGAGCTGTATTCTATGTAATTTTGAAAATAATATTTCAATGGTGTTCCATCATGTGTATGAGATAATTGTAGAGTGAAGTATTCGTGGATACCATGCTTATAAAGAGGCAGAGGTATTTGTTGGTGAAGTATGAACCTGAAGAAGACAGTGGGTATGATGAATGTGCAGTGTCGCTTTGGAAGGAAATGGCAAAATGGTTGGTCATTAACAAATTGAATTTTCAAAGATTTTTTGCAACTTTTTGAAGGATTATGGTGAGATTGATGCAGAATGTATTGGAAGCAGGTACAATGCAGGAGCTGGTAAGGGCCTGGAGTTACCTGTAGACTACAGACTGATTGGAACTTTCAATAAGCTGATCAGAGTTAAAAAGGAAATAGAAGCCGATTTCAGTTTGTCTACCAAGTGCACTGCAGTAGAACCATCAAGTAGTTTTCCTAACTTTATATGGCTTTACTTTTAGAAAAAATTGATCAGTACATCAACAGCCTATGAATATTTCTTTTCTGATATGGAATTTTAAAAACTATTATGCAAATAAGAACCTATCCCAGTTTCAGCCTCCTGTGGGTTCTTATTTAAGGGGTTTAAAAGATTGAATTTCAGGCTCAAGGTTCTTATAAAAACAGGTCTTTTTATGTGGGTTTTAAGCTGCAACAGGGAGAGGAACAAATAAAAATAACAATATATGGCATCTACTTATTGCTTCCCTTCCTTCAACTTCACTTCCTTTATACTCTTATGCCATGTATCAATGGAATGAGACAGATGTTCAATTTCTGGATAAATACCTGAACAATTTTGGTGAATAGACTTACACACAGTTACAATTTTGTCGATTACCACAATTTGGTCGTCGGCAAAATTACCACAACCCCCTTATGCCTTGACTTTATTAATGACCATTTGTAATGCAACAAACGAGTATTTTATTTGCTGATAAAAACCTAGATACAATTGAAGAAACAGTCAATTATGAGATGAAAAATGTTTCTGAATGGCTTCTAGCTAATAAGTTATCACTCAATGTAGCTAAATCAAATTTTCTCATAATAAGACCTCATAAAAATAATAGAATTGTAAATCTAAAAATAAATGACGAAAATCTAAAACAAGAAACCTCCTCAAAATACCTTGGTGTACTAATTGATGACAAACTTAACTGGAAACACCACATAAACCAATTAAATACCAAAGTATCTAAAAGTATTGGTATCCTATATAAATTAAGACATCTTATACCAAAAAGCACCCTTGTAACACTATACAACTCTTTTATTCAATCTCATGTTCTTTATGGACTTCTTAACTGGGGCTGTGCTAATAAGACTACTCTCGAACCATTGAAAATAACCCTACGTAAAGCTGTCAGAGTAATCGATTTTGCTTCTTACACAGCTCACACAGAGCCAATCTTTAGACGTTTCAAGTTATTAAACCTAGAAAATCTATACAAGCTCGAAACAGCGAAATTTATGTTTCAAATCAACCAGGAAAATCATAGTAACTTTCTTCAAAAGGAATTCATCAAAACTAGTAAATTACATTGCTATAATACGAGACAATCGTCCGATCTTGGTTTTTCTCTTCCCTCTATCTCTACAAACTTCAAAAAAAACTTTCTGACATTTGATGGGGTTAAGCATTGGAACTCCTTGCCAATTGAACTAAAGAATATCCGCAACAAAAACGCCTTTAAAAAGATGATGAAACTATACCTTTTACAGAACTCCTAAGCCATAAGAATTCGTTCTACTTTTTTAAACATATCCCTAACCAGTGAAATTTACCAGCCTACCGCCTGTATACATATATATATATTTTTTTCTATACTCTTACATCCTTAATTTTTTACTCTTACTGTTATAGAAGATGTGATCGAGCAGAAGGCAGGCAGCACGTGGACCCGGAGTGCCCAAAACCGTGATGAGTGGAGAAAGATGTGGAGGCCATCCGCCAGCAGTGGTGTGACAGGCTAATGATGATGATGATGACTGTTATAGACTACTTCAAACTGAAATGGAAATTATAATCTTGAGTTTAAATACGTCACTGGGACATATGACTCGATAGCTCCTGGCGAGTTTTTCTCATGTGTCCTTCAGCATAACAAACCACTTTATCTGATGTAATAAATTAATTAATATTTTGAAAATGCTAACTTTTGTATTCTAAATTTTAATTCTTGGTATATTGTAATTAACATTTGTTTTTGCTGATAAAGATTTTGAGTTTGAGTTTGAGTAAATAACAATTAAAAGAATAAGATATTTTATTGGCTGCAGATTCTTTTTTCTCCCATTTATCCACTTTTGCATGTCCAAAACAGCACCTTTTCACTCTCCATTACAACATAGCTGCAGTACCTTGCACAATGCCCAGGTGAATCACTGCTACAATCACCTAAAATGCATAATTCTGTATCCCCAAATACTCTCGAGCAAGTAGCATTAATTTGTTTCCAAAAGTCAAATACTGTTGGTGCAACAAAATGTTTTTGAGAATTCAAGAATGATTGTTCCCCAGGGATCCTGATGTTTTACGGCTTAACATAGGAGAGAAAACTTTGAATAATTGTTGCCTGTCAAAACTACAGCTGCAGGAATCATTATATCATTGACATATATGTTGTTGTTTTTAACTATAAACTTTAATTATTTAGTACTTATAAAGATCTCCAGATTCTCCTGTGGTCATTGTTTGCATGACTATGATAACAATAGGACTGATGTTTTTCCAAACTCAGAACTATATATTCTCATGTCCATTTGTTGTTATTAAACATGCAAAAAGTTATATCAATCACTGAGGAACAAAACTGAAAGACTCCAAAACAAACTATATTTACAGTTACTACGATGCTCTTTTTCCCACACCCCCTATTATGAAAGCTGTGCACAGAGCCAGCTACCGAAATTTAGAGTTAAAGATTCACATCCTTTTGCAGACCTGCCAACTCTCACGGTTTTGCCGTGTGTCTCACGGTTTTGGCCTCAATCCACGTTCACACAAATTTTTGTTCATTTCACACAGTTTTTCAAAAACTTATTTTCAATTTACCAATGCAGCGATTTTCAAGATGTTTAGATTTTATTCAGCTTTTCCCCTGCAAATTTTATGCATGATTTTATGTACAATTTCCCTCTTCTGTGTTATCGTTCTTGAATCACATCACAGCGCTGCTGACATCGCTGGTTGGCTTAGAATAACTCCCTCGGCCCCATGTCCTGCTTCTAGCTCCTATGTTTGCATGCAAACGAGAACCACTGATTCCAAGAATCAGTGGGGAATCAGTGGTTCCCTGTTATAAATGGCAACCAGAAGAAGAAGTTTTGAAGAATGCAAAAAAGCAACTTTGTACTATAACAGAAAATGTTTGTGAAAACTGTTTAAGTTATAGTATACAGGATACAGTTTTACAGTAACAGCAATGAGTGTATGGGTAAATCTTGCTATTTTTGGTGAAAAAGTTCGCCACGCAAAATCTTCAGGTTTTTAGCAAAATCTCCAGATTTTAATAAAGAAAAATTTTTTCGTCTGACACTCCTCAGAGCATAAAACGTCAGAATAGGTTCCGAAAAAACACGATGGAAAAATATATACCCAGTTGTGGATCGAAATAGGCCAATCAGAAAAACGCAAGCACAAGACCGGTATAGTTGACCAATCAGTGCCGCGAGCCTAAAGAAAAATTACCAATGAAGTCCAAGAGAGAAAACGAACTCCTTTTGTCTACACAATGGCGGCTTTTTCGTTTTTATGTAGATTGACTCCAAAACTGCTAGATGGAAGGACGACCGGGCTCTGCCAATTATCTGAAACATGTCGTCATTATAGAGTTTTGCACAATCTGGGTTGTCTAAAAGATGTTGACCAATGGCAGAATCACTTGTTTTAACAGTGTTTCTAGACCTACAATATCGAGGAGGCTGTTCTCTTTGAGGGGCAGTTTTGTTTCGTATGTTGGAAGGAACATGCTGTTTTATCCTATCCCACAATCTTTGGGTTGTGCGCCCTACGTAGCCAGAATCACACTGGCACATAAATTCATAAATGACGGAACTTTTTTGTTTGGTAGGGACGCAATCCTTTTGAATGGATGGAAGGGCTCTCCTAGTGCTGTAAACAATCCGAGGATTGACAGCAAAGAAACAATTGGTTATGGCTTGCCTAATCTGACTCTCGAATCGCAAGGAAGTGTTTCCAATCCATGGTAGTTTCAAATAAACTGGGCACTTTTGCGGACCAAACTTTTGAACAGCCGAAAAACTTGCGATCTTCTCCTTAGTATAAGTTAAAATGACGTCTTCAGGATAGCCGTTGTCCAAGAAGATCGTTTTGAGTTTTTCCAGTTCAGCGTGCAGTTTAGATTTCGAGCAGATCATAAGTGCCCTATGTACCAATGTTTTGACAAGGTTGACTTTGTGTTGTTTTGGGCAAAATGAATTCCAGCGTATGTACTGACCGGTAAAAGTAGGCTTGCGATACACACTGGTAAGAAATCCAGTGTTAGACTTTTCGACCAAAACATCTAAAAATGGCAAGGAATCATTTTCTTCCTTTTCAAACGTAAACTGGAGGGCTGGGTGTAGGCTATTTATGTGTTTTAAAAAAATATCACACTCAGCCTCTGTTTTGAAAATGGTATATGTGTCATCCACATACCGAAAATAGACACCTGGCTTTTGGTCGTAGTCGAACAAACGCTCTTCATGAAAGCCAACAAAGATATTGGCCAAGGCAGGTCCCAGAGGGCTACCCATAGCGACACCATCCTTTTGTTGGTACATTTCATTGTTAAAACTGAATTCAACTGAACGTGTTGCAGTTTCCATCAGTTCAATGAATACTTCTTCTGGGAATGGTGGGCTATTAAGCTCGCTCCGGTACAAAGCGTCGGCACATATTTTGATGGTCTCACTCAAAGGAACATTTGTGAAAAGACTACTAATGTCAAAAGAACACATGAAAGATGTTTCGTTTTCGATGTTCAAGTTTTGCATGAACTCAGCGAACGGAACCTATTCTGACGTTTTATGCTCTGAGGAGTGTCAGACGAAAAAGCTTTAAGTATGTTGTAAAATGTTTGCTTTTTTTAAAGCCATTTTCAAATTCTGTACCGCAAAAAAATTGTTCATATTTTTCAAAGAAAAATTTCGAATATCCAGATTTTTAAGCTTGGGAGGTTGGCAGGTATGCTTTTGCGTCTGTGGGAATTGACTCTGCAGAAGCTCTATTCGTGAGAAATTTGTCTGGCTTCACTAAGAAAGTATATTTAGCTCTCTTTACATGCGGTAGTACCAGAGCGGTGCATCTGGAGCTAGTCTCTGATATCAGCATGAAATCGTTCCTATTTTGCTTCAGAATATTCGCAAGTCGTGGTGGAACACCAGAATTTATCATTAAGGACAACGCAAAAACGTTTATAGCATTTTCAAAAACGTTTAGGAGAATCCTGAAATCGCCAGAGGCACAAGCACTTCTCGTGCAGTGGAGAGTCACTTGGAAATTTAACCTCTCAAAGGCTCCTTGGTGGGGTGGCTCCCATGAAAGATTGATCAAGACTACCATGATGATAATCCCGGATTTTCACCGTCTACAGAGAGAGCAACTTCACCTCTGACTAGCGCTGCTACTTCCCTGGAACTGCCAGGATCTGCCACCGGAGGAAGGCCAGCTACACCAGAGTACGGTCCTCACAACCCACGGAGATCAAAACAGGCCCTTAAGCCTAAGAAGATGTTCTCGCCTTTGCCTTGAACTTCAAGGCTAGGCGGGGAGGTGTTGTGTGTAGTTGCGCTGTGATGCCGCTTATTGAATAAGAAAGAGCTGCGGTATCGTTTATTGACTTACAAATCACCTTTTATTGTTGTATTATCTTCAATGAACCTTTGTATACTTTTGTTTCGGGTGTTTGGAACGTTGTTTGTTTTGTCTTGATGTTTTTTTAAGTTGGATGTTAATATTAAATTATGTTCACTGCTATCCGCTGTTTTACTGTGGTCTGGACTAAAACGCCAAAACGGATCACTGACCACTTATATAATTCCTCAAAGATACAACAGCACAAATCATGCTAATCAATAGTCAGTCTTTAATGTTATTTATATATATATTTTCCCAAAATCTTTCAGGCAGACAACATGAACAAATTGTTGAATTTTGCAAGTGCCACATTCAAGCGAAAGCATTGTTTCCCTTGGTTTTTTGTCTGATAGCCCATCAAAACCAGTCGAGGAAGAAATAAAAAAGGTTCTTTCCTGGGGTTTTCTAAAAAGATAACTTAAATGTTTTACTGTTAACTCTTTGTTTCTTATGACATAGTGGATATACCAGGAAGAAAATGTGTTTTGATAAAATGAATAATCATGAATTGAGATAAAAAAATTAAGTGTTCGAAATTTAAATGTCCAACCGTTGTAATTGCAATAAGAGTTTGTGACCTAGCCGGTGTTTTCTTCTTTTCGTGATTTGGGAGAATTGTGCGAAGTTTTTACGTTGGATGACCAGGAACCAGTTTGTTGAGGAGGTATTAAGCGATGTTGTTGCGTGAAGGCACTACAGTGAATCGAGTGCTGCGATGCGTTTGAGGGCACTACAGTGAGTTGAGTGCTGCGATGCGTTGGGGGCACTACGGTGAGTCGAGTGCTGCAGTGTGTTGATTGTTTGCCAAGATTTTATGAATAAGATGACCAAGAACCTGCGAGAAGTTGGATGTGGAAAACTGGAGAGATCCGTGGTGCTGGTGCTGCCAAGATGCATGTGGCGATTTGTGGTAATGTATCCATCTGTTTGTTGTCGATAATTCCAGTGAGTTTTGCTGAGTTTATGATGACGAGTCCGGTTGAATTGTGTTGGTGTTGAAGTCAAAGTAGAGTTAACCAGTTAACCAACGATGGAGTTGCAGGTCACGTCGTGGTCACCATTATAGGATCGATAATATGTAGCATGATTTGCAATGGTTCCTATCATATCCTATGACTTTCATTCGTTGATGTTTGCTTCGATATCTTATTTAACGTGCAGAGAACACGGAGCCAGTGAGAGAGACAGTGTATTGCTGTATAACTCTGATCTGAACTGAACTTGACTGTCTGACTGAATTACATACAAATTAACATACTTATATACAAAATAATTGTGCTGAGTAATGATGTGTTGTGATGATGTAATGATGATGCAATGGAGAAGGAAAGATCTAGACTTGGGAAGAAATCAGCATGACATAGATGTGTGAACGTGTGATCAATGGCGAAAGGAATGTCATGTGCTAGGTGATGCTGTGAATAACGTAGTTGGATGTCATGGTGATGGCATGAAGTAGGAATATGGCCTAATTTACAATATTAAAATCACTACAAGCTGTTACACCTTCAAAAAACCAATGATAGTCAAGAGGCAAAGGATTTCTTACCTAAAGGACAAAATTAAAATAGAAAAAGGCAAAAAGCTGAGAAAAAGGCTCTTGGACTTCGTAAGGGTACTATTTTTCCTGAATTGCTTACTTTTGTTAAGAAGCAAGTGAAGCTTTCCTCTACCAAAAAAGGTAGGAGGTATGATGATTCTTCTAAAGCATTGGCACTCAGTTTTTACCATGTAAGTGAGAAGGCTTCAAGATTCAATTCCTACCCGATTTTTATTTGCCATGCAAAAGACCCTAACAAGCCTTGTATGCTTCTGGTTCTTGCTGTGGCTTTACAGAAAAATCACTTTTTGTCTTGAAGGAAAGAGTAGAGCAATTACCTCCTGGAGAAAAATCCTGCCCTTTGATTATGGATGAGGTGTCTCTGAAGTCTCAATTTTTATGACCAAAAGAATGACTCCATTTTCTGCTCTGAGGATTTTGGTAATGGGTAACCATCTGGGGCAATTGGAAATTCAGAATTAATTTTGATGGCAAGAGGGATTATTCAAATATGGAAGCAGCCTATAACATACTGTCTTGCCTTGCAATGAGTCTTTTGAAAAATTGCAGTTTAAAGGGGAACTGAAGTGAAAAATGAAAATCAATTATTTAGTAGTTTTCATCGTGCTGATTTCGAATATCGACACGAAATTAGTGTTTTTCTTTTCGTTTTCCTGCATTCACCACGCGAAGTGTGAAATTTCTCCATTTCGGTGGCGGAGAGGTCTGGAGACAAGTTTCAGGCGCTGACGTAAAGTCGTGGACACGTGCCCCGATCGCAACGAAAACAACATTGTAGTAGGTAGTAGAGTGAATCGGAGGGAGGGAATTTGGTTAGTGGTTAGAATTTCAGTTCGCAATTTTCACGACAGCTCTTCAGGAATGACAACAGACTTAAGATCGAGCGACGATGAATTTGGAGCATGTGGTGGTGAAGTACTTGCCCTACCAAGGGCGAACGGGAACTGCGAAAGTGGCGATGAAGATTAGCCTAGGCCCGATGAGATCCCAGAGGCTGAGGATGAATTATCTCCCGCGACGTGCTCGTTTTGTCGGTAGAAATGAGGAAGTAAATCAATGGTACGTCGATCTTTGTTTCTTTTCTGACAATGAAGGCAAGAACAACTCAAACACAATTTCCTTATTTCCTTATAAAAAGTAAGATACAACTGAGAATGTAGGCTACATATTATAATCTTTCCATTTCTAAAATCTGAAATAATAAGGATTATTACATGTTACAATTTAATAAATATTTCCTTTGATATAAAACGTTTATACATAGTTTGATGTGTAGCACGGAACAGGTCGACCTAATCCACTTTGGTTTTAAAACTGGCTTGTTTTTTGTACATTGACAAGTATTATTAAATCTTACTGCAATTAAGATTTTTGGACTGATAATTCGAAAATGTCAAATATTTAATAGAATTGCATAAATATGCCTAAAATAGATTAATACCTAAAATTATATCCATTTTGCTAGGTATCTACAAACAGTGGCCGATCAATGGATGGTTTGCTGGTTTTTGGGTATTTGTGCTGGAAAAACTGGACAACTTTAAGTATGAATTTATCACAAAATGTAAAGAAAAGAACTTTAGTCAAAGAAGACAAGGGTTTCAAAATTCTGCAGAGAGACAATGAAAATGCAAAACTCAGCTACCTACTACATATACAGTGGAGTACAGGGTTATATACAGGGGTTATTCAAAGGGACCAGACTTTCAGTTCATAATAGCAAGAAGAGAAATTTAGAACCAGTGGGGTCATGTTATAAGTTAGAAATTTGTTAAAACTAGTGGAGATTGAGCAAGGCTTGATATTTTCAAGATTCCTAAGGTATATTTTTCAAGATATTTTACTCACGTCAAAATGTGTAGAATAGTTTGGATTTGATAAAGTTTTTCTCTTACAATAATGGTCCTGTACCACCTGCTTGGTAACATTTTTTATACATAATCAGAAGAAAATGTTTTACCTTCACAGTATAATGTTCTTTTAATGTATTCTGCCACTGCCTGTTGTTTAGATACACTGTTTTCAAATTTTGAGAATGAAGTTTTTTGGTGCCCAATGGTTATATTTTTCTGAAATTTGCTTCAACTCAACATTTTTCATAGAACAGTTATGAGATAGAAACCCTGACATATATTTTGTTAAGATCAGGTCTTTTAATAAACTTGGAAACATATACATCATTTAATGGTTGTGCTTTAAATCCTTCTCCTTTATGTACATCCTGGTATGAATGTTTTTTGTGCCTGGAGTTATACCAGAAAATGCTTTGATATCATGTTCTATAGACAAAGCATGAGAAATCATGTTTAAAGGGGTATTTCTGAGGTTGGGGACCATTCTTATCATTTTCAGCAAGTCAAATTGTGTCGGTTTGCCAAGTTTCATGGTTGTTTAGTTAACAGAAATAGATTGACCATACTAACGTATTTTGAGTACTGGGCACAAGTACCCCAGTCTAAAAATAGCACAAGGGGTATTTCTGAGGATGGGGACCATTCTTATCATTTTCAGCAAGTCAAATTGTGTCGGTTTGCCAAGTTTCATGGCTGTATAGTTAACAGAAATAGATTGACCATACTAACGTATTTTGAGTACTGGGCACAAGTACCCCAGTCTAAAAATAGCACAAGGGGTATTTCTGAGGATGGGGACCATTCTTATCATTTTCAGCAAGTCAAATTGTGTCGGTTTGCCAAGTTTCATGGTTGTATAGTTAACAGAAATAGATTGACCATACTAACGTATTTTGAGTACTGGGCACAAGTACCCCAGTCTAAAAATAGCACAATTGGTATTTCTGAGGATGGAGACCATTCCTATCATTTTCAGCAAGTCAAATTGTGTCGGTTTGCCAAGTTTCATGGTTGTATAGTTAACAGAAATAGATTGACCATACTAACGTATTCCGAGTACTGGGCACAAGTACCCCAGGCTAAAAATAGCACAAGGGTTTTTTTCCCAAAATGATTCTATATTCTATCTTGTTGCGCATACCGAATTCTATATTTTCACCAAGTTTCATGCTTTCATCACAATTTTCACGATTGTTATCTGTCATGAACCTTATCAAACTCACTACTACATTACATCAAAACATCTCTTCGTGTCCACCACTTTACGTCACAAGGTCACGTGACACAGTGGTCCGACCGCGTTCTCGCTCCGCCATCGATGAGGGCAAATTTCGACTTTAAAAACTTAATAACTTAAAAACTACATAACGTATTAAAAAAATTCAAACGGTTTTGGAATCAGCACGGGAACCTTTATCAGTGGTAAAAAAATCGTTTTTCACTTCAGTTCCCCTTTAAGAAGATTGAGCCATGACCCTTTTGGGAGCCATGGGCCTATCTGTTGTTTCTTTAGTGAGTGATAGGGGTCAAACTTCATGAGCTATTTGAAGTCTATGAAAGTCTCTGACGATAAATCATTCTTTGAGCTAAATGTTAACAAATATTTTGCAATCTATGACATGGTAACAATCTGGTAGCAAATATGAACTCAATTTAGTCAACCTCTGCATTTGCTTGAGTCTGTGAGAAACAATTTACTTAAATATGATTTTAAATTTGATGGCAGAGTAGCAAAGTGGGCACATAACGAGGACTTTTTTAGGAAAGATAAAAAACTTCCAACTAGAATGGCTGTCAGGTTAACAGAGAAGCATCTCAATCCAAATTGTTTCACAAAATGATGGTGAAACTTGCCACAAAGACACGCACATTTCTTTGTCGGGTCCTCCAGCTGAGGTTATAGGTACAGCACAGTTGTTTAAAAGGTTTGAAACCATTTTTGACAGCTACAACTCATCGAGTTAAGATTAAAAAATGTGTAGAAGACCATTCACATCTGAGTCACTACATTTAGGAGTAACTTTGATTAGTGAATCAAAAACGAAATTTTATATTCAGATAACATTATTATTTATGGCATATTATTTTTGACAGTTCATATTATTTTTTTAGGTTTTTCTCACAAATATCAACTTTGAAGTGATGAAAGGAAATGCAACCTATTTGACAGGGCTGTCATTTAATGTTTTCAAAATCACATGTGATTTTGTTACCCCATCACTAAAGGAACCAATTAAAAATTTGCCAGTGAGAAACCAGATATTGATGATATTGGTCCGGTTGATATTGAATTAGCCCTTTGAATATTTAAGTTACCAGACTGGTATATCACAAAGCACAGTCAATGCTACATTTCAAAAGATTGTTGATTTGATGTATGCAAAGCTTGGGTTTCTTGTTTGTTTGCCAGACAGAGATCATATTAGAAAAACTCTGCCTCCAGTTTTTAGGCAGAATTTTCCCAGGCTTACAAGCTTCATAGATTGCTTTAAGATTTTCATCGATCGTCCAAAGAATTCAAAACAGCGTGCTCAGGTTTACTCTAATTATAAAAAAACCTAGTACAGTTAAGTACTTAATAAGCTGTAGCCCTCTTGGAGCAGTAACCTTTTTGTCTGATGGCTAGGGGGGGGGGGGGGGGGAGCCACTGATGTCCAAATTGTTTGATCATCTGGATTTATAAGCAGAAAGTATCACCTGCCTGGTGATCAAATGCTTGCTGACAGAGGATTTCTTCTCAAGGATGACTTTGCTGTCGCATTTAGTGCTGAGCTAATTACACCAGCATTCACAAAAAGCAAAACACAACTAAGTGTTGAAGAAGTTGAATCTTCAAGAAGAATATCAAGCGTAAGGATTCATATTGAAAAAGTAATTGGACAATAAAAAAACAGATTTAAAATATTGCAAGGGCCTCTACCATTAACTGTAGTTAAATTTCCTAGAAATGAAATATTAACTGAAACACCCAATATTGATAAGCTTGTTAAAGTGTGCTCTGCCTTAATTAATTTATCTACTGGAATTGTATTAAAAGAAAAAGATAGTAAGTAAATTTACAAACGTAAAACATTACTGAGTGTTTCATGCTACTTTGTCTCACTCCTTTTCTTTTTCTTGCAAACTTTGCAATACCAAGCTCCTCGTGGTGGTCTCTTCAGCCTTGCACATTGAAAATGAATCCATTGGTACTGACATGACGGGTTGTCACATCCTACCTTTGGTTCGGTATCATCACAAGGCTTCTGGCAGTAGCAGTAAACTGGGGCTACCTCTTGTTGATTGTTTGAAGCTGTTTCATTTTCAAGAGATCTGGTCACAAGCTCCTTACAAATAATTTTGTGATAGAAATCAACAAGGTGATTTACACTTTGAAAAAAATTATAATCATATGTAATTATATTTGCCTTACAAAAATTTGGTCCCCATACAACAAAATTACAATATTGAACTTCATACACATGCATCTGCATCAGCACCTGTGTCATATATTTATGGTCACTCTTCAAAACCTGGTTATCATCAAGGCAAAATTTTTGGTCTTTGCAACACTCTTCAATAGTTCCAGTGTCTTTGTGCTTAAAGGGGCACTTTACTTCTATTAAAAAACTTCCATGGCAATCGCCATGCCCAACTGCATCTGCTGATGCCCCAAGGAAATGGAATTCTGCATCTTATTTCAAGCCTGATTTTTCAATGATAAAATTTTTATAGGGTGCTTTCAGTTGCCTTTCATACTCCTTGAGGGCCACATCTTTATTATCTTGACCCCAGAGTACTTAGGGTACATTTAAAGGCTTTGGTTTGCAACATATCTTGCGGACAACAGTCTTTGATGGGTTATTCATATCGGTGTGCAGCACCTCTTGTGCAACTGAAGCAGTTATCCTCCCAATCCTCAGCTCCCTCCATGCAAGAGAATGTCTTTGTCCCCTTTGTTTAACAAAATCTCTGTCTTGCTCATTTAATTAAATGGAAAAGATTTCTTCAATTTTAACATCAACCCCACTGCCATCTACAGAGAAATATTCTCTTGATGGTCTGGGTATTCTTGGTTCTGCTGGTGAACTCTTCTTAAAATGAAATAAGCTGGAATTCCCTGCAAATAGGCTGTATGGCCTGCTGTTGCCGCAAAAAATGATTAATGAAGTTTTAAAAAAGTGCATGGAGTTTTGAAAAAGTGTGAATGCACATTCAAAAAATTGTGTATGCACAATCAAAAAATTGTGTATGCAAATGACGGTCTTGACAAATACCCTTTCACAAAAGCATAACCACGGCTTGATTATCACATTAAAACAATGCGCTCAGGGGACCATGAATTTCCCCAAATATGGGCTGCTGGAACTATGGGGAGAAGTTCCTTCACCACAATACTTAAGTTTTCAGTCCCAGGAGGCCACTCCGCAGCAAGCCAAGACTGCCTATTGATTGAAGCAAAACCTACAGCCCCTGCTGTGTCTGACGATATAGAAGTGTCTGGGACTCGTTCCCACGTTGGAAAGTAAAATAAGCTCCGGCCATTCCAAGGGTTCATTAGTTCGGTCCACCAAGCAATGTCCTCCCTTTCCCATAGGGAGGGAGGAACATGAAGATGAAGCTCATCGACCAAACAAGACCTGTCAATAAGGCGATGCAGGAATGGCCTTCTTTGCACAATGGCTTAGCAACAATGTTGTAACGTACCTATTAGTGAAAGGAGCTTCCGCAAAGTGCATGAGCGATGATGTAGCCAGTTACTTAGCGACGACCTAATCTTTGTAAGCTTTTCTGGAGGTAAACGAAGACTGTGTCAAGAGTAAATCTCAAGAAAGTTATTGATGTCGAGGGACCCTCTGTCTTCTCTTTTGCCAAGAGGACCCCCAGGGCCTCACATAGCTGTTTGCAACTTTGCAGATTATCATGTGCTTGGGTAGAGGTGGGTGCCCCCACGATCAGAAAATCATCTAAATACTGTAGTATGTGAGGAACATGACCTTCGTGTTCATAAATTTTTTGTAGAACGTCAGCGAAATGAGTGAAGACTGCAGGGGCTGAACTCAAGCCAAACGTAAGATAAGTGCCAAATCAAGGTAATAATTACCCTCCCATAATAAGGGGAATAGGCAGTAGATGATACTTATATTAAATTTTGCTAAAAAGCAGCTGGCGCCAAGGGACATAATTAATTTTAATGCCTCTGGAATGCCAGAATAAGCGATGGCTGCTTCGTTGTCTGTAATCTGTAATTCAGTCAGTGGTGCTTGCTTCCACTGGAAAAGACAGATCTGTGATAAGTCGATATTTTCCTGGGATTGACTTGGGGATCACCCAGAATCGATAAATGTGCAAGTCCTGTAGAGGTAACTCGAAAAAGGCCCAGCCATGGATCCCGCACTAAGCTCCTCCTGCAAATAATTATTAATAACAGTAGGATGTTTGTAAGCAGACCGGGAATTACGCTTTGCCGACCTTGTATGTGGAGCCTGTACATCAAGAAAGAAACCATTTTTAGCCCTTCGATAACCCACTGCACATCATTAATACAAGAATCTTATAAGAAACTAAACCATGTGTCGATATGCAAAGAAGTCACAGACGCAAGTTCTGGTAAATAAAGTCTAGATATATCAGTAAATGATGGTAACCCATGGAAACCAGTGGAAAGGCATTTGCGGGTATGCTTGCTGGCTTGGGAAGATTCATTCTTGGTAGCGGTCTCGGATCCAGCTTGAACCATTAGAGCAGCATTTCTAGGGCACACAAGTTTTAGGTGTGGGCCTCTGCAAATTTGGCAGTAATGTGAAAATTCACAGTTATTATAGGAGCAAATACCCGCATTCCATTTCAAGCATGGGAGTTGAGACTTGGTTTGCATCTTCCTTGGGGGTAGGGTGCCCCTGGAACGTACCCTCGTCATCCATAAGGTTGGCATGACCACCCTCCAGATATCGAAATCTTTCTCTGCAGCATGTTTCCGGAAAGCAACGTCGTACACCAGCCAACCCATCCCTGGGATGTCCCTATGAGCTGATGTCAACAATAAAAAATAGCTATAGTGATCGGCTACTTTGTCCGGGCGCTTCTGAGCAATAATGGCCCCATTCACTGCCCATGCTTCCGACCAATCCTGAAAAGTGCAGATAGGTTGTAACTCTGATTTAGCCAATTTTGCCAGATGAACAGGGGAAGGTTCTGCAACTGGCGAGTGTTTTAAATTGCATGGTCTTAGCAAAGTAAAATCCACAAAATGGCCAAGTTTAATTCTATCCACCAAATAACTGGGGACAGGAGGCAAAATTGAAGAGATTGCAACATGCAGAGCCTGACTTCCCCCCATTGTGCTCTGTGGAATTGCAACCCTAATAACCTTGCAATAAATGCCCAGATTCCGAAGGACATGGGGTTTGAGGGGGCACAATAGCCTGCGCAGCATTCCCAGGAGAAGTTTTTGGCCCTTGCTGCAAGGAGGAAAAACCCCTAAAATTCTTTCCAGCGAGGATTCCACACTAGAGAAATGCTCCATGGCCTCCTGCCTTGACATTGACTCCGAGTTAGATACAGGATTAGCCACGTCCGTCACGGGCATTTGGATATGTGTGATCCAGCACGTAAACCAAAAGTTAGACCACTGTCCAATAAATTTTAGAAACAAATATCTATATCCAAGTTGTCAAATAGAATAAATGGACAAAGCTGAACATTCCAATAAACGGTCTCACAGGTTGCAGGATGAAAACACAACGACTAGGCCAACACTATCTTGAAATTGACACACGAGGCGGACCAGCACTTCTTCTGCTCTGTATTTGCAAGCTATCAACACAGACACTGAGAGTCAAAGCTAATTAAAATAACACCACAGCTGCCATAAACCAACTTGAACTAAAGTAGTTGAGGAAAAGGCTACCAGGGCGAAGCGTGAAACTTCGCTCCTAAAAGCAAAACAACAGTTTGTGGCAAGCTAGGGCCAAAAGGGAGCCTAATCCGAGAGCATTTTATCCTTCCAGTTTTTGCGATCTATTCCCGTTTGGAACAACAAGAAAAGGTTATGCCAAGCACAGCAGAGTCTTTTTTACTTGTTGACGGTGAAAGATTCTCACATCATGCCCTCTTTGAACCATTGTGGCCATTTACCTTGGATTCCAGACCTTCGTAATACTCCCATTTTCAACTTTTTTTAGCTGTATGACTATCTTTTTATCAGAACAATGAAATTTAAGCATATTGCATTAAAGACTGAAATCTGCAAAAACTACAAAAAGCTGAAATCTTTTCAGTTCTTTTATGGAGGATATATAAAAACGTTTTCTGTTGCCAAGATGATAATTTTACATTATTTGATGTCTGCATGAAAGCTGCCATTAAGGATACTTTGTATAAGGTTTTTGTTGTTCTCTCAAATTGAACCGGTGATGTTTGCAGTGCAGCATGTACATGTTCAGCTGGAATTGGTTTAGCTGATTGTGGTAACTGTAATCACGTTGGTGGGGTTCTTTTCGCCCTGGAAGATTTGAACAGACGACTGACAACTCCGTGTATCAAGCCCAGATGTCAATAGCTTTTATGCAAAACATAACATTTCTACCTTCACACGGAAGTTTATACGATATAGAATAGAACATGCTATTTTCAATGAAGTATTTGCTTTTCGCCGTTCGCTTTGCGTGGATGTAGCCCACCTAACTTGCAATTTACTGACAAGAATTCGTTCAATAGACTGTTCAGCTGGTATCAACACTGCCAGCAGGACTGCCCAAAACCTGTTTCCTGTATTTCAAAGTTATCTTCCTGGAATTTTCTTGCTTCACTGAAATTTATTTTGCCTCAAGATATTGATGAAGTTGTTATTTAGAAATTTTAATTTGCAAAAGATAATAATCCCAAAAAAATCAAAATGCTATGATCCAGGAGCACTCAAAGAACAAAAGCTGGAAGACGAAAAACTTGAACATTTAAAGACAAAGCTTGCAAGTTGTTTGTCAAACAGTACCTTTTTTATTTTTACAAGCTGAAGGAGTCAGCCTCTTCTATTTCAACTGAAATTGAATTATCTTTGAATTCCCCATTTGATGATTCAGATGTAAACTTGTGTATTCTTGAGGATTCAGTTCCATTCAATGATTTTCACAATATATCTTGTCCTGCTTTCAATGAGATGATGGAGTATTTTTGCAGCACAATGAATAGCCTTGAACGGGATCCACGTCAAAACCTGAATCTCCACCTTATAACCAGAACCAAAAAAAGATGTATACGCTTTCAAGCCGTATATACGGTATCTACCTACTTCTATACCGTATTTTTGGTTTGGACCAATCACAAAGCCGCATTTAGGCTTTTTAGTCGCGTGCCTGTTTAATGCCGGAAACCGATGTTGACAGCCCGTTAAGCCGCGGAAATATTTGATGTACCGCCACTCCTTCGTAGTGAACCTACTACACACAACACGTGAATAAATCACCACACAAACAAAACGTCTAGCTCTGTCCAATAAACCTAAAACCATAGGCGTAGGAGATAAAGGAACTGGGGGTGGGGGTTCGATGGCTGCAGGAAAAGCTATCACATTCAGGCTTTATTCAGATTTATACCGATGAAGTTATAATATTCGGCAAGATCCTTACCTATTCAGCCCACCTAAACGCCTAACATCTGCTACGCCCATGCCTAAAACCTTATGATCAATGAGCATAAACGTATCAAAGTTGCATATTAGTGATTGAAAGAAACATTTTTCGAAACTACGTGAAAAACACTTACCAACAGCGAGGCTACTTGCCAAATGTGAACCACTATAAAAAATTTGGACGATCGATACCTCCCAACATTACCATGTGCTTTTTCCCGCCAAATTGCTTTACAAAAGTCTTCCCTCGTTGGCATTAACTACAGATATACATGTATCGACAATCCATTATTTCTATGATTATAGTTGTTGCATGACTGCTTTTAACAATAGCTACTTGGCAGAAAATTTATAAAAATGAACACAGAAATATAGACACGTTCCTGATACGGCGCGAGATGTATCGTTTGGAAGTCGTATGAACTCGACAGCTTCCTGTGCTCGCTGCTTGATATCATGTTGATATTTTATTTTGTGAGCGAGGCGTTTTGCGCAGACGATAATTCAAAGACAACACAAGACATTGTTATAACAGGAACAGTCACCATTATGGTCATCATTGACGTTATCATTCCTATTTCCAGTAAAGTTATTATTGCCATAAAATTCTTGTGATACGTTCTTTCTACAATTAAAATCATACCCAAAGGAATTGTCTGACATGCATTTCCCATGCATTCAGAAAGCATCTACTGAAGCAACCGCGGTTTTTATTTTCAATAAGTGCCACGGATATAATCTGACGAACCTTTTAACTTTTGATGAATCGACTACGGTAAACTTTTAAATGTCTTGATTTTTTATTTTTTGATAATTTATACCAACACCGACAAAAAATCCTGATCCCCCGCAAACGGTTTCCTTGTCATCCAAATGTTCCTTTAATTTTTACAGCGAAGACTAAAAGATTAATGATTGGATAAAATAATCCTGCGATTTTTAACACTAGAGTTCCTGGTACATCATACGAGACTTGATTCATCTTTCCAAAAACCTTGTGGCCACATTTACCTCTTGTAAGTTACCTGAAATTAGATAACAGCAAAATCAATGGGGGAAAAGAAGTAACTCATTGTTAAGCTTGGTTTCCACTACTACTCTAGATACCAGGGCCACATAAATTCGAGTGCGGCCACAGAACTCAGAATTAGAGAAGCGGAGCAGTGTCTGTCTGAAAGAAAAAAGAAAGACGTTCCGCTTGGTTTTCTATTTACGCACTCAAAATTTTGTGGCTCTGATACCTAGGAAATTTCTATGCAGTTTTTTAAGATCTGAAATTACTTGTTTGGTAACCAAAAAGTGACCAATTGTTTGAAGCGCTAACAATTTGGAGGGGCACTGGAAGAGAGGGAAAGATATCCTACGTAAGGGGCACTCCCCGAAGCTCTTAGCGAAGAACTTCTTTTAGAAGAGCTTCTCTTTGTTGGAGATATGTGCATCTGGTGCTCTTCCCTCCCTTGTAACAAGGCTTTGGAATATATTATTGAAACTTACCGCCTTAAACTTTTGACTTTTGGCAATACGTTCTCAGACTGCATTTAACTTTTTTCAACGTCTTGAGATTCTCGAAAGATGGGGACTGCCAGTTTTTCGTATTCTTCCAGTTTGTGGAGATACCACCCAAGACCACCACCATTTTGCAACTCCTCTTCGGAAATATCATTCCAACCCGCCCGATTGGTTTTCTCTTCCACAAGAAACTCTCGCCACCCCACCACTGACGTTCTGCTCCTGTGAACCGTTCGTCGCAATATCTTACACCATTTTCTATTGCCTCCATTGAATTTTGAGAGGCATATGTTGCTCTCAGTAAAGTTGGTTCTCCATTTGGATTTCCGGACAAAACATGGAAAGGCTTGCCGTCCGAGTCGCCGACCCAATCTCCTTCTGATGACCAGTGACGATACCACATATCAACTTCGCTACCATCGTCGGAAAGCTGAAACTTAAATGCATGTGGCCTGCTGTGCTGTTCGAGACGATTAATGAACGGGATCAACCAAGTTTTGATGTCAAACATATAACTTAGTCGTTCAGTGTTGTGTGGGTGATCATAGGATATGTCAATTTGTTGCATTAATGCTGGAATTGTGGCTGCGTTATGCTTGCTCAATTTAAATGCAATTCGGCTGAACAACTTAAAAAAAATTATTTATATTAATGATTTCACCTTAATGGAGTATTATTTCAATTCAATCTGACAAAAAGCCATAAATCCTAGGTAACAAACTACAGGAAGATGGGCGAATTTCCCAAAAGCTTTGGGGCTTAAGCTTTTGGTGCCTGTCGACTACAAACAGATGTCCTGAATAAATCAATGAATGTACTATGTATATCATAATAGTTCTAAGTAAAATTTGGCTAAATTAATCACATCACCATTGCTACATATTTTATAGAAAGTGTCCAGTGAAAATTACATGGACCGTCAAGCCAATTTTGTCTGATGTAACCATTACCTATGAAAGAAATACCGCAGCATTCAGTAACGTTCGAACTGAAAATAACATTAAAGATAAGATTATACCTGATCAATATCTTCATGAGTATGACCCACCATCAAAAATGATAACCGTATCTAAAAGGAGATAATAAAAAAGCTTTTGAATCCTGAGGATTTGCCTGTAAATTCGTCGTGCTTTTTATAAAAAAATAACATTGTGAGTAAAATCTTAAGAATTCTCTCCAAAGTATGCCACATTTTAAGAAGAAACGTATTTACAGACGAAGGGCAGTTCACTCCTGGGAACACCTTACGAATTTCTCACGAAAGCACAAGAATTCCCAAAAGTTTTAAAACAAAACAATAGGGTTTTCGCCATAGGTGTCTGAGATTATCATGGAATGATATGCCTTACCTTGTGAAATACTCTTCTCTTGATCAAAAGGGCACATATGGCGAGGACATAAACATTTTTATTTTCGCGCCAGCAATTATCCATTTGCAAGTACAGTATGCCTGGCAAGTGTCCATCCTAAGAAAATGATTAAGTGCGTTAGTTTTACAGGTAGTATGTGATATTCGCTTTCTACATGCGACGCGACAAAGGGCGACTTTTCATTCAAATTGTTACTTTTTCAGTATTTAGGTACGTTTATCAGCTTTTGTTGTCAAATTATTAAGCCTTTCCAGGAGTATATAATTTTGTTTGAAGTTCCAATATAAGTGAGGAGCAAGATCAAATTACCACGATAGGTAGCAATAATTATCACATCAAACAATCCATGTACCGAAAATGCTAATATATTTGAAAGTGCAAAGGAAATCAGTGCTGCTTTAAGATAAAAATTGAAATTTTTAATTTACTTTATCAACCTTTGTTAAATACCTTGGAGAAAGCAACCAATGATCGGAGAAGAATATTAATGGTCATGTTTGAATCGTGAGGCCATTCATGACAATCGATATATTGGATGGAATGTTTATCCGCATGAGAAAGAACTCCAGTTATGTGCGTTTTGAAGAAGTGGATCCTGTTACCCTGAAAAAATTTATGATACAAAATCAGTTATAAAAGTTGAATGATGTTAAACACTACGACCACAAATAAAGCTAACAGTAAAGATACTGGCCTGCCGCGAGGGTCGGGCTGACTCCCCCAGGCCTCAACACGAGCAAGATCCAACAATTTATTTAAACATTAATTTTGTTTCTACATATGTTCTAATTCTACTGCTGTTATGTTTAAATCAAAAAGAGTTTTCGAATATAGTTTTCGCATAACTGGCTATGGTTAGCCGCAACATCAGTCAAATATTATTGACGTCATTAGGGTCCCATCTTTTAACTATCTCACACCCCATAATAGTTTCAGCAGGACAAATGAAGGTCATATTTCAAAAAAGGCTATTACCTTTGTATCAGTGATATAGTGAGGAATGTTTGTTTTCGATTGGTCCATTCCGTCGATTATCATGGACAAGTATTTTGCTGGGTTTGCTTTTGCCTTGTCTCGGTGGCTGTAGTACACTCTTCGTTCAGATCTACACAAAATAAATGATTTGGCGTGAGGTTTCGTTTGCTTCAGAAGGTTGATTCAGTTACCAAGTTATCATAGCAGCTTTTTATGATTTTTAGAACATACCTTTGAAGGTCATTGTGACTTTCCTTAAGACTTTTGACGTCTTCTCTCCTAAGGGAGGATGAACATTCCTTTTTCAATTCTTTGATTAATGTGCATATTCCACATTTCGTGAATTTGTTTCTCTAAAAGGGAAAAAGGCATCATAAATGCCCGGAGCTCTGAAACCAGTTGAAAAGGGGGAAGGCTCGGCTCATGACTAAAGATCCTACATAAAAACCCTTTAGCTTTGATGGAAGATTAATTGCCTCTCAATTGTAGTATGAGCATAAATTTCAACATTTTGAGGGTGCTTTCTCAACTTACAACTTTTTGAAAAAATGCTGAACACTTGAGCTTTGTCCTTTTTTAATCTGGTTTTCATATTTTAGATATCTTTTGATTATATTTCTTATTATGGACTTTGTCACATAACCCCTCTAGTTGAAATTTTTTCTAGATGTAAACTCACAGGTGCAATGGCGACATTGTGGAAACGCTGTGCCCAGTTGTTAAAAAAACAGGATTTGCCAACTATTTCCGTTGAGCCCCCGAAACCATCCGAATGGATCTGAGCAACATAGCTGAAATAAATGTCTTCCTTCGTGTAGCAAGTCGGCAAAAACATCTTCTCTTCATCCGGAGCTCGGTCCCCACTTTCATCTATAAACTTCTCAAACCAGGTCATCGCTCGTGCCACTTTTTCGGTTTCCTGTTTGGTTCCATGCTTCTCGCTTCTCCCGTCAACTCTACCGTAAATTTCAAAATCCTGCTTCAAAGAGTAGTACCTGAAAAATTGTAAAAAGTCAAGCCATTAAAATCAGAATCTAGAATCAATATACCCTAGGTACCAGAGCCACATAAGTCGAATGCGGAAATAGAAGCTAGGAGCTAGATCTCATCCGCTTCTCTGCTTGGAATTCTATTTACGCGCTCGAATAGAATCAATGCAACCAGCTTTGTTAACCTATTCTCGAATTCAAAATACACATTTTGCAGTTTTTTTATATATATTTATATAGATAATTATAAAACTGTTTACAAACCTTAAAACTATAAAATATTGTTTTATCTTTACAGGAACTTGCTAAAAGAACACTTTCCGGTCCTTCTGTTTTGGGCGCATTCTATTAGCTTCATTTTTTTCAGAGAAACTAATTTTTTCAGGTACAATCGTAAAATTTGACTATTTTCAGTAACTTGAAAAGGTTCATAAAAATTAGCAAGAAATTAACGCGATTTTGATTAACCGGTCTTTGTTATTGCAAAAAAACTGTGGGCTCCTACCTATGATTGGAAATACCATGAATGAACTGCCAAGCTTTGCGACAAATCTTATTGGTTCCAATGAGAAAAACCCAGTTTCCTGCCGTTGGCATTGTACTGAAGACGTGTAAAATTCTCTCCCTCTGCTTCTCCCCAGATAATTCTTGAAACTGCTTCCACGCTTCATACATGGAGTTTAAATTCATTTTCACAAGGCATCTCTCTCTGCAGCATACAGCATCAGATGTTGACATTTCTTGATGTTTTGGCACGAATTGTAATAAGTCCGAAGAAACATTTTTGTTGCACGATCTTTTGCATTTCTCACCAAGAATTATCTTTAAAAAATAAGTTTGACAATTTTGGAATAATTGTAGGAATGGGAAACGAAACTAGCAGATTCTGTTCATCATTGCTCTACTATACTACTACTTGCTAGATGATATTATAAATAATGTTTATAATAGATGATATTGCAAATGTAAATAGTATGACCCAAAAGAAACGTTGTTATGAGTTTTTTATCTGTGAAATTGCGAAAATGGATAAAAGAGCATGAAATCTTACGTTGTTGCCAATGTCGCCGAATGGTCTACGTCTTTTACCCTCATGTTCACCATACGCGTCTAATTCCACCTACATTTACAGAAATAAATATATACAATCATCAAAAACTGATTTAAACTTTCTTGATTAAATATTGATTAAATGCATAGTGTATTTCAACCTAAAGTTCTGATAATTATTATTAATTGCGTTGCTAACTATTTTTTAAAGGTACGTTGCATAATAACAGGTTCTGGAAAATGAAATGACTTGCCTCTATTTCTTTACAGCTTGTTTTACTCTCTGCCAATGTTTTGCTTTCTTGCTTCGTATTTTCTTTTACTTCATTCACCTCTCTACTTTCCAAAATTTCAAACGAGCTCATCGTGAACGTGCTTGATAACCTTCTCCCTCTCTTAACAAGCGTGAATGCTGAGAACTTTCCCGCCTTTTATTACCTAAAATATTTCCCGCCAAAACGGTTGGATACCCGCTTGCACATGTTTACATTTTGTTTAAATCCATTGTGTGACCCAGGAAGCTATCATATTTTCACATGGACCTTTGTCATATCGCTGCAAGTGGTCCGCACTTAGATATGATTTCAGCGCTTGGATACCATGAAGGGCACTTGGATTCATAATAAAGGGCACTTGGATACAAAATAGTGCACTTGGATACAAAATAGTGCACTTGGATACAAAAAAGTACACTTGGATATCAGCATGGCTGCGTTGCGGGACCACGGGTCGTATGAAGGGATCGTGATTTTCTCTGTTTTTCCTTTCTAAAAATATTTTTTGTCATTTTCCTCTTGAAAATGTTTTCAAAGTTCCCTATGAAATATGTACCTATGCAAATTCATTTCTTCTATTTTTTTCGCATACTTTTTACGTATAAATTTTTGGGTTTGATTTTTTCCATCTAAGAATATTATTACACTTATTTCTTATATAAAAAAATCTGCTGCAAGAAACGAGTGCTGACCAATATAAAAAAACTTATATAATAATAATAATAATTGTTATTTTCTTATTGTTATTTTATATTTTTATAATAAGGAGCAATTGAATCTTGAATGAAATTTAGATTTGGCATGAAATTAAAAACAGATGTATTTTGCAAAAATGGGTTTATACTAACAACCTTCAACACTCAAAACATAATAATAATCAGCTGACATAGGCAGGAATGTAGTTGTAAAAGTTTATCAAGGGGGGGGGGGGTGTCTCTTTAAAATATCGAAGTTGTTCTTGTCATATTACCATGACGAGGGTGGTCGTTTTCTCCGAGCATTGGTTGAGCAGCCAAGTACAAATTCATTGACTGTTTCAGCGGCCAGGCGCCATGGAAAGGGGAAACTTGATTGAAAAAGAGAGGGGCAAAATGTTTGTATTCCTCAGGGGTTGAATGAAAGCCGACAACGTGGATGGCGGGGATGACACTTTTGGGTTAATGAAATTCTAAGGATGGCCAGAAAATGCATCCTAAATATTTTCAACAACGAAAAGAAAATCCTAAATAATATTTGCAAGCTAAATTCGTAACTATGACTAAAAACCAATCGGTTGGATTTTGAATTGACACATTCTCTCTCATGTTAACAAAACAAGGCAGTTTTTATCAGCTAATGAACAGTGCTACTACAAATGTCATGAAAAAAGTGTTGTTCACAGTAGTGGCGCTAGAAATTCTCCGACGGAGGGGCTTGGCCTTCCGACAGGGGGGCTAGGCAATCGGAGTGAAAACATGGAATCCCAGAGTCGCACAAACATTGAGATTATGACAGGATATGAATTCATAAACAAGAAAGAGCAGCTCTCTAGAGTGGGATTATTATTTTTTGTGGGGGACTCGCTTTTTTAAGAAAATGTCCCTAAAAGAGAAAAGACAATCTTTTTCTGTGATTTTCAATATTCTTAAGGCTCTATACTTTCCTGGGTAAGAAAAAGACGTCATTTAATTATTAAACAGAATAAGGACCAATTTTACTTAGGTATGTTGAGTCTTTGCTAGCTTTGCAGACGCGCATGTCGCAATAAACAAGTACACGAAAGTTACTACCTGAGGCGGCACCATGGTGTCACAATGTTTCTTGTCTCTTGGGGGGGGGGGTGGTGGGTGTGTCACAATGTTTCCCAAAGTGTGGGCTAGTAGAACTCCAATGTTTTTGTGTTTGTTTAATGCTAGTATAGGGGGCTGTTTCCATACTTGTTTTAGGTTTTTATCTCTTAAAATTATTTCCCAGTGGTCTTTAAGAATTTTACTTATATTGATAGTCCGATTGTTGTTTGGTATGCCGAAAGAGAGGGTTGAGATCTCTGATACTGTGTGCAAATTACTTGGGAGTTGCCTGTTTGTACATTTAAACTCAGGGGGAATTCCGTAATTGTAACCGTTACTCCTTCTTTTTCTTAAAAAGTTTACAAACGGTAGCAAAATCTTGCTCGGACAAAATTATAGATTTTCTTCTTATATCTTCCGATGGGTGGGCTAAGCAGCTCCGACGGGGGGAGGGGGGGGGGGTGTAGCCCCCTTGCCCCCCTCTGGCGCCACCACTGGTTGTTCAGTGGAATTTCAAACAGGGGTTTATCGGGTGGGGGGCTCGGGGAGACGTAGCCTCCCTTGTTAGAATTTTTGAAAAAAGTAAGAGGCAGTCTTTATATATATATAAATATATATATATATAAATATATATTCCAGATTGCGTTGTCTATTCTGACGTGACAGTGCTCGATGTGCAAAAGCACGGAGAAATAGATATAATAAAATAGAATATAGACTAGAAATGAGACATGTTCTCTGTTACTCCGAGTTTCATGCTTGCGCACTCATCAGACAGACTATAGTCTGTATATCTATATATATTTATTTATGTAGATCTTCAAGAAAAACACTCTCATGTAAACGTTTCGACCAAAGTCTTCATCAATAATACTTTACAAATCAAATGGAGCTTACATATACAAAATCAATACAATAGAATTAATACAATAGAGTTGGTACAATAAAGTGAATACAATTGGGTTGGTACAATAGAGTTCTAAAGTGTGACGTCTTAAAAAACCTATTTTTAGATGCACATTTATCTAGATTTATCATTAGATTTATCATTAGATGCACATGCATATTTATCAATGGTGAAGCGTATGGCTGAGAATCTTCTTCACCTCCTCCAGAGAAGGTCTCTCTCCTGCAGAAGTGCATTTAGTGAAAATTTCATTTAGGCTGTCTTTAATTTCATTTATATGGAATATACACATTAAGCCTCTTAGTGTGACTCCAAATGAATAAATATCCGTCCGGATGGCGTGAATTGCATTCCCATTCAAAACTTCGGGATCTATGTGCGAATGAAACGATCTGTAGCGTCTTTTAAAATCATTTCCAATTCTTGTCGCCTCTCCAAAGTCTAAGATTACAGGGATCCATTTTTTGGCATTTTTTCCCCTGGTTGTTTTCATGATCGCTACATTATCGACCTTTAGATCGTTGTGCACAAATCCATTTTTGTGAACATGATGCAATGCACTTGCTAGCTTGACCAGAATTTCTAGAAAATATTCTTCTGTAACGTCCTCTAATCCACCATTTCTTATCACACGGGATAAGTTTAAACACACATTGTTTCTTGTACAGAGCTGCAAGACCAATGCAATAGGCCTTGAGTTTATAATTATCCCATATAGCATAGGAATGCTTTCATGAGGACTGATGTTAATTAGTGTTCTAGCTTCCCCTACTGCTCAATCTATAATTCTTTTTGGTGAAAATTCAGGAATTTTTTGAATTCTTTAACTGCGACTGCAAGCTTGCAATATTGCATAATTTTAACAAAAGAAAACGTCCCTTCCCCTAAAACTGTATCGCCTTCAATTAAATTCTAAAGCATATCCCGTTCAAGGAATCTGTCTTTTGGAATCCCAGAAGGGACATATCGAGAAAAGTCGTAAGCCATGCTATCCGTTGCTTGACAACTAGGCCTGTCCACCGAAGGTCGAATAATCGGTATTCGGTTACCTGTTTCACTATTCGGTTAGCTGAAGTCCAAAGCGAATATTCGGTTACAAGCGAATAGTTCGAATAGTACGATTATTCGGTTGGAGACGAATAGTTCGAATAGTACGATTATTCGGTTGGAGACGAATAGTTCGAATAGTACGATTATTCGGTTGGAGACGAATAGTGCGAATAACCTCACTGTTGGAGGTCCACAATGGTTGTTTGAATAGCCGTGACTCATCGAATAGCGTTGACTATTCGAATAACCGTGACTGATCGAATAGCTGTGACTATTCGAATAACCGTGACTGATCGAATAGCAATTGCCAACCGAATAGCACTGACTAGTCGAATAGCAAGGATTGTTCTAAAGGAGAAAGGCAACTTCCTATCTTCAATCTTAGAGAGAGTTTCATGGATAAGGGCCTTCTTCAAAAAACGCAATCCCAAGAAATAGTTACAAAGTCAATGAAGCAAGATTGGAAGGGGGCAGGGGGGAGTGGAGCCTGGGTTGCAGGTGGGGGTCATGGGGCTTTTTCTCGGAAAATTGTTGTGCTACAGATGTTGTGCCTCCGACGAAGGGGAAGCCGGGGGGCTATGGCCCTACCACTATTTTGCAGAATAATATAATTTTTCACAAAATTATTTGTTGTGAGTGTTAAATTTTCTTTTGACCCCCCCCCCCCCCCCCTCCACTTCCCAACCTGTGTTGAAGCCCGTGCTAGAAAGCTTTTCACTTTTAAAAATGTTGGAAAACGACCCTTTTTGAAAACGTACGACTATGGTTTCTCGTTAATTTGATACTGACTTTCTGGCCATTAGGGGCAACTAATGCTAGGGAAGGTTCGAGAAAACATTTATTTTTGACAAAAACTCGTTTTAAAAATTTCTTTGCAGCACACCCTTTGAAGTTACGTAAAACACAGGAAATATCAATAGGAAAACAAAAAATTAATGGTTCTGACTTATCGAATAGTAATGACTGACTAGCTATATTCACAGGTTGGTTAAATTACAAGAAATTTTCAGATTGCAAATTTTCACCACCACCCTGCCACACCCATTTTACCACACCCATATTCGCCGAATAACCGAATATTCGTTAAATTTTAATCCGAATAACCGAATATGAATATCCGAAGGTTTGGACAGCCCTATTGACAACCAACTTCGACTGCGTTCTTGTTACTTTGAACATCTGTTTGGACGCTATCAGCCGGAATATTTACGTTCCCTTTTAAACCATAGTAACTGTAAGGGCCACCCTTTGTGTGCTGACGCTTGACTTCTGGAAATGCTGTTTTCACTGCTAAGCCAAGTTTCCTTTCGTTTATACACGCAGATGGAAATGCTGCCTGGGCTTTTAACAATAAGCTCTGTACAGGTATTTTCGCCAACCATAACTTCCCCTCCTTTGAACAATCATATTTGAAGTTTTCTTTTAGCCTAAAACGGTAATGATTTTGTTATTGCGGATAACAGGACGTCTTGAGCTTACGCTCACTTAAATTTCTACAAATAGGAATTTTTTAAATAGTTGCTGTAGTGGTTATTTGCACCACCATCTGAATAAATTGTAGGAAAATTTGTAAAGTTTGAAGTAATGATGCTACAGCGACCACTTCCATGCTATCTTTAAATATTATTTTTTGTAGGTAAAAAACCAAATAGCTATTGTGTTTTTACTTACCAATTCGACAGAATGTTCTGAGACATGATTCTCGTGAGTTGTTAAAAAGCGACACGATGGAACATAAAACTAGAAAAGTTCACAGATACAAAAAACTAGTTTCCTTTGCGCCTTATTACTTTGACACCTCAGGAAGTACTGGCAACATGCTCCGTCCCTGCCCCGGATCTTGTATTACTCATCTATTCAGGTGAGTCGATGCCCCGATACACTTTTCCGTCGATACATCAAACCCGTATTCTGTGTTTTAAAAAAATGGCTACGAGATCACGCGAAGATTTTTCTTTTGAAACGTCGTTTAACTCATCAAACGATTGAAGTATGGAAGATGTGATACATAGTACACCAGTCCCTAATAACTCTGGAGTAAGGGCATCATCATCAATTTTTCATAAAAATTGTTCTATCATTCCGACATTCGAGAGAAGCCAGAGTGAAGATGAAGCGACTGCTGAGGCGACATTTTGGGACCAAGTAGTAAATCTGAGAGACATCATGTTTGAGAAAAGGGAGCGGGAAGATTTCGATTTTAGCAGAAAGGAGATCCTCAACTTTAACCGTATTGCAAGAGAGAAATATGGGAACCTGGTAAGGCAAATTTACAATATTAAACAAAACAAAACTCCTGATCACTTGTATTTTCTTATAAAAGACGCGTAAAAGAGTAGTGTGGAATAGCTGCAAGATTAAAGGTGGTAACGATGTTCAATATTTTCATTTTTAGCCAGACAACTTGCATTTTCACACTATGGTAGCATATCTAGACGAAGGTGCATGGGAAATAGCGGATCAGATTGTTGATAAAATGGAAAGGGGAAAGATGCATGGCAAAGCAATTCCTACCACATTTACATTCAGGTTTCTCAGTGGATGCAAGACCAGTGGTGAAAAAAAGGAGCGCTTATTGGAGTACATGCGTCATAACGAATTAGAAGCAAGCAGAAAGCACAAAAAAGGGCATTTCATCCAGAATCAAAGGTTGTTTTAATTTATTTGCCGAAGTGGATATACATGATTTCTTTGAAATTGTGTAAAGGGTCCTTCAGGATCAGAGAGAGTTTAGAATCTTTCCACCAATTTGAAACAAGAATCGGCTTCTTGGGATCTATCCACTTAATAAACTAGTCATAAAAACGATAATATTTACCAACAAAAAATATACATCCAATTAGAATCACAGAACATTACAAAAAATCCATACAATCTTTCTTAAGAACAATTTGATAAGAACAAGAGCCTCAAAATTGGTCAAATTAGAACAAGCTGAGGCTGAGCTACTGTAAAATGTAATTTTGAACAACATTTTATCTCAAAAACGAGAATTTTAAGCAATATGTGGGTGCTTCTTGGGTGTAAATTCAAACTTGCCGGTAAATAAAGATTCTTCACTCATTTTGTTGGCAAAGGAGGCCTGAACAACTTCCTAGAGCGAAAAAGCTAACAACCCCACTGCTTACACCATATTAATTTAAGAACAATCCAGCCTCAGGTTTTCGAAAAAATTAGAAACCTTTCAGCCTGAACTTTAGTTTATTGATTCTTATAAAAAAGAGATTGGCAACGGTTATCAACATAAAGATAATAGATTTATAAAATTTAATTTTTGAGTGATGAACTTGCAACCTTGATATACTAAGATCGAATGGGGTTGCATCAGTCAGCCTGCTTGTGCCTAGTATCGAAGCAAAAGTAAAAAAGAGACCTGTAATAAAGATGTCATCATAAATGCTCATGGGTAAATACCAGAAACGCCCAACATCTCGTTAAGTTGCCTCAAATGAAAATAGAATTTGGGCGAAAAGGTATTTATTATCTGGCGGGAAAAGAATTCAATGACGTACCACTGAGCGCCAGAAAAATTGAATCTTCGTTTAGGACGATTTTTAGAAAATCATTTCATGATGCGAAGCTATTTTTATATTTAATATCTTTGGATTGGACTCGCTTTTAATCATTTAGTATATTTTGAATACATGATTTCATGTAGATTTTTACTGTTAGTTGTAAAAACATTTGATTCAATTTATTTGAGCGCTGAATACCCTTTTGTCATTTGAAAATGTGGAAATGTAAAACAATTCAATCTAATGTCTCTTGTATTTAATGGACAACAACATTTTTAAGGCATATATTAAATAACTGCTTTCAATGGTCAAGAATACCTAATTTGAAATTTATTTTTTAGATCATGCTGCAAGGAGAAGCAAGCAGCGAAGAACTTTTGCGAGAGGAGCTTAAATGTGCCAGATTAGAGGTTGTTTTTAATCTTTATAAGTTCAAAAACTAAATAAAGGACAATCGTCTCCATCTATTGATCAACAACGAGCAGCACGCTAGACCTGGCATTTCCTGACATCGGGCTGAGAAATAGGTTGAAATGATATGCAGTTTCCGTTGCCATTAGCTCGTCCTGCTTCAAAGTAGTGTGACAGTCAACTTTAGACTAATCCTTTGACAGATTTGCCTAATCCAGCACTAGACTGCTTACATAGCTGTTTAACACCCATTGTTAGAAGATGATAGGGATTACATTTGTCATGATTAAATCATGTTTTATTTGCTAGTGCCCCTGGCTCCTTGTCTCGTGTATTGTATCATGCAAAGTTTTGGCTTCACTGGCCATTCCTCTAATCTTTCAGTATTGACAATTGCCATGGTAAGCATCAGTATTGATATGACATGTCAATCACAAAGGACCGCACATTGAAAATCTGCTTGTATGAATCATATTCACCGTCACACTATCCGAATATACAAAACACTTCAGTCTAGATCCGTTTAGAGTTGCACCCTCCTGTGCATTTAAAACTTTTAAACCAAATAAAATAAAAAACATCCAATAATGCAAGTCAATTCAACGTTCTTTATAAAATATTGGTATTTCGAAAACAAATGCACCTGTAACGCATGCAATCAATAACTTCCATAATGCAATCTCTAAAATTGCTACATGCTAGTGTTTATTAGTTTTTAAGCAGTTTTTTTTAATTAGCAACTTGGTCAAGTAGTTATTATTATTATTATTATATTATTATTATTATTATTAGTATTAAACAACATTTGTTGTGACTCAGGAGCGCAGTGGGTGTTAAATTCTAAAAGGCGGTAGAATTCCGACAAAACCTCTTTTTATACGGTTTTAGCCCCCCCCCCCCCCCACCTCCTTTTTTCAGACCCACCACTTTTCTCGACGCTCCGCGGTACCTGCCTTACCTTTGCTTTGCTTACTTACGTTTGCTTTACTTTAGATAAGCAATTTGAAGAAGATTAACACAGATCAACGAAAAGAAATATTGGAAAATCAACAAGAAATCATCCGGGTAAGTCGATGGTCTTTCAAACACTGGATTGATCAGCTAAGGTTAAGGGGGTATGCATAAATAAGTTTCTAACACGTTTGGCAATAAGTAAAAAATTTGAGCATAATCTATAACCGCAAGATTAAAAGAAGGGGGCTACGGGCAAATTCAACACCAATAACTCAGGCCAAGCACCCCTTCGCTGAAGGCCCTGTATAAGAACGCTTATATAAGCCCCGTGATTTGCGACTCATAAACAATCTTCATAAATTCTGTAGACGAAATTTTGTCACATTGACACTGCGAGAAAGAATATTAACATGAAAGATTAATGTGAAATAAAACCTTATCTTTTTAGCTAAATGGGAGTATTACAAGGTACCAGCAGCAACAATCTTTTTTAGAATTGCAGATTGCAACGGCAAAGCAAATGAAAAAGCAGGTGCATGGATATAATTTTCTATCTTGTAGAACATATATACTCTCTAGCATTCGACGGAACAACCTGACTGCTAGCTTAGCTTTTTTAAGAAACAAATCTAAATCAGACTGTCATTTGTATACCTTTTTATTTTCAAAATGGAATTTGATTAACTGTTGAAACTCCTCCCATCAATAATATGTTCTTATCCTTGATTTTTGAGCCAGGTTCGAGCAAACAATAATTTAATTCTTTATTGATATAGTCCCTCAACAAACAAATATTTTGCAACTTAGTGCTGTTTTTTCTTATAGGCAGAGCATGACAAGAACCTTGCGATTCGTAGAATGCAGGTTGAAAAGGAGAAGTGGCGAAATATTTATAGACACCAAGCCTACATCGACAGCGAAAGCTATCAAATGATGAATGAAGAAACAATTACTTTTAAAAAGGTACCTGCTGCAAAATTTTGTTCCTTTTTATGAGACCACAACATTTTATTTCGAAGTAGAGTTTTTTATTTCAGAACTTCTCTTTTAGACCAAATGCAGAGCTGACACGTCTACAGTTAGCCGGAGAAAAGAAGCGGTTGTTGCCATTGAGAAGCGCGAAGTTGGTAACGATAAGGCAGACAACCTGCAGGTTTTCAAACTACGTCACTATTTTTTTCTTTGCTTGTTTTTCTCTATAACTACACATTATTTTGAATAAAGTGCTTTATAAAAAAATAAAAATTAGCTCAGTCTGTGTGGGACTTGTTCAAATCGAGACATTCATAACATTAGCTTATTTTAGGTTGATGTATATCCTAACCCTGCAATCGACAGAACAGATGTATTTCTGAACAATATTTTTAAGAGGAGCAAAGAGAGTAGATGCCAGGAGGAAAGCTACAGTAACGCATTAGATCCAGAGGTTGAAACAACAGAGACTGTCAACAGTAGCAAAAAACAATGTGCAAGTGAAGATAAGGTAAGCATTTCATAAAGTATAATCATGGGTTCAGTAAAAGGGCGACTTGACATTGCAGCCTAAAAAAAAAATATTTTTTATGTTCCTCTTAGACCAAAGGCTCTCAAATATTTTGGAGGAAGAATTTTCGTTACCATTAAGAAAAGCTACGACTAAACAAAAGAGGGAATAAATTGAAACATCGACGCTTTGGAAAAATTGAAACAAAAAACGGGAAAAGGAATCTTTCTCTTACATCGTGAAGATTTTCTTGACTTCTACGTTTCCTTTTTAGACCAACAAACTCGGAAGGAGGGTTTTAGGTGAGTTCGGTGCAGTGGCGTACAGCAAGGGCCGATTTTATATTGGGGAAATTTTGGAGAGACTTGAAGAAGACGAAGACTCAGAAGATGACCTATCGGACGACGAAATGTTAGTGGAAAAGGCCAACCAAAACATTAAAATGAAGTTTTTTGTTTGGAAAAAGCAGACCCAGTCATTGGTATGGCCATCGTACACGAACATTGATACGGTTTTTGGAAAATTCGTTTTCAGAAACGACATCGTTGTTCACGAATCAAAAACGGGTCACTTCCACTGCACGCCAAGCTACGAAGAAATAAATAAAGAATTCACGGAATATAGCGAGAAATGTTCGTTAAAGTAGCATTTTTTTATTAGAATATGTGTATTAAAAGGCATGTGTCATAGACCTGCTTGGCTACATAAAACAACTATTATTTTTGTTTTGTACAAAGCATTGGATAGAGGATGAATTTTTACAGCAGTAAGAAAGGTTCAAGAAGCAGATAGAATGGAATTCCAATTGAAACTTTTTTGTTTTATTAGCCTAATGCTTACGCGACATATGCCCTTTAAATTTAACTATGTAAAAGTACATATGTCATCCAGTCCTTACTATTGTATGCGATCCATGGCCTACGCCACGAATTTGAAAGTGGGGGCCAAGGCTTGCAAAAGTAGGAGATTGGGGCTTTTTCCCCTTTTACTGCAGCTTTAAAACTACTTGCTTCGCAAAAAGTGGGGGGCATGGCCCCTACGGCCCCCCGGTTGTCGTGGGCCCTGGATCCCCAGTGGAAATAATCTAATCAGTCTGTTCCTTCCATAGATAATAATGCAAATATTACACGGTTCGTAAAAGATATATTTAGATGTGGAAAAAATTATAAAAACTCGTGTAGATTCTATTGCTATATTCTTCGAGCACTGTTATTTGCATTTCATATTTTCTTGCAAAATAACGTTTATTTATGAAAAACCTGCCATTTTGTTAAGATAATTTTTCTTCATACGTATGTATTACAAATTTTAACATGAAAACAAAGCAACAAACATTATCAATATTTCGTTTATACATTAAGAGTATTATGATAGTTGTATGACATTAATGTGATTATACTGATTGATGGTGATGATATAGCATAATACACTTGTTTCAAACTAAAGTATTTTTAAGTGGAAAATCAAAGGTCTTGTTTAGTCAAGTTGGCAAGCTCCAACATTCCTCTGACTAAAATCATACAACAAACTACTCTACAGACTACATTGACTAAAAATCATTTAGCATCCAGGCAAAGGGAAACCTTTTAAAGAAATTACATCAAAGTCAGCACTGAAGCTTTTAAACAATATTCTTATATTTTGATATTGAAAACCGCCTGGTTTGTTTCAAAATTGCCATGTTCATAAAGCCGCATTTACACGAGCAAGTTTTCATTGACAATTTTTCTTTGAAAAGTTAATTTTGCTCGTGTAGATTGGGGTGTATTGAGGAAAAATGATAATTTTTTCCTTGACAAGTGTACTTGTTCAATTTTGAAAGCTGGCGTGCCAGTTTTTTGCAAGTGCACTTGACAAGTAAAAATTGTCATATGCAAAACTTGCCCGTGTAGATGACTTGACAAGTAAACTTGACAAATTTGACTCAATTCAAGACCTTTTCTTTTCTCGCAATTGCTTGATCTTGGCAGATCAAGGAACGTCAATGTTTTTAATACTCTGCAAAGCCTTCGGAATATAAAGGCAGAAAGTTGTAAAATTGGAACATCAAGAAGAATGTGTATGCGCAGTATGAGTATGGGTATACAGATATTAAAAGAAAAATTTCAGGGGTTTCCCACCAACGAAAAAAAGTATCTTCTTCGTCAAAGGAGCTATTTTATGCAAGAAAATTTGACACGAAAAACGTGCCGCGTCACAAAAAACCGAGGATTACCTATAAACTCCGCTGGCCAAAACGATTGTCAGAGCAAATAGCTGTGAACGAGACTTTTTGTCTTTCTACACAAGCAATTAAAAATTGCCAAGTAAAAAAATGTCAAATAAAACTTGCTGCTAATCTACAAGGGCAAGGACACTTATCAAGGAAAGTTACCAATAAAAAATTGCTTGTGTAGATGCGGCTTAAAGGTCAAGAGCAAAGGTATACCGGATGAGTTTGACATTTAAATTTTTCACCTTCCCTGCCTAGTTAGAAAATCATGCTAATTTTAGATTTTCTTGACCGGATGTCGATTATCTAATTACGACCATCATCGATACCTGAGAGAACGGTCTCTATTAACGCCCAGCGTTGCCAACAAGCAGGACAAAAATTTTCGAAGCCGACCCAAGTTAGAAGAAGTATATTGACAAAAGTTATGAGTGGATACGAAGCTGACACGGACAGTGACAGTGAAGTGGAAAGTTTGGTACTTTTACAAGACGAAACTTCCTCTTCCACCGAATCAAGCAAATCTGGTAAGATTCGTGATTTCTTTTATTGGATTCTATCTGTAATAAGTTAAGGAATGATGCCTTTAATCTGGTTTCTGTTAATTTTCAAATTAATGATACTTTCCCTCTCCTAAACCTCATTTGTAGCTTAATCCTGATAAAAAATTACTAATTTTTTATATATTAATATAAATAAAGGTATATAATAAGCATTATTTATGTTCATTGCATCAAGCTTTTTATCTCTACATTATAATGCTTGCTTGGATTTAATTTGAAATTTTTAAATCAGATTGATTTGTTGAAACAGATGCTTGCTGTGAATGCGAAAACGAATCTGACTTGACAGACTTGTCAGATTCTTCTGCAAGTGATATAGATTATGACGCGGACGATGAGCTAGAAGAAAGATTCGGTAAGATAAATTACTTATTTTTGGCTCAGAAAATGTATTGCCATCATAATAAGTTCTCTTAACTTATTCACTTGATAAAGTAAATGAAACCATTTTGGAAACAAATAAATTTAATCAACAAAGCAGTAACTTTTATGTTAATCAGCGATGTTATTAAACTACATCAAATCAAATTATAGGAAATTATTTGTAAAGGCTTTTTTATTCGATCAACACCTTCAATATTAGGTTGAGCTTTCTGGAGGTCTCCTCACCGGCAACCCTACTAGAACTTACTACATTTTCAATTAATTTTTTTAGGCAAATATGAGTCCAGGGCCGTCGGAACAGGAGGGGGGAAGCATCCAACGGCACAGGAATCTCTCCTCTTAAAGGAATAGGCTTTACAAAATCATCCAAAATTTAACCTCTGTTTGGTAATATATTTTATTTAAGGTACAGCTGCTAATGAAACTTACGATGCAGACGATGAACTGGATAACGCTTTTTGAACAGTTTAAGGCTCAAGTGTGTTGTTCAATATCTATCGTATGACAACATTAACAGTCTAGCTTGATACTTCTAGTGTATCGTCTTGCTAATTAGACACAATGAGATAAACAGTTTGCTTTTCCTCGGGGGGAGGGGGCAGAAATAGAGAGGGAATATGTTCGAACAGTTAAAGAAATTATATTAAAATTAGCATTTTTTAAGAATAACGGTCAAATTTCCTACATTTCTGAAAATTTGGGAAGCTTGAAAACACAGTTTTTACCTTCTTTTTCCGCTTCCTAAACAAATTTCTTAATTTCTTGCAGATTCTTCTGCTAACGAAGAAAGAGACTTTTCTGAGTCTACATGGATATGCGACTCGGAAAGAAGTCCCCTCAATGTCGGTTGGCAACAAATGCAAAAGGAAAAACGTAAACGAAAGCGAATCTTGGACATTAATGCAGCGAACAAAAAAAAAAGAGGATAGGATTTTGAAAGCGCCTCTAGGCATTAGTGGCGGATATTAATTTTCCAGGTGGGGGTGGGGGCGAGGGGAGTCAATGCCTAGAAAAATAGGCAGATTCGCCTAGAAAGACAGACAAATGGCATAATTTGCAGACAAAGCCGACAATTTATCATTGTAAAAAAAATTTCCAGGATCTCTATAGCACTACAAATACGAGTTGTTTGACTCAGTGGAACGATCGTTGTACGCTAAAGACTTGACTCAGTGGAACGATCGTTGTACGCTAAAGACTGGAATAAATTTCCAGCCATGTGTAATTAATTTTCTCCTTGGATGAGTAAAAAAAAAGGAACATTTGGATGACAAGGAAACCATTTGCGGGGGATCAGGATTTTTTGTCGGTGTGGGTATAAATTATCAAAAAATAAAAAATCAAGACATTTAAAAGTTTACCGTAGTCGATTCATCAAAAGATTAAAGGTTCGTCAGATTATATCCGTGGCACTTATCGAAAATAAAAACCGGGGTTGCTTCAGTAGATGCTTTCTGAATGCATGGGAAATGCATGTCAGACAATTCCTTTGGGTATGATTTTAATTGTAGAAAGAACGTATCACAAGAATTTTATGGCAATAATAACTTTACTGGAAATAGGAATGATAACGTCGATGATGACCATAATGGTGACTGTTCCTGTTATAACAATGTCTTGTGTTGTCTTTGAATTATCGTCTGCGCAAAACACCTCGCTCACAAAATAAAATATCAACATGATATCAAGCAGCGAGCACAGGAAGCTGTCGAGTTCATACGACTTCCAAATGATACATCTCGCGCCGTATCAGGAACGTGTCTATATTTCTGTGTTCATTTTTATAAATTTTCTGCCAAGTAGCTATTGTTAAAAGCAGTCATGCAACAACTATAATCATAGAAATAATGGATTGTCAATACATGTATATCTGTAGTTAATGCCAATGAGGGAAGACTTTTGTAAAGCAATTTGGCGGGAAAAAGCACATGGTAATGTTGGGAGGTATCGATCGTCCAAATTTTTTATAGTGGTTCACATTTGGCAAGTGTTTTTCACGTAGTTTCGAAAAATGTTTCTTTCAATCACTAATATGCAACTTTGATACGTTTATGCTCATCGATCATAAGGTTTTAGGCATGGGCGTAGCAGATGTTAGGCGTTTAGGTGGGCTGAATAGGTAAGGATCTTGCCGAATATTATAACTTCATCGGTATAAAACTATCTGAATAAAGCCTGAATGTGATAGCTTTTCCTGCAGCCATCGAACCCCCACCCCCCAGTTCCTTTATCTCCTACGCCTATGGTTTTAGGTTTATTGGACAGAGCTAGACGTTTTGTTTGTGTGGTGATTTATTCACGTGTTGTGTGTAGTAGGTTCACTACTAAGGAGTGGCGGTACATCACATATTTTCGCTGCTTAACGGGCTGTCAACATCGGTTTCCGGCATTAAACAGGCACGCGACTAAAAAGCCTAAATGCGGCTTTGTGATTGGTCCAAACCAAAAATACGGTATAGAAGTAGGTAGATACCGTATATACGGCTTGAAAGCGTATACATCGTATTTTGGTTCTGGTTATAAGGTGGAGATTCTGGTTTTGACGTGGATCCCGTTCTTGGTGAAACTGAAATCAGGAAAAAAAGAAAAACTAACTCGTGCACAGGCATCTAATGAAACATGGAAATTCTATCACATATCAATTATGTACCACATAACTGCATCAAATCTCTTTACTGCTGCGGTAAACTCTGTTGAACCATCAAGAAAGTTTAATATTCCATATTCCATGTTGAACCATGTTCCATGTACTACTCTCCCTTTTCCTCTGCCAGTACTCATCATGGAAAGACTTCTGAATCACATATACGCTCTTTGTATTCACAAAAAATGTCAAAGGTAGATGGCTGTAACTTTTAATTGAGGAGCCTGGCCTTATCAAAAACTCATTTCTTATCTTGTTGCATCTCTTGATGGAATTGTCAAATGCAATGGAAATGTTTGAGGGATTGAAATCAAAGCCCCATTATCAAAATTTAATTTTTCTCTTTCTGAGGCATTGTTGGATAAAAGATTTTTCCTAATGAAAAAGAATGACGTTGTGATGCTGAAAATGAACAGTAAATACTTTTTTAAAATCCAAATTGTCAAAGGAAACTCTCAAAACCAACTGGGCGTCCATAAGAGCGGTAGTACTCGGGAAGTAACTGCTACAAGAATGCTTCCAAGTGTTGACTTGTCATCGACCCTTCGGATGGTTTTTAACAATAACATAACAAATTGCTGTAAATTTTAATATTTTGATGTTGAAGAAGCTTAAGAATAAATAATAAATTGTTTCTCTCGCTATAGGGTCAATACTTGTAGAAACGTATATGAATGGAGTTTCGCTTATTGTTAATCAGTTCTTTTTCTGAAGCCCAACAGATACGTGAAAGTTTCGTCAAGGCAAAGTAAAGACAAAGATAGACTTGATGTGCAAAAGGTTGTGAGTACACCTTTATTTATATGCGAAATAAGGGCGCATAGGATAATTACACAGATACGGTTGGTATCTGAGGTATTGTAGGCTAAGCGACACTTACCTATCTTTGTTGTAAGGAATTACTACGGAAGATCGTTATTCCTAGAGCATTTCTAAGAATCTATTTCTTTCTTATATCGGTTAAAATATATTAGTCATTTGTGTGCAGTCATACAATTCCTTCTTACTTAAGCAAATATGTAAGGCCATCCACTTACTTAAGCAGGTTTCTTACAGGAATCCTTTAGTAGCACTTCAAGTTGCATAAGTTTGCTTACAGCTGGTAGATACCCCCGTAATCTTGGAGTAATACATTATGGTCTTTGGGTCCGCTTGGAAGTCGTATTTTGTCGCTATATATTTGATAAGTTTTTGGAGTTGAAATTAGTGTGCTTTAACTCTATCAGTATTAATGTATATAATCTTTGTCGTTGAGACATAAACAGTGAGCCATTGTTTCACTTATATATTTTGTGGTTATATTTCTAGTCCTTTTTCACAATGCAAGGTTAGGTTTAGCAATAAGGAATTTGTCCTTGCGCTTAGGATGTCCTTTCTATTGTTTGTTTTGTACAGTCCTCTTTTTTTAGGCTATCAGTCAGAGTGTCAATCCCAGAACTGATGCTGATACAACATTGGAAAAAGAGCCAAAATTTATTATGTTGCATAGTGTTCTGTTGAGCCTGTTTTGTGCTTTCTGTTTTAAATGCAAGACAGATCAGCCACAACTTAAAGCTGCAAAGTCTTGCTGAATTGTGACAATAACCCAGAACTGCTCCTCATGTCAAGACATTTGTTTTGGTTTAAGGAAGAAATTTCAACTGCAGTTATGCAGTATGGAATGAAAGAGGGGTCTGCTGCAAGGAATGCATTTGAGAAGGGCACCAGGAAAAAGCTTGTTTTAATGGGCAATTATTTTTATGGAAATTGAAGGTATTGCAGAGATAAAATGCTTCAAAATCTTAAGGATTAAGGACATTTACAAGATTCCAATCAAATAAAGGCATTAAATGAACAGTTTTTCGAAATTGTTGGTGACAAGCTCATTTTAAATTGTAGTCACTCCTACTACTACCAAATGCAGTTCCAGCTGCTCATCATTGGTTTTCCATACTCTGGTTTTATACTTCATACACCAAAGGGGCTACCATCCATTGAAAGGATCTTTCCAGACAGTGACATTCAGCAAATTGTCAAGGAAAGAGCAAATGAAGATTGAAAGAAAGCTTTTATTTCAGAGTACATTTTGATGAAAGTACCACTTGGCCAATACACAGTAGGCTGATTTTGATGAATGTCTTTTTTCATACAGAATTTTGGCTCAAAAATGTTGTTGTGTTAGTTGGACTATTCTACTTGAAACATATAACTTATGAGTAACAGAGCTTTTCCCTTAGAAACCAAACCCACATGAAAATTGGGGTGTGTGGTGGGGGGGGGGGATTAAGAGCACATTTTGTTCCAAACCAATCAACGGGTTTGTTTACAAACTGTCATTAGCCGATAGCTTGCCTTCATTTAGAGCTTGCTTTTTCAATGTTTCAAACCAAAACACAGTTGCTGTCAAGAAAAACATACCCCCCCCCCCCCCCTAATGAGCAAAAGTTCAGGAAAAAAAATTATGTTATTTTACAAAGAAGATCTTTCTTACTTAGATTCGTAATAATTTTATGGTAGAAATCTAGGATCCCTAAGAAAACATGTTGACCGATTGTAAAATATGTGCAGTAAAGCGACACCTATTTCCCGCCACCACCTCTAAAGTTGCCTACGCGAATTCTTGATTCCCCCCAAATCTGCTCGATATGAAAATTTCTTGTTTTCATACAGAAGCACATTTCGATAAATATGATTTCAGATACTTTTTTGGAAACAAATCATCCAGCCAAATGCTGATAAAACTGTTATTTCTAAAAAAACCTCTTCAAAATCGCCTGTTGCCACCCTCACCCTACATCGGAGGATGCCTAGGCCCTATCAGAACCTCCACTGATTTTGAACCAAAACAAGAATATCCTTTCTCGTGAAAGGAAAATTTTCAGGAATTAAGCTTTTCAATAATTTTGTGAAATGTAGCTTGCGTAAAGTGGTTGGGTAGGTTACAATTTTTGGGAAAAGAGTGGATTGTGCAACCAAGCAACCTGTCTATCCATTACTCATGTCACACAAGTAAGACCACACAACACCAAATGTCAAGGCTAATTTTTGACATATCACAATTTGCCCGTGACAGGGATATCCTTCCTTGCATGTGAAAATCCTAACAGACTTGAACCTAGATTTTTTTCTAAACTGCAGTTCTGAACCATTAGTCGCCCGATCTCCAGATACTAATTCCAGTTCAACTTTCCTGTTAGTTGGGAGAACCCTTGAGCAATCCACACTTCATAAAAATCAAAAGAATCAATTCAGGCAGTAAAGCATAGGAAGTGGAAAGAATTATGTTTTTATCTGATGTAACAGCACTTGAGCAAAACATCATTCTAGGCAGAATTTTTCGCTTTTCTTAACTTTTCAACAAAATTGTCTGAGGTACAGGGAGCTTTTTAGCGGGAAACTCTGGGATTTTTGACATGGTCTCCTAAACTTACTAGATAAGAGAGAACGAGATAGTGAAAATACGCAAATTGTGTTTGAATTCTGATCATTTTAAATGGTGTAGAACCAAAAACAAAGTTATTAATAATAAAATCCCATCTTATTGTTATCTGCAAGCGTTCAGGAAATTGGCTCTTGAGAGAGGTGATAAAGCGCACAAAGTCTTTTTGTATGTATAGAGCGTCCCACGAAATGTATAGAGCTTGCACCATCGAAAAAGGATTTTACAAAGCATCTAAGACATGAAATGAAACGAAATTCCTACAGGTATGTCTGTATGTTTGTTTTCAACATACTTATGTCTTTTTTACATATTTGACTGCTCATAACTTCGAACAAATAATGTATTTAGTTGTTAAGTCATATATTCCTTAACTGCAATTTCTCTTGACCTTTCAAGGTAATATAATTTATGTAAGTATCAAACTAAGGCAAAGAAAATTCAAACTCCCCAACAACAGAGCATTTCAGGTAAGAAAGGCGACAAAAAGAATGACAACAAATATATCTTATATGTTTTAAATTTTTACTTTGTATAAGGCTTTACATTAATAAGTACTAGAATGTGTGCCTGGTGTATACTTAAAATTAAAGAGCTAAGCACAACTTTTATATTTAACACATGTTTACAGCAGCAACTCATTGACGATTGACGAGGAGCCACAAAGTGATGAAGAGTTAAAAAGAAGATAAAAGAGGGGGAGACAGAAAAGAAGATTGAAGAAGAGAAGACAGAAAAAGAAACGATAGAAGAAGAGAGGACAGAAGAAGAAACGATAGAAGAAGAGAGGACAGAAGAAGAGAAGAAAGAGGGATAAAATAAGACAGCTTAAGGTTACGGTAAACGTTTTGAACACGAAAATTGGTTTTTCCTTCCTAAAGGCCAAACGGCTCAAGGAATCTGGATAAACTATATATCATTCGATGCACAAGATTATGGCGTATTTAGCCAGATAAAAATTATTGGCAAATAATGTTAAATGTTATTTTCCATGCGAATTTACTGGTCAAAAAGTGTACCACCTTCAAAAGCTATTATGTACCCTTGCGTTTGAGGTAACAAAATCTGACTTAGACCAGCAGGAAGTGCCGGTCCTAAGCTACCAAAGTGTGTCTCAGATTTTTTAAATTCCTCCTCTTCTTTAAACTATACCCTGTCAAAAATTGGCAAATAATTTTTCCACCCTCCCGCAGCTGTATTTGGGTATAAAAGACGGACCAGATAAAATAAAAAAAATTTGAGACACACTTTGTTTGCCCAACGTCTGCCCTGGCCGTGTGCAAATTTTCGAGCCATTCGATTGGTTCCTTGGGTACATAATAGCTTTTTCGTACCTGCATGTAGAGGAATTTCGAGTCCAGAGAAAACGGGATTTTACTGATCGCACTTGCAAGATACATATTCGGGATCATGTTACCCACAATGTAATCCGGGTCAAGTAGTTTAAGATTTAAGATCAATAAGCGTCTACAAATAAACACAACGATTCATGGATGTGCCACACTCTCACGCAAACCTCAAGAAGCAGAACAACCAAAATGGCACAGTCGAAGGCGCAACCCGAAACGGAAATCATGCTAGAGCAAATGAGGAGGCATGGGTAAGAGATTTTTTTTTTAATGAGATAACACTGGATTTTTCTTTTCAAAAGCTTCTTATATATTTCTTAAGATAAAATATAACAAAAAGCTACAGAACAAGGGTATGGAACACCTTTGACAGAAATTCAGTATTTTGATAATTGCAACAAAAATAAACATCAGATGATTTCTTGAAATTATCTGTTAGTATTTTAGAACTTTCTCTTATAACCCTTTGTGAAAACAAACTCCGTTTTCCCACATCAAATTTTGTTTCTTTTTACAGGTTCAATGGACAGGAATTTGCAAAGAATTTGATAAAAAGCATTAGCGATAAAAAGAAACGGGGGAAGACGCCCCGACAAAATCGCTATTTTCACTACTGCTGGTGGGCGGTTGCATTAAAGGTTATCAGTTTTAAAGTTATTTTTTCAAGTCTATTCAATGACCCTATTGGTAAAAATCATAATGTCAAATGGGGCATCTCATCAATAAAACCTTCTAACTCAATAAGTTGCTCAATGAGAAAAACAATCAATATATCAATATACAGCATAGTCTCTCTAGATGCTAAAAAATGTTCAAAAGACAATGTACTGCTTATAGGGGTTCCTGAATTTCCTCACTTGACCCTTAACTCAATTTGTTCAGAGTGTATTTTAGGAGTAAGAGGTGCGAGTATAACCTAATAATGGTTTGTGATTTATACAGAAATTGAAAGTTGGCCCTGAGGACGCTCACTATGAATATCCAAAGTGTTTGATGGACTTCATACGGGATTTGGTCCCTGGCGATATTAAAGGAGAAATAAGGGAAGTAAGTGAAAGGAATCTCAGATCTACATTTTGATGATTATCATTTTCATAATGATTATTGTTATTTTTATTTGTAAAGCCTCTTGATACAGCATCCGCCTCTTTTTTGAATGCCATTTCTTTTTTACAGGACGCCTTCAAAGTCAGCCTGGACGTGTTTTGCTTTGCAATGAACCTTCCCCGCGTATAAATTATAAATCCTTAACGGAAAAAATATTATGCTCTTAACTAAAAATTATTTTTATGTTGGAGTTGTAGCAATGACGCTCAATAAATTTGTTGCGCAGAAACCAGTTGTTCAAAACCCCAAAACCGCAAGCTATTTAGATAAAGTTAATTTCATTTTTTCGCTGTTTTGTTCTTCTTAGTAGATTTGCATTTGGATGAGGATACATAGAACCCTTGTGATTTATACTGAATGCCTTCTTCGTGTACAAAAGCATCCTGTTTTTTCGTCTTGATCCTTTTTAATCTCTTCCTACATGTTTTTGTATCATCTGAATCCTTGCACTTCTTATTTTCTGCGCGGAGCGTGTCGATGGCTATCCAAGCAGCCTCTGAAAATAGGTTAACATGCACTCCTATCATTGGCAATAAACGTTTTAGAAGTGGAGCCAAACCATCGTTGAAAATGACTGTACCGAGCTTAATTGCAAGATAGGTTTCATTGGCCGATGTGTACTGCTCTTTCGGGGCAAGGCTCCAGATTGTATGGTGTAGTGATTCATTCACGTTTTGCGTAAGAGCACCTTCGCATCCTGCGAGAAATTTTGAGTCACCGAGCTTTTCGAATATGGGCTGTATTACCTTCACAACTGCTGCAGGGATGGGGTTCTTGATGGGTCTGTGTGTGGTTTCTTTAGTTGCTATGTCTCTATTGTAACTACACCAAGATGATTTACCCTCAGGACAGTTATCATGACGGGATTCTAGAGGCAGGTCCGAATAATGCTTCAGAATAGCGTGGGTTGCCCTTGACATCTCCTCAGCATTGCTTCCCTTTTCTCTAAGCACAAGGCCATAAAAATTCTGCATCGTATTAATTCTTTGCAGGGTGAGACGTCCAATCCCACCTAACCCTTAGCCATCGTCTAATTTCTTTCCTGAAGAAAATGTTTCCTATCACTTTAAAAAAGTATTTTCAAATTAAAGCAGAGGCAAGTCAGAAGCATTTATCTATTCTCATATTTGAAACTACAGTTGACTCCTGTTAGGTCGTACCCTGGATAAGTCAGACATTCGCCAAGTAGGACCATTTCCATTGAAGGTCGAAGTTATTAATTGCATACATATAATAGGTATGAACCTCCATAAAAAGAAACTTAAAGCTCTGATGAAATCTGATAATTTGAAGAAACAAGTTGTTTTTGAAGTTAAAAAGTACGTGTAATGATCGCATCAAAAATAATTGCAAAGTTGATTCGATTACTATTGGGAGTCTTATTTTACTTGTTTTGAATTTTAACAAACCTTTATACTCTTTGATCATATTTCGCAAATGCGTTCCCATTCTTTTAGTGACATGTGAAATGCACTCTTCCTTCGGTATATAAACAGCTTGTCCATATGGCTTTTCTTTTACAATCGTTGCGTACGATTTGCTGTCTCCGTCACCGACAAATGGGCTGTATCTCAGATTGTGCTTGGCAATTGATCTTTTATAAATTTCAAGCACCCCTGCTGCCTCCATCGACTATAGACAAAAAATTTATTTTGGCACATGGCACACAAATTTATTCAAATAATGTTTCCCCTGACCCATAATTTCACATTGAAAGCAATCCTATTACTCTATAATGAAGTGCTGTTGCATTAATTAGAAGAATTTCTGCAAAACAAGAAAGATTCCATAAGATTGAAGTTAGATAGAAATTACCTGCGCACTGCCATCATAATTTAGCTCACAATCGTTGTCATGCTTAATGTACCATTCCAAATACTCCAATTGGGACATCTCTCCTTTTTCCCTCTTTATTTTAATTCTCGTGCATACAGTGCAAGAATTGAATTTGGCCGTGATGTCTAAAATTTTCCCTATATCCACTGAAGCTGCGGCAACGAGTCCACTTTTTGATGACCAGCCCCGAGACCCCCACGAACCATCAAAGCTTGTAGCAACTGTAATAGAGCCGTCGTTTTCCAAAGTTGATGGACCTGTTTCTCTCTTAAAGTCCTTTAAATCCTGGGCAGCCTGACACAACGAAATTTCTAGTACAGTGTCGACTTGCTCTGAGAGGTATTTTGTATGCTTTCCCCATCGGGGCTTCGAAATCGGCTGAGGCAAGCCAATGACACTACAGAATTTCCTTGCAGCTGAATGTCCCTTACCGATTAGCCTGAACGCTAGTACAGCGGCACGATTCACCTCAAAAATATGGCCACTTTTTCTGCTTATATTAAATGGCTGGTTACTTTGCTGAGAAGGACATTTTTCGTTTACACATTTGAAGATCCATGTTGTACCGAGTCCTTGGCGCCCCTTATCATGAGACAATATTTTAAGATCGCAGTTGCAATACTTGCAAGAAGCAGCAGAATTCAACCCTTGTTCTAACAAGGACGGGCTCACGAGATATAGCTCAGAAGCTGGCTTAATAAAATCACCATCCAACAACCTTTCGTTGTTTTCAGATTCGGAACAGTCAGCCGATGATTCGCTGCTTAAATTTTCCTGGAACAAATCATTTTGTTCATACCAAGAACCTTTATCCAAGTCTTTAAGAAAAGTTTTCTTTTGTTCTTCGAAATTTGATCCCTTTTTCTCTCGGCTCTTGGACTTTTTACTTTTCTTGTACGAAATTGTGGTGCTCCTATAACGGCCCATGATCGATAATACTGAATTTCATTCTAGTTAGAGCTTGTTAAGGATACTGCGCACTTAGGGACCCTGCCCATTTGTAAATAAGGCACGCGACCACAACCGCAGAACAAGGATAATCGGCTAAACAGGTCGGGCGTTTTGAAAACCGCAGCTAGAAACTTTGATAAGGAAATTATGGAAACCTTCGTTTATACGGGATTTTCTCCATTTTCAAAACTTCTTCTAGTTTCAAACTTGGTATCATTATGTACCTTATTAATTCGGCTATCAGAATATGAAGAAATCGAAAAATTGATGTTTTCGCCCTGAAACGTTTACCGTAACCTTAAAGACAACATAATAAAGATGACTGTGATGGATTTATGGAGACACGAGACATTAAGTTGCCCTAGCCATAAGAAAAGAATCAGACGAAAATGAAAATTACACAAAAATGTATTGAAGAAGTTGGAGAGGCTACCTTTGATAACAATGACAATGTGATTCTAACTAAGTTACAGTTTGGAAATTTGATAGAGAAGGCTAGAAACTACTGCAACATAAATTATGAAATGAGAAAGGTCAGGGAACTATGCAAAGATAAATTTGTTAGTAGTGGAAACCCAATATCCGAGCCTGCAGAATTTAGAGAGTGTGCATGAAAGCAGTGGTAACAAAAATATTCCAAGCAATAATGGATGTTATGACAACTGAAAGGCAATCAAAGAAAATAAAATTACTTAATAAAAGAAGGACTGTTTCATATACACCCTTATGTATGTTCAGTCTCAACAGGCAAATCGGTTTCAAGTTGCTACTGCAAGAACACTTAAGGGTCTAGGGATTTCAAGTAGAAACGTTAAGAAATATGGGACTTGCAGCTCGCCCAAACACAGTTTCCCGTGCAACTAAGACATGCTTCTCAGAGCACTTTGAAATGGTACACCAGTTTTTTAAAGAAACTGTTGCAATTGAATTCCAAGTAATCAAATTACTCACGAATCTAAGTGAGAAAGATCTTCTTTGTAAAATAACATAAATTTTTTCCCAAGCAAAAATTCTGGGATATGTTTTTTTCCACAGCAACAGTGTTTTTGTTTTAAAACATTGAAAAATCAAGCTCGAAATGGAGGCAGGTGATTGGCTAATGACATTTTTTACACAGACCTCTTGATTGGTCTAGAACAAAATGTGCTCTTGTTAGGGGAGGGGGGGGGGGTGTTTAAGAAATGTTTTTTTTCGAGGACTTCCAAAAAGTTGCCAAATGGCCATATCGGCCAATTACCAACTGTACGGTTTGGTCAAGATTACGAAGACAATGCACGAAAAGCCTTCAGTGAAACAGTTGTCAAAATCCTTAAAAACGGTAAACTTTTGCAGTCAGGCCTTCAAGTGCATAAGACTTTTCCTTGTTTAAGAGCCACGCCCAATAACATTTTTGTATGCAGTTGCTGCCAAGAAACACATTTGCCAGTGGAATACAAGTGTGTGCATGCTATACGGGAAAAAACTGTTGCAGAAGGGACCGATAGCTTATCCTATCACAAAAGGGAGACGATGTCATGCTACATTCAAGCAAGGAGCATAAATATTTCAGCCAAATAAATGCACAAATGGTTATTTTTGGTGGAAAATATGCGTATTTTGTTGTTTGGACACCTAAAGGTCAACCATTTGTGGAGAAAATTAGTTTCGACACTATCATTGGGAGGAATGCGGAAGAAAAATTCTGTAATTTTCTTTTAATCGTACATCGTGAGAGCATTATTAGGATTGAGGAAAGTTTGCTTTTGTCCTATTTGCAGTAAAGTTTGCCTTGTATAGGACGAAATTGAATGCAATGGCCAAAAAAGTGTTCAGTGCAGTTCTTGCAAAGTCTGGCACCATTGGTTTAGCATAAAAGTGGATAAAGTGCCAAAGGGAGAATGATTTTGCGAATCATGTATCAGAAATTTTTAATTTTTCTTTTCTATTGACATTTTCATAATTTCAGCGTTTATACAATTCACATTAGAAGCATGCAGTACTCTGTTCGGTAAATAGAAAACGACAGATCTTCAAGCTTAGAATTTATTTCTTTCTATATTTGTATATATTTTCTTTCTGAATGAACACAAATACTATTCTTTAACTGTTCACTTTTTTCATTTGTTAATACGATAGATTACAGACAATTACTTTAAAGATGGTAAAGTTTCAGCTTCATTGTTCATGCAAGGGACTTTCCACTAAAGCTTCACAGATAGTGACAATGTCATCGGCAAATGGAAGCAGCAACACAAGCAGTTCTGTTATTTAAAATTATGAATTCCGTAATTCTCATAATGGCCTTCTCTACAAAAATTCGCGCAAAAATAACCATTGTTTCTTGGATATCTGTCTTGTCCATTTGCTTTGAGCCTCTTTTCGAGGGAGGAGTTGTTAACATGTACTGGTGGTATGACAAATAGTTCACAATTTTAAACCCCCTGTCAGCCATTACTTGATCACAAGGAAGCAGTTTTTTCTCCAAGCCAATTTCTTCAGTAATGTGGATTCCGAAGCTAGCCCACCATAGCATTTCGACAAGAAACTAATGGTACCATTTGGCGTAATACCAACTAAAAACTTACAGGTATGGTGATGCTTGTAATTGCTTCAGCATTGTGCTGCTACCTCAAGACTGGAGGGGGTTTCAGTAAATACCTCCGTGTAGTCAATTATGATACGGCATTTCGGATAATACTTGCAAAAACTATCTGCTTTCTCTCCTTCCAATTTCTCTCCTTCCAATATCCTATTTCTCTCCTTCCAACTTTCGGTAAAATTCTAGAGAAACTTATATTTGACTCGCTTTATCACCACCTAGATACAAACAGTCTTTTAAACCAAAACCAGTCAGGTTTTCGTCCAGGAGACTTGACTGTTAATCAGTTACTATCAATTGTCAATTCCATTTTTTCAGCATTTGACTGCAATCTAACTCTTGATGTCCGTTCGGTTTATCTAGATATTTCAAAGGCTTTTGACAGGGTCTGGCACCAGGGTCTTATTTATAAACTAAGCCAAATTGGTGTCTCTGGTAAACTACTGATTTTAATACAAAGCTTTCTCAATGATAGAAAACAGCGTACAGTTTTGAATGGTAAGACATCTAGATGGGGTAACGTCTCAGCTGGTGTTCCTCAGGGTTCCATCCTGGGTCCTCTTCTGTTTCTCATTTATATTAATGTCTTGACAGATGGTTTAAGGTGTAATGTGAAATTATTTGCCGACGACACATTGATCTTCACAGTTATTCACGATCCACATTCAGCTGCCCTCCATATAAACCATGATCTGAATTTTATTGAGCTTTGGGCGCACAATTGGCGAATGTCCTTTAACCCTGACCCCAACAAGCAAGCAGTTGAAGTGACCTTTTCTAAAAAGAGAATTGCAATGAATCACCCACCCATATTTTTTAATGATGTCCCTGTAAAGAACGTCCAGGAACAAAAGCACCTTGGAATCATACTAGACTCTAAATTGTCCTTTACTAGTCACATGAAGTCAATTATTTCTAAATCTAGACAAGGAATAGGGATGTTGAGATACCTCGCAAAATACCTACCACGACACACCCTCAACGAAATATACAAACTGTATGTCTGGCCACACTTGGATTATGGTGACGTTATATATCGAAACATGTGAATCTAGTCATTTAAATTAACTAATTAAATGGAGAGACTTGAGGCTGTACAATATTCTGCTGCATTAGCAGTAACTGGCGCTTGGAAGTGCACATCGCGTGAAAAAAATATATGGAGAGCTTGGCTGGGAGTCTCTTGACCTCCGTTGATGGAGTAGACATCTTGTCCTCTTTTATAAGATTATGAAAAATTTAACTTTGCTTTACACAAGAAATCCTATACCCCAACGCCAGGAGTCAAACAACAGTCTGCGCAGGCAAGCTACAATAGGGCAAATACGTGCGAGAACAGAGAGATTTAAATCAACTTTCTAACCAAACTGCTTGTCGGAATGGGAAAAACTTGACCCTGAAATTCGTGAATCCCGCTCAGTGAATGTTTTCAAGAAACAACTTCTAGGACTTATTCGTCCACTCTCTAAATCGGTCTACGGAATTCATGATCCAAAACTTTTATCTGTTTTAATGCAACTACGCGTGTGACTAAGTAGGCTAAATTACCACAAATTTAAACATAATTTTAGGGATACTTTTAATCCCCTGTGTCTGATAAATGATGGTATTGAGGATACGGAGCACTTTTTGCTGCTCTGCAGTGCCTATGACATACACAGACGTGATCTTCGCGACAGCGTTAATACAATATTGTGTCCTCATGGCCTATCTAACCCTCCAAACAAAGAACTATTGCAAATACTCCTTTATGGCCATGAAAAGTTACCTTTTGATTCAAATACAAACATTCATGTGAAAACCTCTCCTGTGTAAATTATTTTCTCTTTGTGTAAATTTTATTCCTTTTACGATTGGAGTGGTGTAGCTCATCATGTCTGGGCGCAAATTTGTTTGATTAGCAAGGAACATAGGTAGACTTGATATCTTCTTTTAAAATAGCTTTTTGTGAGTATTTGTCATATCTGAAACCCTATTGGAACAATGGGCGACACCACTTCAAACTATCCGGTAAATTTTCCCTCACTGCTACTCGTTCAGCCCATATGATAAGGCCTCAAAGTTATTTTTGCATCAGTCATACTCATGGAAAAAACACTGAACTGAAGAGTGTATGCGAAACATTAAATCTGAAGGCAATGTCATCAACTAGAAGGCCAACCCTCAGTTTCATCATCACGGCTAAAAATTCTTGCAAGACTGTATGTACTCTGAATAACTTTGTAAACTGTCTGACTAAGGAAAACTGAAGTTTTTTAAAATACACTGTTTTTGAGTCAGCTAAAGCATGACATTTGCAAGGGAATGGGTATGTGAATTACAATCAGAACGGGTCAATAAGGATATCATCGATTTCTACCTAGCAGATATTGCCCCTCATGCCATACAGGGGAATCCTCCGTCCAAAACAAGTCACATGCAGGAACTTCCCCAAATAGCATTTGACTCAAACATGCGTCACAATCATAGAAGGGGTCACAATGTTTTGATGTCTCGTATAGGTTTTATACCTTAAATCAATTTCAGAAGAGAGTCCGACTCAAGATGGTTCTAAACAGGCTAGAAATAACAAGATTTTCAATATTTGGAAAAGATTTCTCTTTTTGTTAGGAAGTAACTATAAATACTGTGTTTTTATTTAACATACTTTTATTCGATTTTAAGCCTTTTTTATTATTGCTAAACCTATTTGAAGACTTAAACTAAACATAAAGCTATTTTTATCACTTTTTAGATCCTGTCTTCTGTACCAAGATTGAGCACAGAAGATCGAATTAGGGCAGTAGTTTGGCACGAAGAAGAGTATATCTGTAACAAGATTGCCTTAAAATTGAAGTAGCACGATTCACAGCGCATCAAAAAGTACAAAGGGACTGGTGGTGTGGATGACAGAAAGGGCAGAGGTAGGAAGAGGGTCATAACATTGAGAGAAGACAGACTGATTGTTAAGCAATCTTTGAAAGATAAGAAAAAACATCAAGGATTTTAGCAAATAAGGTTAGAAATGCTCATGATGTTAAAATTAGCTCTAGAACTGTTAGGAGAAGACTAGTTGACAAAAGTCTCAAGTATTGCAGAGCAAAAAAGAAGCCCTTATTGAGTGAGAAAGCAAAAACAAAAAGGTTGGATCAGGGAAGGTGGCATCAAGACTATGACTGGAGCAAAGTTATTTTCAGTGATGAGAGCAGATTTTGCTTGATATGTGACAGGCCAGTTTATGTGACAAGAAGGAGTAGAGAGGAGTACCTTCCACAGTGCTTGAATCCAACTGTTAAACATGGAGGTAATCGGATAATGGTTTGTGGCTGTATCACAAGCAAGGGTGTTGGACGTCTACACAGAGTTGAGGGTATAATTAATGCAGCCCATTACATTAAAATTTTGCATTTCTATGATCAATTACACTGCACATAAATTAGACATCATTTTAAAGAGATACATTACCAACCTTTACAACAGCATAAAGAGGCATGTTCCGGCTACTGAAAACATATTTTGAGTGAATTATGTTAAACTCCTAAGAAAATGCATTGAAAATATATCCAGAAACAACCAATGTTTTCTCTGTGCTAAAAAACTTACACATAATGGTTCAAAATTTGATTTATCTAAGGCAATTGGCCAAATATCTTCCGAACTACAGGGTGGCCTGTTAAATTTGGCCAGTAGTGATTCTAAGTCATTTGAGACTGAATTAAGCGATCAAAACATATTGTCTACACCAAATTAAAAAAAAGTTAATTAAACTCCTTCCAAAAAGGTTACCTACAGAGACTACAAGGACTGGTCTCAGTTGCTTTTGAAGATGAGTTAAGGAAAAATCCGATCTCAGCCCACCCATCTCATGTGGTAATTTTTAATCAATATTTTTGAAAACACTTGAAGCAAATGCATGAAGATCTGCAGAAGGCTATGACGAAAAAAATCAACTTTGAAAATATAGCAAACAATAGCAAGTGTGATGATGATGTAAGAAATACCAAGGATCAGAGAAACCTTGTCATGAAACTAAACATTCCGGCTAAAAGCCAGCATTTTATGTTGATACACTGAAAACCATTCTGTGAAACCTTTGTTTTCAAATAAAAATCCTACGAGTGTAAGATCACTTTAATTGAACATGGTAGAATCTTCCCAAATAATGTGGAAGTTGCTGAATGCCTTAATGAGTTTTTTTTGTAATGTTACGTATAAACTTGATATTAACCCCCTTTTCCAGGTACAAGAACAAATGGTTTTCAGAGCAATAAATAGGTACAAAGATCGCCCACCTGTGAAGGTACATAGATAATTACCCTTGGATTCTCTAATGTAAGTCCAAGTGAGGTCATGAAGCAGATAAATTTGCTTGACAAGAATAAATCCAGCAGTGGGAATATTTCCTTCGGTTTGTTAAAGGCAATGAACAGACAGTTTGCCACTATCTAACAGATTGTATCAATCTAGGATTGCAAGTTTCTCAACGAACTAAAACAAGCTAGGCTCAGCACTATATTAAAAAATGATCGAAAAGTGTCTTACTTGCAGCCTCTAAAGTAAACAAAAGAATTCTAAAATTTGCCCACACTTTCAAGACAAGCTCTCCATAATCCTGCATGGTTTCAGAGAAGGGTATAGTACGCAACAAGCTTTGATAAGGTTGTTAGAAAAATGGAGGAAATGTCTTGAAGCATCAGGCATAGCAGGAGCAATTCTAATGGATTTATCTAAGGCCTACGACTGCCTGCCTCATGACCTCCTAATCGCAAAACTGGAGACGCATGTATTTGATTTCAATAGTCTTTGTCTAAAGTAAAGCTATCTGGATTGCTGCAATCAAAGGTTAAAGATTGTTTGACATGAAAATGCTGCAAAAAGAATAAAAAGTGAAGTACCACAAGGGTCCATCGTAGGTCCTTTGCTCTTTAACATATTCATCAATGATCTAGGTCTCATAACACTAGACTCAGTGATCTGTAATTTCACAGATGATAACACCATATACTCACGAGGGCTAGATCTATCAATTCGGAAAGACATCTAAGTAGATTGCTAGAATGGTTTGCAAATAATGACATGGTAGGAGGGCTAATGAACAATAGTACGCTGATAGCTGCTTTCTGGGTTATTTTTTTATTGCAGTCGCCTTGGACGTTTTCTTTTGACAAGCTGATATTGTATTCTGGCATTTATTATGGCTCGATTATGTCATTTTTGTCAATTTGTTAATTGGAAGTAAGTCTGAAAGATGAGCACCAGATCATATCCTAGCAATACAGCAAAGAAAATAAATGTGCTGCATATGGTTTTTATAAATGGAAATACGTGGTTGAAAATGGAGAGAAAGTAAAGAGAGATATTCACTTTTTGAATTTTTTCAAAAGATCCAAAAGAGATAGCAATTTGGTGTAACAAGATAAAAAGACAAAATGGCAAAGATGGCTTCAAAGTTACAAGTAGTGTCTTATGTGATAAACATTTCCTACCTGAGCATTTGAAAAATGCTGCAGGAAGCAAAATACTTTATTGGCAGAAAGGTATAATACCTGGAATCTTGGAGGTCCAGTGAGAAGGTGATATTAATGATCAAAACCCTGCATCTGTTGAAGAGTCGGCAGCTGTTCAAGAATCTGATAAGTCTTTGAAAGATTTTAAGAGAAATGAGCTAGAGTAACAAAACACAAAACTTAGAGAGGAAAGCAAAGAAATTCTGAAAACAAAGAATGAGCCTCGGTGTGAGAATGAAAACCTAAAGGATGAAATTAAAGATGTCAAGGTGCAGCTACAACTAATGACAGAAGACAGGGAGGTATGCGATTTGTTAATTGAGAAGACTTAAAGAAATGGTAAACTATGCTGTCAATTTACTGGGTTTTCTACTTTGAAAAGAATGCAATCAACTTTTGATTTTTGCATCGCAGGACAAGATAGGGAAAACTCGTGATGCACGCATCAAAGACAGCCAACATTAAAGCCGGATGACCAAGAGCATTGAGTCCTTTTGAAGGATACATGTTGACCCTTTTCAAGTTGTGGCAAAACTTTTCCTTTGAACATTTGTCATTCCTGTTTTAAATTGGAGTGTCTACCTGCAATAAAACATTTTTGATGTTGATTAGTTTTCTGTATTTAAGGCTTAGCATGAAGTGTATATTGCCATCTAGACAAATGTTGCAGCAAACTAGGTCCGAAACAACGGAAGAAGAATTTCCTAACACAAAAGAGTTAATGCTCAGAAATCTTTGTTGAATGCCCAAGTAGTCTCCGTCACCAGAAGATACTATATTTATCTTATAAAAGGCATGTTACGCTGAAGATTCTATTTGGTATTATTCCAGGTGGTGGCTTCTCATTTATAAGTGCATGCGTTGTAAGTAGCATAGCAGACAGAGAAATATGCATTAAAAGTGGTTTGCTTGCAAAAGAACTATGGGGACCAGGTGATGCTATAATGGCAGACAGTGAATTCACAATTTCAGACTTATTGGAACCATTGATGTGAAATGATGAGAACAACTGTCTACTTCAGAGACAATAAAGAGCCAACAAATTGCAGCAGACCACATGGATGTGGAAAAAACATTCGCATGTTTTAATAATTTTATAGTTTTAGATTCAAATACACCAATAACAGTGTTTGGGAAAATAAATGAAATTCTAACTGTTTGTGGCCTACTTTGCAATTTTAAAGATCTTATAGTATCAAAATGATACATACTTATATCATTGTAGCAGTTTTCTTACACTCACTTCTTTGGTACGGAAAAAAGGTAATGCTACAGATATTAATATAACTTGAAACATACATATTTTCAAAAAACACATACCAGGCAATTGTTCAAATGAAGGCTGCCATTAGCTAATGAAAGTAATCATGCATAGTGAGAATTCAAAATGCCCACATCAAACGGAAGGCTTGCATATAAAGGAATCATGAGGTTAAACCTTGCATATAAAGGATGTCTCAGTTACAAATCTACAACATTAAGATTAAAATTAGACATTTGAAGCCAAGGGAAAGAAATGCTCAAAACAAAATTCTGATACTCTTTCTATCAGTACTTAAAATGATCCTTACCAAAAAAGACTCTGTCAATGGCCATCCCTTTAAAAGTATGTACAATAAAGTCACACCAAGGTGCCTCTGTTAGCCCCATCTGGAATTGAATTTTGTCAAAATATCTACATTCTTTGCGTAATTTGAAAGATTCCCCATACTTGACACCACAAAAATCTTTCACAGCTACTGCAGTGTCAACAGAATCGCATTCCTTGTCCTCTTAAGGGCATTTGACCTCAATTATTCCAAAATTATTACTCTTTCGGCTGTCAGAATCCTTACCATCAGGTGTGGCAGCAAATGTAAAATTTTCAGGAGATATCCAAAGTCGATAATTAGAAATAGTTACTGGTCTATTGCTTAGTTTCATGTAGTTCTCATAAGCTGCTAGGGCGAATAGTTCAGTTTTGCACAATGCTGTTTATACTGACCAATGTAAAATGTGGCATAATTTTGTATCTGATAGACATTCTTATATGGCCAAACACATGAGAGTGGTTTACACTGATAGACACCATTACTGATTTGGATGATCCCATTTTTGATAAATGTTCTCATAAGCTGCTAGGGCAAGTGGTTCATAATAAATTTCATGGTCAAGATTACTTTGAACATAATTGTTTGGCTGGTCAAAATTTTGCTGCAAAAGCTGTTCTGCAAGCCGTTGGAAAGATACAGATGTTTTGATTTCGATCAAATCATTACATTTGGACGCTGTAAATTGTAGCCCTCTCTCAGCCATCAAAATCCTATTTTTGCTCTGCTCAAAAGTGGCTGCCTCAATTTCATTTGATTTCTCAATGCTGACTTTCAAAGAATCTAAGACAGCTACTGCTTCTCATCTGTAACATTGTGAACACATTCAATATAACTCGCAACAGGTATTGGCAGTAATGGGTAGCCAAAGATTGTTACAGCAGTCTGAGGAATATCCTGAACATCAACTGTTGTGTAGACTTTAAACACATGTGGAAGATGGGCATAGTGGAAAGCAATAGGACTGTCTAATGGTATTGGACCATATTTTGTAGGCACTGAGCTGTTGTAATTATTAGCCTGTATCAGACTCAAAGCAGAAATTGCTGGATTTTCTGACCTCATATCATTTAAGAATTTTTCCAATCTTTCAGAGTCAACAACTCACACTGCTTCAGCTCTAGACTCATACATTTTAGAAGATATTCCTGATTAAAGACTCAGCATCATTTCTAATGCAAGAAGACAGTGGTTCATCTGAATACATTAGAATACATCAAACCACAATCTATGTATGTCTTAAACATCTCAAATGTAAATATAATATAATCCTTATTTTTAAGCTAAAAAGCTAATTTAATGAGAAAAAACTAATTTGCAATCATTGAATCTTATTTTGAATCTTTATTCGGAATGAAATGGCAGTTCCTCCATTTTATAAAGCCAGGTTACTTAACTCATTCACTCCCATAGAAACTATAGTCGTCATCCCCTGCTAAACATTTGAGAACAATAGCGCCTGTAGTCATCACTCATTTTGTTCTGTTGTTTTACAGTAGAGACTACAGTTATCTAAAACAATGGTACTTTTACGAAAACCACATTTGATTGGCTGATACAAACTTTGTAGTCATTAAGGCACATGTTCAAGCATTAAAACAAAAACAAAACAATATGTGCTCATTCTAACAAATCTTTAAAAGCATGTTCAAAGGTTTGACAGTTGACTTTTGCGTTTGCTGCCATACTATCCTCGAATAAACTATATATGAAGAAACTATGGCAGACTATTTTTCATTTCCTGTAGCGACGAAGAACTATTTTATGGCTTCTTAAGATGAAGAATTGAAGTTAGAACCGGTGGAGAGACGGGGGGCATTGATGCCAAAGAAGAGAGCAATATAGACATCGATGGTTCTTCAGCTGATTTGCTAAGCCTAAGTAACATGGAAGACAGTGAGAGGGGAGAGATCGATGAAGAAATCATCACAGAACAGGGCAATTGGACAAAGAATTTGAAAGACATTGACAATTTTGTTGAGTTTACTTCATCAGTTGGTCCAGCAAAATCCCTGGGTGAAAATGGAAATGAGATTGACTTTTTTGAACTTCGCTCTCCGAAGGTACCACATCAGCATTGAAACGAACAAATATGCTCTCCCCAAACAGCATCCTCCAATGGTTCCAGACAGCGACTGGTATCCATCAACTGTCAAAGAAGTCAAACTTTATCTGGGAGTTAGAGTTTATATGAGCACTGTGAACTTTCCGTCATTTGGGCAATATTGGAGCAGATGTCGAGGAATAGATTCCAAAAATTAATGAATACTTTCATGTTGCTGATAGGACAACGATGCAACCTAAAAGTTTGCCAGACTTTGATAAACTCTTTTTAGTGAGACCTAGCCTTGATGCTGTTCACAAAAACTGTTTGAAAGCATATAACCCACATAAATGTTTTGCTGTTGATAAGGCCATGATAAAGTTTAGAGGGCGTTCCAGCTTTGAACAGTATTTGCCTGCCAAACCGACAAAATACGGCATCAGATTAGGAATGAAAGGAGACCAAGTGAATAGGTACTGCAATGATATTCGTGTTTATCCAGGAAAACCCACAGGCAAAGAGCCAGAAAAAAATCTTGGTCAGAAGGTGGTGAAGCAGCTTATAGAAAACATTGAAAACAAGGGACACCACAGTTGGACAAGGGACACCACACCACACTGACAACTATTTTACCACTGTTGCGGGGTTTAAGGAACAGTTTGATAACGGTGTTTATTTGTTTGGCACAAACAAAAACAAACACAAAAGAGCTTCCAGAAGAAATGAAGGGGAAAAAATTTGCAAGGAAGCTGGATCTTACATCCAGTTTCAAAAAGGGGCATCACAGGTTCAGGAAACAGAACTGCTCAAAGAACCATCACCTAAATCAGGCTGAGTGGCAATCAGTTTTACATGAATTTGTGTTTGCTCTCAATACCATTGTCAGTAAGGCTACTAAATGCGTACCTTCCTATTTTTCGCCACACCGCCGTACTCCCTCAAGATATTGTTTTTCAGGGAGTTACTATTGACGAACACAAACATTTAACAGTGAGAGATTATGGAGAAGAGGCTAGTTTTGTTTTAGCTGATGTTTCCAAACAGATCGTGAAGTCATTGGAATTAAAGAAACAAAAAATGCACCAATACCAAAAGGACAGCAGGTATGATTAAAGACAAAGTGGGTGAACATAAAAAATTAGCTCCTTGTTGTACTTGTCGACAATCATTAGCTCCCAAATCCAAAAGAAGCTCCCAAATGGTGTTGATTTTCAAATCAAAAGCATCACAATGAAGCAAAATTAGTTCATCACGATAGACTCTCCCCAGTAATTTCCAACAAGTTACTGTCAGCAGACATTGTTCCAGTGTCACGCCATTCTTAGAGAGACGAAGACACTCTACCCTGCTTTCATGATTATTCTTCAGATAACAGCATGTTCTCAGATTCGGATTCCCCTTATTCAGCTTCTGAAGACGATGATGTTGATGTTAATAGAAGCCAAGATAACAATCTATGTTATCCTAAAGGAATTTGGAGATCAAGACTGTTCCAAGGATGCCTTCCTTGGACTGTATTGACTCTATAATCAAATATAGCCTGTGTCGTTTTTAAATTTTCATTATGTTCATTGTTTTGTTAGAGAGGGGGAATGTTGGAGTCTGGTGTTACCCCCTGACACCTATATGTATATTTTTTTAAGGCTAAAGCAGAAATCACTATCACATCCAGTTTTCTCACTTTATTCTCAATTAGTGACTTAAGGGGCGAAATTCAAGCAATAAGTTTTTCCTGGTTCATCGTTTATAAAATCCATTATCAGAGACAGGGGTTGGAAAATTAGCGACTTGCCAAAGCCAATGCTAGCACTTACATATATTGAATTTCCCATTAAGAATGCTGGTTCAGCATTACACAAATTTTTGATTTGATTCTCAACCTTTTTGTGAGATTCTTTCTTTGTTTATGAGTGAAGAGCCCCAACCTATCCGAAAAATACAAAACCAATATTTACACCTACCATAGATCAATAACAACATACCAAAGAAAATTATCCCACATTAATGCCATCAAGTAACAAAAACTTAAAACTTAAACCAAAAACATAGTGTTCAATATTGAAAGGAATTATCGAATTTTTAGGCTCTATCTATTTGAAAGTAAATTTTCAGTCTTTATATATTTCAAAGCGGGTTTTCAGTTTCTATCTCTTCCAAAATTTAGCAAGATCAGAAATAGACAGCTATATTGTAATCTTTAGGCCAATTGAATTATCTGAGATTATACACACTGCATGTGATTCTTCTGGTCAATTGAATGTGATTCTTCTGGTTGTGTGTTTCTCTGCATTTGCTGAGAATTGAGTTTATCGCTGGCCATACTTTGTACAGCTTGTCATAGATGTTTCCTTTTTTTGGCTGTTATCATTGAAATGCAGGAATCTTCTCAAATTCTCAAATTTGTATCAACAATGAGAGGAATGCGTGTTTCTGGTGACCAATACATTCTATATTGAGGGTAGTTTATTACTCCCATCCTGATCAGAATTACGAAAAACTGCTCAGTTTCTTTTTTATCTGTCTGGATTGATCTTCCCATACATTGAACAGAATATAGATTTGTTTGTTCAGCTACATGGCTCATCAACTTTCTTTCAAACAATGAGTAGAAATACTTTACAGAAGATGGAATCTCATCTGGTGGAGGTGGGTAGGCAGAACAGCTATATGATGAATCTACAGTAACTGGTTTCATATGCCTCCATCTGACGCTATTTTTGCCATTGTCTTTTGCCTTTACTGTTTTTCTTGCAGCCTGTACATTTTGGGTTCTGGGTCATCTTCACTAGCAGGATCAAGACATTCATCATCAATTTGAAATAGAAGATCTTCTGGTTCAATGTCATCCTCGTTGTCATTATCAAAATCATCATCATCACATCAAGCAATTAATTTTGTTGTTTGGCAGCAAGCTTAAGAAGTGAAGGGTTAAAGGTAAAGTTGGTTTGGAAGTTACACTTCAACTTCAAATCATACATAAAGAAACAAGCACAAATATATCTTACAAGTATACAATGTTTATTTTCTACCTGGTTTTGTGACCTGGGTTGATGTAGCAACTGGGGTAGGATGTTGCAATGCTTCAAATGAAATAACTACTGTTTTTCACTTCAATTGGGAGAATATATATGAGCATCATGATAATAACGGAAAAATAAGTTTATCAAAATAGAAGATTATCAAAACTATATTTTCAAAACAAAAGACAAACCGAAGAAACTATTTTAACACATCTTCTACATGTACAAACTTTAATCAGATTTAAAGATAACATAAAGTAAGAGAAAGGAAGATAAAATGCTAGAATCCAAAATTTGAAAGCAACCGAACAAATATTCAGAGCAAATAATGAAAACAGCTAAGCAAAGAAAATTATCAATTAAAAGGTTCTTCTGATGTCTACATTGGATATGCAAGTAATACACAAAAATCCCAATCAATATGATGCAAACAATTTTGAAATTTGTGTACTTTGTTAAAGGAACAGTTTCTGGGATTGAGACCTCATTCATAAACTACATCAAGGCAATTGCTGTCTTAAAGGATAGATTTGCAAATAAGCAACTCATCATTAACTCCCATATAGAGAACACCATATAAAACAACTTTGAGCGTGCCAAGTTTATAAACATTAGCATCAATTTTAGCACAATATGATGGGCCACTTGTACCCATGATAAGTTTCCAGAAGACTTGCTGTCACAAAATATGTTGACAATGAATGGGGCCTAGATACACTCTTGGCAGCTTTAAAAACTGAACTTAATGCAAAAGAACAATGAAAAGTAAAATTTAATGTAAAAAATCCTGGTGTTCCAATCGAAAATGAACCCCATGTCCAACTGCCAATGACTGCAGCCTTGTGAAGTGATAATGGGAAAGTGACTTGTTAATCACCCATCCGCTAAATACAATAACATCATGGAGCCAACATTAAAGTAGTTGATTTTTCTAAGAAAAGGGCAAAGAAAACCACTCATCAAATAATTGTTCAAGCAGTCTTTTCAAGTAAGCAAAGGCATAATACAAGTATTTGTCATCAGGTCAATTGCAATATATGCAATACAGAAATGCTTTTTCAGATCAATAAGGAACCTCTGAATACTCAAGAAATTTTGAAGAGAAATGTAATTTTTGCTGGAAAACATTGGGCGCTATTCAAGTGGTTAGTAATTTGCCTTTATCTTCAGAAGAAAGGAATTCCATAAGCAATTCCCCTCATATCGTTTCAATGTTGGTTGATGACAAGAACTCTTTTCTTTTGCAAACAGGAATGGAGTATGTTTGTAGTTGGATGTGTTCATTTCCACTGTAGTTCTTCTCCATTTTCAGAGAAGTTTATCTCTGAAAATGAGAAAAAGGTTACTTGTGACCTAAATGTAACCTCCGTATTTTGTAAACTAGATTTTAACAAAGGCTATCATCAATTGGAGCTTAACAAGAACCACAGAACAGTAAAACCTCTTTTGCTCATTGCAAATTAAACCAATTAACTGGTTTGATCATTGGTGTCAACTCTGCTGCTGAAGTATTCCATTATGAAATTCAGAATATGCTCTGCATAGGAGGCTCCCAAAATTTAAGCAATGATATTATTTTATACAGACAACAGAGAAGGATCATGATGAAACACTGTCCAAAGTCTTCAAACAACTAAGCAAAAAGCAACTCACTTAAAGGGCTCCGTGCAACGCCAATGCTCTGTGACCGCAAATATGTTTCCTCATGATTGATAATTTCAAACTATCAAAAATTAACATGGCTACCCTGCCGCAGGAAGTTTTTGTGAAGCTTTTCCTTCCCTCCTCAAGCATTATGTATGTTGGGGAACTTAGCACTGCGCGGCATCATATTCCCACGAACGCATGACAATATGTGTTATTCTTGTTGTTTTTCTGTAACACTATTGACTTATTTGTTAAGCTTGTCACTTCCTTATAGCTGCAGATCTAAAAAGTCTCTTGTTTGTAAGTTGTTCTCTCGTTGTAAATTTGTAAATACACTGTTCCTTTCTCAATTTAAAAGCTCACTTTCCACGTGATTCACAATCTCCAAGTCCTCCTCCGTCACAGCTACGTTCGCAGTGGTACACAAACACACAACTCTACACAAACTTTCCCACAGTCAACCCATATATATGTTATGGCTATTTCTACTTATTCCCCCTGTAGACATTGATTTTTGCCAAAAGAACATTTTTTGTAATTCTCTTGTATCCGGTTTCATTCACAGTTAGACACCCAAAGCAAAGAATAGAAACAGTCAATAAAGTTAATGACAAGAAAGCTCCAAGTTTTTTAGCTTTGATGCAACAACAACCTCTGGATAATGTTGCACAGATCTTGATGATGTTCTTGACCTGGATAAGACAGACCAGTTGTTTGAAAATATTGACAAGGAATCTCCGGATGATGTGATGGTGGAAACTGTAAATGAAAGTAAATTAGAATTTTATGGGAATGAAAGTATGGACACAAGCACTTCAGCAAATATATATGGGTCTATTTATTCCCCAATTGTTTCCAATGCTAATGAAATGACGGCAAAAGTTCAGTTTGTATTCAAAGACTGACAAACAGAGCCCTTTACACATGACAGAACAGAAACTTCTTAGCAACACAAGAATTTTAGTGTCAATGGCCAAAATTCAAGAGCTCAAGGGGGACATATATTTTGAATCAGTAGGTAAAGGGGAATTTTGTATGCAGAAAAGTATATTTGAGTATGACACAGAGACACTGTTTTGGTATTGAGATGGTCATGCTGTGATAATCATGCAGGACTTTGGAGATCTTCAGAAGTTCTCTGCAGGTCAAGCACCACAGGCATTTATCTAAAAGATACTCTGGTTTTTGCATGCTTATTTTTATCTGGCAACAACTACTCAAAGATCGGCTTGTTTTGCAAGTTCTTAAATTTGAAGATACCAGATGCTACTCCATTTACGCGGTCCATAGCCCTATAAAAAGAGATGGAAGAGAAAGTGTTCACAGTTTTGAATCCATACAAGGAGTAGTGCCTAATTGAAGATTGTCGCAATGACTCACCTGGCTTCAGTGCACGATTTTGTGTGTACATACTTATGGAGCAGTTCACAAATGTGTTTGTTAATTTGGAGTTCCTCGATTAATGTGAAACTAAAGGTATATCGCCAAATATGGAGTGCGAGGGCCTCAAAAGATCACTGTTGCGGCTCATGAACAAAATCTCAATTTCAGAAATTGCAACTGATGCTTCTTCCTCGATAATAAAATGCATTGAAACATTGAAAGGTATGTTTAAAGATAATTTATATCAGAGTTTCTCTAAATATCATGAATTCATTCATCTTCAAAAAAGTTTTTTGATGCAACTGGTTGGTTTTTGCCTATTGATAATATAGTAAATCATAGATACAGCAGTAATGTACCATATATACATTATTGAAACTTTTATCAAATAAAGATAACAGTAACTTCTCTTTTGAGAAGATATTTTCAAAATTTTTAAGACCAGAAAGCCATTTTTTAATTTTGTACCACCAAAAGATTGTTTGCAAATTGTGTCCAGGAAAATAGAATTTTAAGAGTCACAGATCAGATCACTTAGTCTTGTTTAGTTGAGTTCTTATTGCTCTTGATGCCATGTTTAAATATGTAATATACGCATTAAAAATTAGATTTACATTTATTCTAGGTGAAAATCCTAAGTTTAAGTCGCTGTTGCATAGTCTGGATATGTGCCATAAAGCCAAGTCATTAAGCAAGAGTCTCCATAAAGCTGCTGGGGTGAAAGGAAATGAGCCTTTAAAGATATCATTAACCATTTCTGGTATGCTTGCCAAGTCTCCAATGGTAGTTCAGATTACCTAAGAGATGTGTGGTTTGGGGTTGCTCATCTTGTCTGTGGTGAGCATGAATGGGCAGAATCAGCATGCAAGCATGGCCCTCTTTCTACATACAAACCAAAAACCACCCAGGACAAAAATTCACCTGCAGTAGAGGCAAGCTGTGTTTGATAAGAGGTTCACATCAAACCTCGATCACTATGTCCGTTTTTAACAAACAGGCTCTTTGGGGAATTTTAATAGTATGCTAACGAAATATGCACCAAAAAGCAAAGCATTTCAGTATGTTTGTTTCTAGCACGCATAATTCTTACAACAATTGACTACAATATGCATCTGATGCGCTCCCAAGCCAAGAGTAAAGATCGCTTTCATCAGTACAAGAAGAAGTACAACAGAAGAAACAGGAAATACCATGCTGAACCAATTAGAACAAATATCTTTACATTCCTTCTCTACTTGCAGCCATTTTGCATAACAGGGTGGAAAGAAAAGATACAGTCAACAAAAATGTGGTTAGGAGAGGCAATGACCCAAAATTTATATCCCCAACTATTGATTTGTAAAACCCTCCTCCTCTAGCACAAGAACTTATAGAAAATAGGATTTCTCGCATTAGATAAAAACTTTTGCATTGATAAAAACAAATCATCATTTAAAGAGTAATAAATTTTCTGGGCAAATGAGCTAACATCTAAAAATGATGATTTTTCGTATTCCAGCTTTTTGAAAAACTTTGAACAAGTTTAACTCTGTTTTTGTCTTTTAATAATCAGTGATGCTTGTATCCCATATATGTTCCATCTGGCGATGGATAGAAGTTTCTGATGACTGCGAGATACAGGAAGGCAGAATTATCCTGTTCCCTGACACCATTTTCCATATTCCCATAGAGAAGTTGATATGCTGCTTTAGGTTACGAGTTATTAGAGAACTTAATTGGCCCTGCTCGCATATCAGATCTAGCTACTATCTGCATCCTGAAGACATCCCTGTCTAGGCAAATCTTTTTAAACATATAATATGATGTGACACATATCCTTCTGCCACAACATATTTTATCCTCCTTATTTTTCATAGATACACAGATTCCACATTTACACCAATGCTCTGAGGTCTCAAGAACCATTGGATCCTCTGGATTCCTGATTACAAATATTAAATCTTTTACATATTCTAGGCTTCCTGCTCCACTTGCTGGCACCTCAAATACCAGTTCTTGCATCACTTCTGGTGCCAAGACATTGATTATTTCCTGCAAAGAAACTACAGTATAGCTAAAAGACTTTTTTTCATTGAACTTGTCAGAGCTATGTTTTTAAACTCCTGCTAATCATGGCATTCATTTATTTTGACATTTTATGCCTCCCTTTCCAAGACTTTAGTCCAAACAAAGGATAAAAAGTATGTTTATAATTTAAGAAATTTGTGTCCATTTCTGCAGAAAGGTACTGATACTAATTGATATACGAGAATTGCTTCCTAAAGATAGAATTATGAGTGCAACTGCTTTGCATGTTGGACTTGAGCCTTAGATGTTTGTATATAAAGTTATATTTTATATGTGAGAAGGGTCTACTGATTTTGTTCATATGATAACCTTGCTCCTTGGGCTGTGATATTTCTTGTTCCATCCTGTCATGCCCACTGTCCTGATGAGGTTGTGGCTGTTGGTCAAGTACATCTTGTTCTGTTCTTGGCTATGAATTAATGATGAAGTTTTCTCTTAAAAAGATCATATGCAATTGTACAAGTGCACGGAAAACCAAACATAGTTAATTTGAAATGCATTGTTTATACAGTTACGCTGGGTAAATTCCAAGACTCAATATTTTCTATGAAGCTTTTTGATCCAAAAACTTACTACTGTAGCAACTACTGTGGCAGGTTGATTTATAACTTTCAAATAATTACGCTACTTGCAAATCTGTTGATGACAATGTACCTCCAAAATCGATTTGGGGATAACCAATTACGTCTGAAAGTTTTTCAAACAATTTGCTAAAATTGCCGCACCGCTTCAAAAATTAACAAGTTGGATATTGAATTATGAACATCAAAAAGCACTTGTCTCGCTAAAAAGCTGCCAATACGCACTATGATCCATCAAAGGAAACCAAGTTAATACATAATCCTGTGATAGAGAGACCTGGTCTAGTCAGAAAGGGAGATTTGTAGAGCACCAGAAAAAGTGTAGGGAATGCATCTTTCATTTGTTGCAGAGGGTCCTTGTAGGGACTTTGTGAAATATCCTTTGGATCTTGAGGCTCCTTCCTTGTATCAGGTTCTGTTTCTGTCTCAGTTGGCGTCACCTTGTCTTATATTTCAGGTGCATCTGTGGCTATGTTCATGCTTTTGTGAAATCTACAATCATCTGAATCACTTTCACATTCCAGAAGAGAATCATCCAAAGCATACTAAGATCTCCTTCCAAATCACTCATTCTGTCATCATCATAGTTGTTATCATAAATAATAGCATCATTTAAACCTTCTTTAGCTGAGGACTAAGAGGAAGATGTTCAATCCTTATTCTTGTAGAATTATCATATTATATTGTGTAATGGCTAAATGATATTCTTACATTCTGGTTACCCTGCACACAAGGAGGGGGGGGGGGGCAAGGTAGCAAATTCAGAAACTCACAGCTTGTTGTTAAGGCTGCCATATGTACACTTGGTTGGTAAGCTGCACATATGCCTATGTCTGACATTGGTGGGAATGAGAATCAGGTCTCAAGCAAGACAATCTTTACAATAAAATATATGCTTTTGTATGCTATTTCAAAAAGTAAACTTTTTCAAAGTCAAAACATGAACATTCTATGAGAAGTCAAGGCCAAAAGATGAACTTTCTAATGAATATTCTATCAAACGTAAAATAGCAGGAGAAATTATGTATTGCAACTGATTAAGCAGCTTGATTTAGCATTGATAACCTTTACGGACTTAAACAGATGTATTCCACTTATCATTACTTCCCTGTGTTGAGAGTCTTCTGTGAATGGTTTCTGCAAAACTGTGAGTCTTTAAAGCTTAGGGAATTGCAGCAATCAAAAAATTGGTCAGCCTTTGCAATAAACTGTGCTGTGTCTAAAACATCACCAGATAGCCCATTTTACGCAACATAAGTGTTAAGAGCAGCAGCAACTGAGTGACTGAATACCTGGGATGCAAGTTTTACTTCCATCTTAGCAAAGCCATTTGGGTTAAGATGTTTTGCAGTCAATTTAGGAGCAATTCTAATCGCTTGTTGTTGATCTTCGGCAAAAAAGTCACGAACATCCTTCCATTTTGAAACTTTTTTGTTAAACTTAAATTTATATTTCATTAAATTATTTCTCAATGATTTCAAAAGATGTGGGGGGTCAAACATTGCAAAATATTTCTTTCTATAAAGGTTTCTCTACAGCAACACCCATATCATTAAAAAATGTAAGGAAATTTGATCCTTGATCAGAAACCAGTGCAAGTACCTCTAAGCCCATAGATTTCAGATGCCCAAGAGCTTCATTTATTATATCTTTCAACTTTAGAGAATCACAAGATTCATTAACAAGATAATATGCTAGAGGTTGCTTCCAATTGTGCACTATACCTCTCACCATCAATAGCAATGCAGAAGTAGCCAACTTTCCAGGGGAGATGCCTGTACCCAAATCTTCTAAGCCATCAAGTGTATCTTTTGATACATCATAAAATATATGTTTCTTCAAAGATATTCATCCATCAATAACTTGATATTCATTCAAACATCATACAAAACTCTCCAGCAGCAAGGAGAGACTTTACCCTATTCTTCAATTACGAACAGTGACTTACTAGAAAACCCAATGTCTGAAGCAAATTTAGAAACCATTCTAGTTAAGGTCCTTTTCGAAGGGGAGATTGAATGTTTTTGCTAAAAATCTATATGCACTTCCACTGATATGATATAAAGTTAAGCAACATGCCTTAAAACTTTGATGCTGACATTTTTGATGCTGAAAAATGGATTAATTTTTTAATGAAAATCAACATTGAAACAACACCCTCGAGTAGCTTCAAAGCCTGTTTGGCATTTTCAATTCTTTTCTTTTTCAAATTTGGGCATTTTCAAATTTTTTCATTTTTACTATGGATAGTTTTCCATAATTTCTTTTCGCGTGGTGTGTTTGAAGTAATGGAAGCAGATGTTTGGCAAGCCTCTGACACATCATATCCAATCGTTTCTGTGTTTTTGCAACCCACCATATTTATTGATGAATCTGCAATACCTATATGTTTGTGATGATCAGAAAATAAATGTTCAGTTATTGTATTCTAAGTATGAATATGTCTTCATTTAATTTTGGTGCATAAAGGGCTAGCAAAAAATGGAAATTTAAAAGACTTTTCTGCTCTAAAATTCCCTTAATAGGAGCAATCAATGATATTCAGTATTATCACTTGGTAGAATTAAGTGCCCTACATGTAGTCAAAGTATAATGTAATAATTTAAGCAGGTTGTTTATTATACAATTGAGTTTGATAATTTTTTCACATACATGGCTCAGTTGTTTTTATTGTTATCTCTTGTGGTTCCTTATCAACAAGAATTTCTGCAAGAACAAGGATCAATGAAAAAATTAGTATAAGCCAGACAACAAATTGATACCAAAAATTACAATTTTCTTTTTCAAGACCATTCAGTAAGTGCTTGTAAACCTTGCCAATTAAAATAATTTTTGTTGGAAGGGAAAATACTTGACCTCACTTTAATGTTACCATAAAAATAGTTTACTATCCAAATATGTTATTTGTTACCAAAATATAATGTTAGTGGTGGACAATAATCACCTACCATATGTATGGTCTTCTGAACTAGAACTGTCCTGGTCCTTTTTGCTTTTCTTTTTGTTTGTTCATTAAAAGAGAAAAACGTCGAATTTGTTATGCATCTATTTGAAAATTGACTATTCATTATATTTGTTATATTTTGTAAAAAATCATGAGGCAAGAACACCCTTTTCAGAAAGATTTCCACTTAAAATGTCTATTATTTCTTGTGAAAAGACAAAAAGCAGTTCCTTTTGTCAGTTAAACAAAAGCCTTTTCGCATTTTTGACATCACAGTCTTGTCTTCTCTCCACAAAGGAAACACCTGGCTCTATCCTGTCTGTAAACAGGACAGTGCTCTTTTCCATCAAATCGGGTGGTTGCTCCAGGACCTTGTATTTCTGGTGCTTTTCTTCATTCGTTGCTATTTTCTCCATTACTTCCTCCGCAAGTGCTTCTGCTACAAGTGAAGTCTTTTTGCTTTGTTTTTGGGACTTGTTTTTGCTTTGCAAGTCACCTGTACAAAATCCGTGCATTTATAAGACATGTTCTAAGAATCCAAAAAAAATCCTCATGTAGCCTTTTTTGCTCCTGTGCTCCATCTTGTAAAGTGCTTGGAATATACCAAATAGATTCACAAAGCCCATACTTCTGTTTTAGGCTTCAACAACTGCTGGTCTTGCTACCTCACTTGAAGACCATCTTCTGACTGAGTCAACTGGTTCTGTATATGCATAATTGGATGCAAATTGCACCATTTTGTTGTCGAACCAACAAACAAAAGTCAAACCTGAATTTAAATCAACAGAGCCATCAAAAGAGCCCCTGCCCTCTTTTTTCAATTCTTTTTCAGTTTTCAATTGGCATCCTCTCAATTTTCCTTGATGAAGTGTGCCAATTGCCCAAAACACTGACTCCTTCAATCTGAGTAACAACTCAAGAAAGTTGAAATAATTATCAAAATACAGCTTGTAATTACGACCCTCAGGCAGAGGTGCATGACTTAAGAACCATGTCACCAGCAACAGATCCACAACTTGGCATTGGGATTAGGGGCTTCTTCCATATCAAAATTGCAGCAAAACCCACTCTGTCCATTTCGAGAAAACAGCTTAAATCCTCATTTCTTCGGCTTTTTGAGCGAATATCTTTTCAGGCTACTTTGTCCTTTGAAGGGAATCATCTGCTCATCAATAGAATTGTGTTCTTCAGGCTTTATTTGAAGGCAGTTCTTGCTGAGCTTTTAAAAATAAGGCCTGATTTTGAATAATTTGTCAGTACGTAGGCTTCCTTGTGGAGGTTGGGTTGAATTGTCGAAAAAATGAAGGAATCTTTTGATTTCATCAAACCTGTTTCAATTCGTCACTTTTGCAACATTATCATACCTTTTGCAGTTCTCACAATACATTATGTACCTGGGATTTGCACAATTTTTAGCAGAATGTCAATGAAGTTTTTTATCTCTTGAGATGAAACCTCAATAGATTGTTTATTCAAATTGCATCAGTTGAGTTTTCTTTCTTGCTACATTAACTTTTAAAACTAGCTCTGATTGCATTATCCCTGTGTTGGCAAATCGAGTCAGTTGAAGATAAGTGTGTGGGATCATCAAAAACTGTATATCATAACCTAAAAATCTGAGAACATACTCACTTTCGAAACTGGTCATTTGGTTTTTTTTGAAATCGATGATCACAAGGTTTGGCATAAAATCCTGGCTTGAAACATGCAAGCTAAAATAGGCCAGCGAGTAGGCTGAGGTCAAGCAACGAATGGGAAGCTTTTTAGGGAACTGACCCTTTTTAGGGAACTGCAGAGAAGTTGAGATAAAACATTCCAAGATACCTTTTGTCTCCTTCTTCCAGCTCTTGCAACCTTACTTTGTGTGTAGGTTTCTTTGATTATTAAGCCACAGTTTCCCAGCACCCAAAAAACAGTGGAATTGGCGGCATGCCAATGTTGAATTGTTGACTGGCAGTTGGCATGGCAGCATGGCCTCAAGGAGCATTGCTCAATTTTTAAGCACTTAAAACACAGATATTGTTAGTTAATTAGAACAAAAGTTCAAACCTGCATTCTAAATAATCAGATTGCTTTGTGTTTCGATGGGGGCCTAAACTGAACTGAACTGAATTTTCATTGATTGTAGTTTATGGAACAACCACCTATTCCAACGGTCCTGCAGTTTTCAGTTCCACTATCTTGCACCATAATCACAAGGGAGCACATACTATCATCCCCCTTCATGTACTGGATGCTCTAGATTTATCGCCTTACTGCAATACTGATGTGAACACAGACGTTTTCTTAATGTTAATTGATTGCTAAAGGCCATGCTTGGCAGTCACTAGGAGAAAAGAACTTTGATTTTGAAGTAAGTCTCGATAGCATTCAAGAGTTCATTATGTCTGCTGTATTCACCATCGACAAAATCAACCACAGTAAACAAATTAAGATGGGAGCTGTTTACCAGAGAAAACATTGAAGCAAAAAAGTTACCTCCAACTTTAAGAGCATTGATTCCTCACATACAAAGAGCAAATTTTATTGCTGGGATTTTTAAGGGATATAAAACTGCGATTAGTGAAATTTAACCCTCTTCTTGGAAACGGTTGGCAAATGCAGAGGTGGATGAGGGTATGGAAGTACCAATAAAGTGCCTTGAGCTGCCAGCCGCACAATCAGTTCTTGAACTTGTCAAATGTGGATGCAAAGGTTGATGCAAGGGACGAGGGAAATGTTCGTGTTTGAACAATGGGCTGTTATGCACTGAACTTTGCAAATGTGTAGATTGCGAAAATATTAAAGACTGTGCCGCAGCTGAAGAGACAGAGACTGATTCTGGAGAGGAAGTCAAAATTCATTAACGTATTTAAACTGTTTGTTGTTCTTAAATGCACCTATATTCTCAGCAGCTTTTCAATGTTATCCACAAAAGCTAATGTTTAAAATGTTTTGTAGAAATTTCTGCTTTTTAGCAATCAAGGGACATCCCCTTCAACTTTTTAGCAATTAAGTCACTGTCACCGTCTCCAACAAATGTTGTATAATTTAGGTTTCTTGTTGAAACTGACCGTAAAAATATTTCTTTGGCACCTTCTGTCTCCATACTATCTGAGGACCCTGTATGATTAATACTGCAGTTTTGTTTATGGTAAATCATCTATTCTTTGTATACTTCTTGTGACATATTCGCAGCTCCATGTTTTATACACTCATGGCAAGTCATACTTTTGACCACAAAATCCAAAACTTCACCAGTTTTTACTGAAATGACAAAAACTACACCATTTTTGGAACCATGACCACCACGCTGCCATGTTCCATTCACTGTCACAGCAACTTTTGCTATAGGTGCACCATCCTCATCAGCTACTACATTTTCAGGCTCTTCCTCCTGGGTAATCTTTATAAGCCTTTCAGCAGCCTGTTTAGTGCATTTAACAGCTTGTTGATGAGCAGTGTTAGAAAGATTTTTCAAAATTACATGAAAGGACTTTGCATTTGGCGCCTTTGGTAAATCTGCAGATGCACAAAACCTTGAGAGACCTTCAAGCCCCAATCCTTTTGAGGCAGCATGTACAGCTCTCAAATTAACATCAAAGGTTCCTTTGGCTTTCGTCTTGTGACTTGAGACAAGCTCTGTTGATGTCTTGCGGAGACTACATTTAAGAAAAAATTGTCGAGCAAGTACTTTTCTACCATTCTCATCTTCAAAAAGAGTCAATTTGGATTTAGGATTTCTGCATTTTCCACGAATTGCAGCAGAACTTACACAATCTTGGATTCTTTTGACTTCAATAAGAGCATAGCCTGAGCCTTCCACTAGCCCCACCTTATTTATCCTTCCTGTCATAGCAGTTCTTTTCCTGGTTACCCTTCCTGCAAAGTATAGAGTTCTTCAGTCTTTTAGCAATTATATTTCTTACTTTTTTTCACGAGGTTTTCGGAGTACTTGAGCTTGGTTCACTGGCTATATTGGCATCTGCATTGCACAAACATTGTTGTTGGTTGGCAACACTGTTGTCGAAGAACGACCTAGGTCTATATGGGATGCACCTTCACTATCATCTTGGGGCCTTTTGTTTGCATTACAAACCCGTCTTTTCCTTCCTTTCTGTCCAGCTAAAACTCGCGTTTCCATCTCATTTATGAACTAAGCAACAGTCAAAAAATAATTCTTCAATTTGAAGAGCGCAAGTAGGACACAACTAGGTACCATAAATTACCTACTGGAAATTGAAGTTCACCATAAAGTACAGTCCAAGAGTAGCAAGAAGGCTTGGTTTTAGCTTTTTTGAGCCTGCACTTAACCTACAAAGAAGCTTGGTTGAAATCCTTGACGAAAGGTTTACCTTTCATACGAAAATAGGGTAAATTAGTACCCTAGCAAATGAAATTTGCGTTGCTATGGAAAATTTGTGATACCTGACTCTGAAAATGCTAAATTTTTGACATGTTACTGTTGGAAGAATACAAAATCATATCACAGCCTCATAAATCAAACGTTTTTGAAGCTTTTAGATAAAGAAAAAAAAATTACCAAATTAATCTGCATACGTCTACCTTAAAAGGAAAAAAGCCCCTGGCCATGATGATATCCCAACATGCATGATTAAAGATGGGGCAGATGAAATTTCTGCACCCCTTTCCAAACTAATTAACCGGTGCTGTGGGAAATCTGTTTTTCCTTGAAGCGAAAAAATTGCCAAACTGATTCCAATTTTCAAGTCTTGTGAAAAATCTGCATTGAATAATTACAGGCCTATATCAATGCTTCCAGTTCTGTCAAAAGTCATTGAGTGCATAGTACATCAACAGCTTTATAAATACTTGGAAGAAAATAAATTGTTTTCGAGATGACTATTCTGTTTTAGAAATAGGTGTTACACCCAGCATGCTGTTACACTTTTCTCTGACTCAATCAGGAAACCATGGATAGGGGTCATGAATAAGTCTGTCAAAGCAATCTTCCAACTTATGGAGAGATGGGCGTGAAACCTGATATGCATGGAGTTTTAAACATAGGTGTTTCCTTTGATGGGACATGGCAGAAAAGGGGTCATTCTTCCCATAATGGTGCGGGTGCTGTGATAGACCTTTTAACAGGTCTGCCCATTGACTCTGAAACACTGTTTAAAATTTGATAACTTCTGTTTAAAATGTACTGTCGGCCCAAATGAAACAGATACTAATTATGCTTAATGGTTTGAAAAGCACAAGGAAAACTGCCAGAAGAATTATGATGGCTCTGCCAATTTGATGGAGATGGAATGTGCCAAAAGGATTTGGGGAAGGTCCATTAAGAAATATTCACTCACTACATGACAATGCTGTCAGATGGACATTAGCAAAGCTCACAAAGAACTTGTTCGTAGCAAAGTATATGGAGATGAACATATTGTTGAAAAAGAAGAACTTGGGTGTGAATCATGTTGCCAAACGAATGGGAACAGCTTTAAACAATATAGTGGCAGAGGCAAAGTAACAAGGGTCATCTGTATCAGGAAAAGGAAAGTTCGCAAAGAAAAAAATTTCGAAGATTCAAAATTATTATGGAAAAGCAATTAAAGATAATGCTGGCAATATAAAGTTAACAAAAAAAAGAATTTTTGCAATATTGTTCCACTTGACATCTGATGATGATAATTCAAGGCAAGGCAAGGAGAGGCACCGGAAAAACACAAGGAGCATACGACTTTGCAAGTTGAAATTGATAAGTATCTTGTATTCAACCGTCTTATTGACAACAATCTGTTAAAAAGATGCCAAAATAAAACTCAGAATCCAAACAAGTGCCTTCACAGCATAATTTGGAAAATTTGCCCCAAATCCACTTTTAGTGGTGAGAAAATGGTTCAGATTGGTGTCAACATGGCAATGTCTCAGTTTGCAATGGATTCTACAGCTCAAGAGACACTATGTCCTACATTTGGCCTGTTACCGGGTACAGATTTTATGAAAAATGTAATCACAAAAGAGACAAGGAAAGAGTTATGAAGGCTGCAGTGGCACAAACAAGTGAGGAAAAACAGAAGAGAACGAGGAAGAAATATTAAAGAACCAAAAATGAGCAAGAGAAGAGAAAAAAAGAAGGTGAAACTTACAAGGCCGGTAGTTTTGAGTAGGATGCTTATCCTTCATAAAACTTTTAGAAAAACACCAAAAATAAATTTTAACAGATAAGATCCAGTTTAAATAGCTTTTTGTGTCTGTATTGTTGCAGAAAATAATTCTTATTCAATTTTTTCTGTTTGAATAAATACATTCTCTATGAGGAAAAACTTTGAACAGCTTTTGCTCATTTCCTGATATCGGCCCAAATTCAATTTTTAGTGAAAGTAATATTTTGTAACTATCAATGGTATCCCATATATCATATGAATCAGCAGGAACTAGTGAGTGCAACTTTGTATTTATAATTCAAGTATCTTGCTTCTATCAAGACATTTAAATGATTGAAAGTAGGGAATACTTACAAAAAAGATGTAATTTGCAAATTTATCATAACTGAGAGAAATAAAAAACTGTTAATGGAAATCTGATACCAAAGTTGCATTTACTGATGATTAAGGATTAAGAAAGTTAACACTGCCTTGGTCTGCTTGTCTTAGTCTTAGATATTTCCTTACACTAAAAAAGCCACCAAAAATCAATTGTGTTCTGGTTACTATGGAAACGGCTATTTAAAAAAAATTACTTCACCATTGAAATCAGAAGTTTGATTTGATTATATGCCTGAAAATTTTTCTCCAGCATGCAAAGCAGAATTTTTAGAATCTGGACCAGACCTTTGCCTTAATTATTTCAAAAATCTGAGACTTGATTGTTTTAATTTGGTCTTAAATGCTCGCATTTGCTAGATATTGTGGTCTAAAGGGGTGTTCAGGGCTCCTTTGCCAACAAAGTGAGTGAGACATTGTTGATTTGCTGACATGTTTGAATATTCAAAGAAAAAGAAGGGATGTCAGAGCACAGAAAAAGAAGGGATGTCAGAGTGAGGGGGCTCTAGAAAAATCTGGCCCCCGTGGCTTTAGCATTCATGAAAAGCACTCCTAGATGGCAAAAACGTCTTGTTTTCTAGATGAAAATTTCTTCAAAATTACATTTCCAGTGCCGTCAGAACGAAATTCATATTGGGGGGCTGCCCATTGTATTGCCCCCAATTCAGTATACTTTTAGAAAGGAAATGTAATACAGTTTGACAATTATTGGGGGCCTTAGCCCCCCCCCCCATGCCCCACACAGCTCAGCCTCAGGTTGTTCCTAATTTGCTTTTATTTTTTGACCGATTTTAAGGCTCGTATTCTTATAAAAATGTTTTTATAGAAATAAAAAAGCAGTTTTCTTTTCAATTTACATTTTTTCAAGATGCAATTCACTCAATTCATTCAAACAAGATGGAATATATGTCACAGAATATTTTCAAAACAAGCATTCTTACAGATTTTTGTTAGAGTTTTTCTTGCAAAAATATAATATTTTTTACAAAGGAGTATAAGATTTTTTATCAAAATTCTTGCCACAAGTAGAACATGCTCCACTCGATTTGCAACTTCACAAAACCGTGAGTGTCTGGAACTTCTGGAGTCACTGCCTACATATGTGAAGGCATTTCGTAGTTGCACAGTACTCAGAGGTCACAGAAAACCGAATAGCTGGACATGACTTTGTTTTTGACACGTATGGTGCAGTTGATGTTCTCAATCCAGTCATTTCCCTCCTCACGGAGCTTCAAAGACTCCAGGTTCCAATCTGGAATATCACAATTCGGCAGGGGGAACTAATTAAAGAGCTCGAAAGATTTCAATAGTTTTCAAGAGACTATATTCCACCAAGCATGGCTAGCCTGACAACACAAGCAACAGATATCGAAAACATGGTTTTCAAAGGAACATCACTTGTGCCTGGATGGATTGTTGTTGGTTAGAAAGAATGTGAAGATGGCCAGCCTGTTATGGAGTGGATCGCCAGAGAGTTAAATGATTGTGAAGAAGACCTCAAAAGGTTTGCCACTAATTTCTTGTCCATCAAGTTAAGATTGGCAAACACAAATTGTCTGAGATGCAACACAAATTGGCTTGTATGGACCTTGATCATTTGGTAGCTTGCATCACTGGAGAACGGAACAAGCAAAGTGTGGTCGGGATTGATGAAGCAAAGCTAGAGCTCTTTGGCCAGGAGGAATTCAGGGAGTTCTATGAGTATGTTTCCACTCAAGAGCATGTGCAAAGGCTGGCAGAATGCAAAGAACTTAACATTGAGCCAGCATTATCTCATAACATTCTTGCTCTGCGGACAAAATTAGAATGGGTGCTTCCTCCAGTTATCAAGGCTGACAAACTTGTCCACGGGACTGCTCATGTTTATTTGAATGGAGACAAGTGCAAAAGAAGAGCTACCAAGGACACAATTGGCCTACAATTGGAGACAGACGTCATAAGATAACCCATGAAACATCAAAGGTTGTTGACATGATCGCCGTTTCAGAGACACCTTTGCCTTTCCTGAGTTAACGTGGCCTCATTGTAACTAACATTTTTTTGCAAACTCTCTTTATGGGCACACATTTATTGAAATTCTGTTAGTTCAAAAAAAGAAAAATTAATCTAACCAAAACCTTAGCTCACAGGGCACTGATGTTTTGCTCCAAAACTAGATTTGGTCCTGAGCAAATAAAGGAAATTTCTGATTTTGAAGAATAAATACCCAGAATATGTTACTTCGACTTGTTTTTTTAAAAAGTTGCTAATTTCTCGGCTGAAAAAAGCTTGCCCCCAGAAAAATGCTCTGTGGAATTCAAAATGTCGTGAATTGACAATGTTTCATCAAAATTTTTGTGCTATCTTCATATATTAACTTCGTAATATAATAGCTTTTCTGCAATTTAATCTATAATGGTTTTTTTGCATGTTTAAATGTTTGCACGGGATAGGCAGTCTGTAATAGAACAAAGGTTTCTTTTTTATTTCAAATATGAGAAAGAAGTTTCAATGAAGCAAGCAAGATAATATATGTTTTTTCGGTCTTTGTATTTAGTTATCTCTACCTACCTCTGTGGCTCTGTCTCTCCCATTTATTGTGTCATGTTGGTATTATAGGTTGGTATCAGGGGCGAAGCTAAAAATCATTTTAGAGGGGTAAAGAAGTGAGTTTTGCTGATGAAAAAGGGCTTGTCTCACTTTTTAAAAGATAAATTCTCTTATATCCTGCTATTGTGCGTTTCTATTTCAAAGTTCATACTTTTGTGCCATACGCTGAAAGTTAAACTACTACAGACATGTTAATATGTTACAATTGTTGCAAAAAGGTTACACGGTAAGCACAAAAATTACTTCTTTTGCCTAGCAAAAATCCGAGGAAAAAGTTTTTAAGGGGGTACCGCACCCCTGTACCACCTTTTGGCAATGCCCTTTTTTTTCCTTTGTGTAAGTTGGCGCACCCAAGAAAATCTTCGGAGTAAATATGTGGCGTACCAATTTCATAATTTCCAGTATGGCCAGTAAGAAATTATCAGTTCCTAAAATCCATAGAGTCAATGTTCTAGATATAATTTGTATAATAAGAATCATACTTCATTGTACAATTTAAATTTCCATTGCTAGTTTACTTTTTCCTTTTAAGACTAAAAAGTATTTCTTCTCCAAAAGGTATGTGAGCGATGCTATTCATGAACTAAATTCATTTGTATACTCTATTATTTTTAAACAAAGGTTATGTATACTCTATTATTTGCCTTTAATTTGCATTAATTCGGTAAATCCCTTTCTGTTTCTTTTATTGCTACTGGAAACGCTAAATAGAAACTAGAAATGATTGACATTTTTATAGCGTGTTCAGATAGTTCGTTTATTAAACATAGCAACGCATGAATAGTGAATTTTTAAAAAATTGAACCTTGGAGATTGAAGTTGTAAAAGGGATATTAGTCAATTAAATTTAAATCTCGAGTTACTGAGTGTTGATGTTGTTGTTTGCCGTTGTTGCCAAGATTGCAAATCGACTGGTTGAAGAAGCTAAATTGATGTAAGAATGTTGCAGAATAAATCAGAAATATATTATCTCAGTTTTACATTGATAATTCTTATACTGCTGAAAGTCTATGATTATGGTTCCTTCTGATAAACCCCACCCTCCACTGAACATGGCACCCTCAGCTAACTATTTGGAAAAATTGCTGCCCTCTATTGAATGCTGCATCTTGAAGAGCAGCATTCATTAGAAAACACACACTATTCGAGGGCTATGAAAGTTTTTATGTCATAGAGATGAGAACTCTGATGGAGTTAGTGGTATTGACATTCCTTGACATACCATAATGCGAGTTAGTAATTTGCCTACAAAATTTGGTGTGGCCTAAATGAACCATACTATTTTGGGCCAGGCATTTGGACACCCTATTTCTAAAGATCATAAAAAGTCATTCAACTGGTGTAAATGGATAACAACATGTATCTCGATTCTTTATTTAAAAAATGTTTACAAGAAAAGTCAATTGCAAGACTTGTCTACGTTTAAGGTTATTCCATATTTTCATGTTGGTATATATGTTAGTTGTTTTGGCTAAATCCTTCTCACATGACATCAGCATCATAGATTCAAAGCGTGAGTTAGTCATTGGGCTTCTGAGGTAATTTTCATCAGCTTGAGACTACGGAATGATCTCTTGTCATTCGCAACTATGACTGGTGTTGTAAGGAGTAGTCGATATGTCTTGTTCTTAAGGGGAAAGGCAGTTTTGAACTTATGCGATAATTTCCCAGCTTCTGAGCATAAAGTAGCTGTTTTGTTGTAAGTGCGTGAAAGACATGTGGAAAATTGGGCTTGAAATGCTAACATGTCAATGTATATTTTTGGAAATAGTTCCATCAGTTTTATGACATCTTCACGATTTCAACTTTTTAAGGGTGGATGTAGAGCTGCAGCAAGTGACTATACTGCCTGTAAACATACAGTGAGCGTATCTCTAAGTTGTGAGATGTGGATGTCTAACACAACTTTGAACTCTTTGGGTAGAACTCTGTAATACCAATCACATGCATTTTTTTGATGTTCATCCACCCTTGCTGGCTTTTCCTCTAACGATCTTTTCGCTTGAATTTCTGCCTGAGCACTTCCCCCACCTTATGTGTGAACTGAATTCCAGCTTCAATCACTGATCCATTTTTTCTGAATCGTTGCCTTTTTCTATCAGACTGTTAACTGTTGAACTGATAATGATCATAGCATCGATGATATTGAGGTCTTTTGCTTGTAAAGCCTGTATAATTAGTTTTCTTTTTATCGTGATATATTTCATGAACATAATGCCAATAATAAAATTTGCACCTTCCATTTTTCCATGGTTATGCCATGACAGTTTGCAGCTTCAATTAATGCAACACTGGTCTTCATAATTGTCCACAATGAACATATCTTCAAGATGTTTCACAATAAATTGGTCAATTCCCTCTGCTATGAGACCACCCAGCGGGCCATATGATAGCAAGCACAACTGAAAGAATAAAATTTGGGCTTTGTTCACATAAATTTGACACCCTTTCAGAAAAAGTGCTTTAGGGTGTCCCCCCATTGGTAGCCAAATGTAAAAAGAGACATAAATTGTCAGCGATTAAACTTGCCAAGCGATAGAGAATGGTTGCTTCTATAATCACCTTTATTCTCATTAATTTTTGAAAACCTCTTGGTAGTTATTGCAGGCTTCCTAAAAACAGTTTGATCTACTTTTAGCAAAGGTGATTTCATTTTTGTTAAAGAATATTATAAATAGTTCAATTGTTTTTTAATGTGGCGCACAACCGCCACGGCACAATCTTTTTTCATGGCACAGATCTATATTTAAATGGCACAGATATTTATTTACATAGCAAAGTTATATATTTCCCATGTAGTCTGTGTCGAAACTTCCATGTTGTTTGGATTAGGGGTGCTGTCCTAAAAAGTGAAAAAGGGGCCTGTGCTGTGGAAGCTACACTCAAGATCACACCCATGTTCACACCCTGTATACTAGCATTTCTGTTAAAGACTCTATTGTGGATAATAGATTATTAAAAGTATTCTCTGACTCTAAAAGCTAATGGAAATTGTTCATTCATTGAAAATTTCCAATAAAAGAATTTACCCAACCAAACATATACTGGCCTTGTTAAGGAGGGGGGAGCTAAAATATATCTTGATTTTAACTCTTCCCTCCAGTCCCATACCCCTGGAGGCCATTTTGAGAAGTCTGTAGATAGTAAGTTGCAAAATAGATGAAATCAACCTGGAAAGGATGATTACGTTTTACTGTAGTCTCTTAAATTGTTTTGTACCAATATATTTTGCATGCTGAGCAATGCACACCAATTATAGATTTTATTTGTAACTGTAATTGGTTATTGTCATTTCAAATTCTAGGACCAACATTATGTCTGCATTGAAATGATGAAAACAAATTAAACACAGTGAAGGCTTCACTGTTTATTTAAGGGGGGCATAGATAAAATATAAAAGAAGATAGAATACTATTTTTAATTATTAAAATGGTTTAATCAGATCAACAGTGTTGGTGGACACCAGCAATCCAGGATAACTATACACTAGCACATCAAACTTGTTGCCCTTGCACATCAAAAGATCCCATGTAAAGTGTCATACTCTGCTGACTGGGTGACCCATGGATGTCACTGCCTGTTTGTATGGCACCTTATTATCTTTTTTTACCAAATAAAGCCTTTCAGACCATAATCTTCTTGCATCTGTTTTTATGATATGTTTTTTAAAGAATTTATTTTGGTAATATTTCAACACTCAAACATGTCTTAAACATTAGTCTAAGAACTTTGTTCTCTCTTTTTCTACAGCTGCTGCTCAGCAAAAATGCGATTAAATTGCATATATTGCTGGCAGTGCCTAGTTGATCAGCAAATTGTTAGCCCTCCTAACAGGGTTCAGTCAAGTAGTGCAAGCCAAACTGCTATTGCAGCACAGTCTTTTGGAAGACCCAATGGACCTGTCAAACAATGAGCTTTGGAGCCTTTTGCAAGGTTAAAAGTGTGAATTGACAAGATTGCATAAATAAGCCGAACAGGGAAAATGAGAAAAATAAGGAAAATGAGAAAGGCAAATAAAGATGTGTTCATTTTTATTGGAAGGAAACAGTTATCGAAGAAGATGCTGAAAACAATGTGGGGCAAGTGATAATTTTACCACATCCAAAATGGTAATTTTCGAGCCGGTGGTGAAATCATTGCTGCTAGCATTGCACAAGGAGGCCCATCACCTTTGTTTCTTGAGCACTGTGCATTTAATGCTATTCATAGCAAAGTTAAAATGCCAAGTATTCAGGAAAATGATCTAACAAGACAAGAGAAAGAAATATTAAAGAAAATAAAGAAAGACTGTAATGCATACAGTGAGAGCATCATAGATCACAACTATACAGGTCCAATTGATCAAATGCATTGTGAAGCCTTAATGTTCTTATAAAAACAGGTTCTTTTATGCGGGTTTCTACTGTACATTGTGAAGCCATCATAAATTCCTTGAAGGTTTCCTTAGTGAGCCAGCGAAAGATGTATATGCCTGAGTTCAACATAGGCCTCAATGCATAGGCCTCAAAGATCTTATCTCCTGTAACCAAGAATTGTGCAGCAAATTTTTTAGTATAAATGAAATGGACCCAAGTCCAGATGGGAATACAGGATTCTATCACCTGTTTTTACAGATACTGGCTCAATTCGCAGAAAAATGGAAGAGGAAATAATGGATATATTTCAAGACATGTTGATACAATTTGAAGCTACAAAAGTGTCTGGTCATGAAGTTGCTGTTGCATGGCAGGAATTTGATGAAGCAGAAGATTCAAAAAAGATAAAGATATATATCATTCTCCTTAGGTATCAGTTTTAAGGATCATGGGATGTCTAACAGGCTAGCAACATAAACCATCAATCCAAAGTTGAAATCACTTGTCACTTTTATCATGATTATCTACAGACCATGATAATATTTGGGCCACCTTGGTGATCATATTTTCAAATTTATGTTACATCTTTGTGATTGTCACATCTGAAATAGGATCTGTACCAATTCTGAGGTAATTCTAAGAAATTTTGAAATTGAACTCAACTTTTTGATGAGACTACAAATGGACCTTAGTATGAAGAGGGTTAAGTTTGAAATTTACTGGCTAGTGTTGAATGATACATGCTAGTATCGCCGTGTTGAATGATACATGTTATTCAATCGATTGTGCCATTAAAAATTGCCTTGCCAATAGCACAGTGTACTTCCCTGCAGCATCTGTGTTCTAACACACCCACCAACAGCTCATCTTTGCAGTGTCAACACGAGCACGTTTAGAAAAGGAAGGAGATATGAATGGGTTAAGTAAAAACGTGATTTGAATGGGAAAAGATGCGAGTGGATAAATTACAGATGTAAGTTTCTTTTGAAGACGGCTTGGACTAAATGATTCATTCACAATTTGGGGCCTAAATAGACCTTAGGCTTGCCTGCCTAAACCAAGTTATTGAAGGCAGGCCTGGCGTCTATTTAGGCCCTACGAGTGACTGAATTGCTTAGGAAAGAATTTATCTAATACTGTAATCAAAACCACATATCAGTCTTTCACAGCAATCCTCTTTTCGAATCTGTCCTCCAGTGTTTTACGAGGAATGCCATGATTGTCTTCCTGAAATTCACTTGCGCTTGCCCAGGCAGAGCGAGTGGTTCCCTCTGATATGAAGCGTGAGTTTGTTAGTTCACAACTCCATAATCTCTATCAGTTGAACTGTGGATTAATGGAAATTGTTTTGAAATACTTTCAGTGCTGCTGTATTTGCTTTGCCACATCTTGCGTTGATTTGGTAATACTAAAATGAATCTGCCTTTAAGAAATATGATGGGAGTGCGCTTTGTTGTTGTTTGCAATTCGATTATCAAATTGAATGTGTGCTACTTTCTATGTTACACGCCATATGCAAAATTTTGCCATGATCTCATAACTTTGGTGGGGCCTTGTAAACAATTACGTCCAATTATTTTTACATCATATTCCTCAGCAAAGGTTGAAGTTTCTTTTTAGGCTGAAAAAGACAATTCGAATATATCTTTGCAGTAGCACTTTAAAATCTGGACTCTGCTTGGGCCTTTTGTCTGTTGTATTCTTACACTGACAGGGCAGTATTTATAATATTTTTTTACTTGACTTGATTCTATTCGTTGATTTGCAGTTGTTCTCTGCATCTGGGCAAGTTCCATTGAAAACAGCTAAAAAGCATTTTACAGCAAATGCTGTTATAACAGCTCGTTTCAACAGCTTCCCCTGCAATTTTCAAACATTAAACTAGCAAACCTTTAAAAAATATGTCTTGGTAGCTTTCCTTGGATCCCTCATCGAATAATTACAACAGCTTGAAAATAAAGACAGATGATTTTTCCTGGTAACAAAGGATGTTAAAATGTAGGAATAACTGTTTCCTTAATATTCTAGGCGTCCTTTTTTAGATTTTCAACATTTGAGTCTGGGTTTCAGAAAAGCTATCATTTGGATTTTGGGTATTTGAGGCCACATGGTATAAACCACCTGAAGTGTCATTAGCTATACTATCAAGGTTGCCTTAATTGTTCCTAATAGCAACTCCATCAAAGTTCTGCATCTTATCTATTAGTTTTCCTGTTAATCTTTCTCTCCCTCCAATAGTTTTACAATCACCTAACTTCTTGTTTCCATAACTAGCTTTCACCGTGCGAAGTTTTTTTTTGCACATGGTGGCTGAGTTGAGCATGTGTTTTTTCTCGCTCAGCTTCACAGTCTTATTTCTGTATTCAATTCATGATTTTATGGTTCCGTTTTAATAAAAAAGTTCAGTTTAAATTGCTTGTTAATTTAATTTGATGGTCTTAGCTATCCATTAAGATGACGAACGTTGATAAAGAGGAGCAAGTTAGTTTGTCAGTTGTCAACGTCCAATAGCTGTTCAAGAAAATGCATTTTGCACAATGATCAAAGTAATGTTCAATGGACTAAGAGAGGATGCAAAACAGGTTAAAAATGATGTGATTGAATCACAAAATAGTCTCGAATTTAGTCAAAAAGACGTCTCAGAAATTGAGGAAAGCTATCACTTGTTAACCAAACGGTCAACAAAAATTGCACGAACTTTGAGAAGGTGGAAATTGTGCGTGTTGAGAACAAGGTTGAATATATTGAGAATCAGTCAAGGAGAAATAACATAAAACTAATTGGCCTAATCGAATGTGACGATGAAGTATCTTGGAATGACACGGAGAAAATAGTTTTTGAATGTTTCAAACATTCAATAGAAATATTCAAACATTCAATAGAAGTTTCAAAAACAAGCTCAACTTTCAAGAGACAGTGGAGATTGAAAGAGCTTATTTGTTGTGAAAGGCCGACCAGGAGCAATCCATGAAGACAGTTAATCATGTGGGCCTAGGCCAGTTGTTGCAAAAAAGGCAATACTCAAAGCAGCAAGGATAGAGAAACCTGATGAATTCTTTCCTATCATGACCTTGCAAAGAAAACTCTGGAGAGATGAAGAAGCAAAATTCCTGATCTCATTCCAGCTCAATGTAAAGGAAAAATGCATACTTCATAGGAGACAAGTTGGTCATATAACAGAAGCCTTTTCACTCTGACAGAAAGCCACAAAGAAGAAGGCAAGAAAGCCATGAAAATGATGAAGATACCGAGGTCACCTTTGGTTGATTCTGGACTCAGTAACTCAATGAACTGATAAAAAAATTTGTGTTAATCTTCTACTTAAGGTATATAGAAATTTATTTCAGTTCAATCTCAATTTTGTTATATTTTCTAGGCCAAGATGGAAAGAACCCCTAAGTATCCCTGTCGCACAAAAACGTGAACAATAAAGGCATTTTCTGCAATAATTGTAATTTTTGGCATTATATAAAATGCAATTACACATCTGCCTCAGAATATCAAGACCTTCAAATGAATCTGATAATGTTTTATTGTTTTGTTTAAAGTGCAAATTGAGTAATCATGAATCCATTTTCCTTTTTGGTGTTATTGATAATAAACATTAACAAATCCTTTTGATTTTGACAAACCGTCTATTGTTGATTCACCTCTTGTTTTACCAACTTGCCTAGTCTACAAGACTTTGATATTGAAGAACACTGGCCTTCTAATATTGATTCTACTCATCATACTGTTCAAGACATATCTACTTCTGATTCTTCTCCCGCTGATCTTTCCTTCTTATACATGAATGTACGTCTTATACATGAAAGTCTTTCCTGTCACTTTGATGTACTTCAGTCTGTGCTTGGTAATCTTAACCACCAAATTGTAAGACCACTAAACACTAACGTAAACATTCCTTGATACACCTTTTTTCATCAAAGTCTCAAATTCAAAATGGTGGCGTTGGTCTTTACGTCAAAACTGGTTTGGGCCCTATTCCAAGGCCAGAGTTGGTCAGTGAAAGTAATGAGTATGAAACCGTTTAGGGTGAAAATGAGACTTCAAAAGATGATGTGCCTCAAATGAAATATAAGCAAAAACAAAACAAATATTTTGGGAATATATTGGTAAGTACTTTATGAGATACAGCTGTTTGTCATCATCCTGTTTCCTACTGGATATCTAAACTGAGGTTGTTCATCTTCCCGGTTCTTCTGTTCATTATTATTTTCATTGAATTCATTTTCACTTTCACTGTCCTCTGATCCAATGTCTGTAACATTTGCTGCTCCTTTGAATACTTTAATAAACGATTTTTTTTGTGTAATTTTGTGATTTTGATTTTGAGCAGTGACTCTTGAGCCTTTGATTTCTGTTACAATGTATGGATTTGTACTGGCTTGTTAAGCTGTTCTTCTTTTGTTGTCTTACAAGGACTTGGTCTCCGTTCTTTATTTCTGAATTCTTTGTATGATTTCTCTTGTCATAATACTCTTTAGCTCTCTGTTTGATTTTCCTTTCCTGCTAAGTCTTTGTGCTTGTTTTTTGGGGCTGGACTTCCTGGTTAATGTGGTATCTTTGCTCTTATTATTCTATTGAACAGCAACTGTGCAGGAGATATTCCAGTTACACAATGAGGCGAGCTTCTGTAATTCAGTAGAAATTGATACAGTTCTTTCTTTATATTCTTGCTCTCAATTTGACACGTGTGAAGTAGTTTTTTTAACGACCTGATAAATGCCCCCAGCTTCTGCATTACCCTGGGGCCAAAGTGGTGCATCAGGTAACTGTCTGCAGCAAAAAAAGACCAAGAAATGATAAAAAAGGCAGAATTAACTGTAAGAACAGAAGCAAAGTAGAGAAGATGAAATATACAACCTGAAAAAAAGACAACCGAGCAGAAAAGGACAGTGCAAGAAGGTGAACAGTATGCTGCTGGAAAATATAATGCACGAGAATATTCAATTATGTGGTTAAAAGTAATAACTTTTTTACATGGTATATATTTTATTTCTAATTGAATTTCAAGAAAAGTGACATTTCTCTTGAAGTAAGTTGAAAACCTATTAACTCTAGCTTGCAAGCTCTTCATACATTTCTTTCCTTTCCCAACCTCCCTGCTTTATCAATGAGTAGAGATCTCTGTTCTCTATATTTTGAATGCTTATTCCGGAGGAAAACCTTCAGCAGGTACACCTGCATATTTAACTAAAGCAGTACCTCCAACAATTTTTGCATGGTTAATGTCTTGTAGAGCCGACAGAATGGGATCTGAGATATCTATTCTACGGTGGATTTGACAGATTGCTTCCCTATATCAATGCCTACATCTTGTTAGGAAGCTTTCTGGTGAGGAAGCATCTCTTTAGTAGTTTCTGCTGCCATGTATCCAGGATACACTTTTTTCCAGTGGAACCTATTTACTCTCGTCATTGATATTGACATCTGCTAAGGAATCTTCATGAATGTCATATGAAGCATTCACAGTACACGCTTTAGCTTCGAAAAAAGTGCATGCAGCTTAAATGAATTTGACTTGAAAAACAGATTCAGGCCTGTAAGATCCTCAAGGACGAATTCCGAGAATTCAAGGGTCGCCTTGATATAAAGGGGATGTCAAGACAGACAAGACTCTTTCAGCATGAGGTGAATTTGCTTCTGCAACCTCAGCAACAAAGAACAATTCCAGTGCAGGCCACTGCCCAAGAATTCGCTTAACACATGTGACAACCAATAACCAGCGGGTCTGACAAGGCTTCAGAATCTTGCGCACATCAACCTCAACAAATTTTTGAAATTCCATAAGGCTTTTCTGTCGGTTTGGTGATAACTTAAAATAGTTATTAATCGTTGTATGATAACTGTTCAGCCGCATTTGAAAAAGTTTTGCTTGCTCAGCAGCAAAATGAACCCTGTGGCAGTAGCATTTCAAGACGAATAGCCCTGGAGCTGCATCTTTCATTCTTGTCAGGACAGAGTTGTTACCTCCCTGCATCAAATTTTAACCATCTGAAGCAAAGCCTCATACCTTGGTCCAAGGCATTTCGTCTTTTTCAAGAATGTCTTTCAGGCAATTGAAAAGGCCTTCTGCATTTTCTCCTTCTACTGGAATGAGGGAGAACAGTCTTGTGATTGGCTGGCATGTTTCCTTTTCCAAGTACTGCACATTTACGCAGAATACTTTCTTCATGGTGATATGTGTCGCTTTATTACAAAAGAATTGAAAATCCATTTGTCTTCTTCAAATCTGCAACTAAATGTTCATGGGCATAGACTAAGAGGCATTCAGTGAGCAAATATGTGTCTTTGGTTCGGTTGCAGGTCATTCCTTTCACCCCCTTGAAGCATTGGTAGAAGCGAGTCTAAGGTGATTCTGTTGACGTTACAAACACAGTAATTGGTTGTGTTGCTTGTACTGTGTTGCATTTTGAACATGAAAGCGACGACCTTGAATGTCCGTTGAGCTATGATTTGCCAGGAACTAAGTTCTTTTTACAAAACAAGCAAAATGCTTTGTTCGGACTGCTTTTAAGTGACGAGAGCCATCCCTTTGCCCAAGCCTCTTTTCCCCAATCACTGCCATAACTTTGATTCCGAAACTTTTTCTCTAAATCTTTTGGCATTTCAAATTTCCCATGTTGTTCTTCGCCAATGGACAAGTTGATGAAATGAAATACAAATAAAACTGACCTGAAATCGGAGGGCTATTTATAAGAGAATGACAGCAAAGATTGACAGCAAAGGGGCTTCCTCATATCTTACACTTCCTAGATTTTGTAGGGGTAATGGGTCATTTGTACTAGTAAGGTAGGGGACAAATTTTCAAGTTTGTAGGGGAAAGTAGAGGATTTTAGCCTGAAGGGGAAAACAGCCACCACTGTCCTGTTGCTCAATTCTTGGATGAACATTGCGCAGAACCTCGTCTGAAATATCTTCGCAACATTGGCTTGTCTTCTGATTTAAGCTCTTTGATAAGGTTTTTAAAAGCCCCTTTCTCCTTTCTTTTCACTATCCAAGACCTCACTCAAATTTTTCTGTTACGAGGGCGACGTCTTCTGCGTTTCAGCAAGATATATAATGCTGTTAACAGTGCAAGTTTCTTTTTACTTCTTCTAAGAGTCATCTTGTAAAAAATTGAAAATCGCGCCAAAACAGATGTGCCCAGTTACCTATGTCTTCTACCCAGTTCCCCATTGTTAAAAAATCTGTGCTTCACAGGCAAAAGTGGGTCATGTGCGGATTACCAAAAGACAAAAATCTTCGTCTTTCAAAGACAAAAGTCTGCTGTGTGCAGATTAAATCTTTCAAATGAAGATCTGCTAAAAATCATTCTAGAGGCCATGAAGAATTACCACTCAAACCAAATTTGAAAATTGTCGCTGCAACACTAAATTATATCCAGGCCTCTAAACGTTTTGGCTAAATTGATGATACAAACAACGTATTTTCTCTCTCCTCTCCTCTTTCTAGAAATAGTTTCTATTTATTCTTTTTCCTTCATTTTGTATCTTTAAATTGTAGTTAATTTAGTTCTATATTTTGAATGTAAATTACCATAGGGTTGCTATGTATTCCTATGCTCCCTGTGGTATCGACTGGTAAATTTGTGTATGTTTTGTAAAAATATAATGTGACTTTTTAAAAAAACATTGTTTACGAGGTCATCCCCGATATTTTAGCTAATTAAACAAAATATTCTTATTCACTCAGTTAGGCTGCGGTCACACTGTACTTTTCCAAGCATCCTTTTTGCTAATCCACATTTGTTTTTACATCATGCCACCGGTCACACATGATTCTTTATAAGGATGCTTTAGTACCCTCAAGGAATTAATAGGTCAAGAAAATAACATGCACATTTATAACACACAGAGTATATTTCCTGCCAAAATTTCACTATTTATGCTTCTTGGTTTGCGCCAATATAAAATTTCTTTATTCGTTATCATGATGGAGCTACAATCGTCTATCTTGTTTCTTGTCATGGTTTATCGATTTATTGCAAATTCAAGAGCATCAGATCTTAGCAAGAAACAGATTATGGCAAAGAGAGCTTTTCTTTTGGCCAGAGCATGACGAAACTATTTTGTCTCATCAATGAATAACTGCCAGGCTTTTTGAAGGATAAAAGAAGCAAATTTACTTTGAGGAGCTATTGAAAGGGCTCAGCATTGGTTTGATAGACTATGGGCTAACTTAGAGTTTGATACCCTCGATGATTATTGGAAACAGGAGTTTCGATTTTCTAGACAATCATTCAATGATATCGTAAATATTGTTGCTGGCAGGATATTCTACTGGTAAATATTGTTGCTGGCAGGATATTCTACTGGTAAATATCGTAAATATTCTACTGGAAATAGTTTTGGATCAACTGCTGCTGCTTTTGGTGTTGGGAAATCTAGCGCAGTTGATTTAACCAAGCAATTTTGCACATGTGTGGCGAGGCAAGCAGGCAATTTTTAAAATTTCCCTAAAATGAGAAAGAAACAACTATAGCTTTGGAAACATTCTCAGAGATATGTAAAATCCCTCAAGTTATAGGAGCAATTGACGCCACACATATAGAGATTGTTGCACCTGAAAATGCGCCCATTGACTACTTTTGCAGGAAACAAAAGTTCACTATAAATACGCAAGCTGTCGTCGATGTAAATTTTGAAATTTATTCATGTATCATAAGGTTTTCCAGGCAGCATTCACGATGCAAGGGTTTTACGTGCGAGTTCAATTTATCATACAGCGGAAAGGGGCTATATTCTGAATAGGCCACTTGCAAATATAGAGAACCAGCCCGTAAAACCTTTCATTATAGGTGATGGGGCATTTCCACTGAACAGAAAGCTGTACCCTGACAATGGAGCATTGACAAGATCACAGACGAAATATAACAATTTTTTCTTCTGGCAGATCTGTTGTGGAGAGGGCGTTTGGAATTTTAAAAGCCCGTTGGAGATGACTATTGAAAAACCTTGATAATAGAACAAGTAATGTTGTTGAGGTCATTATAACTTGCTGTGTTCTTCATAATATATGCGAAGAAAATGGGGATGAAATGGAGGACGAAGAATTCACAGCACCTGTTATTGAACATGAACAACAATTCAACACAATAATAAATGAAGATGTTGTTGAAAACAATGGCAAAGATCTTTGTAGATTAATGAAAAATTTTCTTAGAAACAATTGACTTGAACAGAATCAAAATCTAACATAAATTCGGCAGGATTTAGAAGAACTGGAGCAAAGTTCGAAAATTAGTTATTCAAATTTGCTCTGTACCTATGGCATTCCAGATCCGTGTGAAATAGGTGAATGGAAGGAAGAGATATTGTTGTGGCCTCATGTTGACCTTGGAATTATATTTGCATTTATCATTGAGAAAAAAACATTTGATACAGAATATATAGAACAATATAAGGCAAGGAAAGCCTATTCGTATTTTATGAGTGGATTTGTCCACAAATTATTTGTACATCAATTGTCTGGTGACAAAATTTTGCTAAAAGGAAAGGTGACCTCATTGCAAAAATTTAATCAAGACCGCTGCAAAGCATGGGTTCTTTGTAATAAAACTGGAAATGTTTTATGTGGTTATTGCACATGTACAGCAAGATTTGCCAAATGCTGCAACCACGCAAATTCTAAAGGAATGATCAACCCCACCTGTACCGATGTTGCTTCTTTTTGGAATGTAAGCACTCAGCGTAATGTTACGTTTATGAGAATAAAAGACGTGGAAAATGGAAAGCACAAAATAACCAACAAGAACAAAAACTTGTTCTTTAGAGTGACTTTAAAATTCTTCTGATCCAAGCCCATTGGATGAGACAACTTTCTCAACAACTACTGAAAGAAAAACTGTTTGCAGCTGTCCTCAAATGCATTGACCCTTCTTGTGATTACGATTGCCCACCTTCTTTATGGGACATTGCAGATGAGATTCTGGCTGAAAATGGTGGAAAAGAAGATAATAAAGAATTGATTTGATACATTTATTTTTAAACTCACTTTCTTTTAATGAAAATCAATTGAAGGAGCTCTAGAGCAACAAGGGCACAGAGAGGCTCACATATCTGGAGAGACCAGCGCGTAGGCTGCATCACGGCTAAAAGAATAAAAGATGTGTGCACCAATGTCCAGTCTATTGCGAAATCAAGGGGCAAGAAATGAAAAGTGCATCCCCTTCTAGCCAGGTTATTCAAAGACAAAGACATTGGTGCTCTCCTTGCCGTAAAGTATTGTAGAAGCATGAAACAAATGCAAAAAAGCTTTCGGAGAGCATGTCGTAAAAAAAGGCAGGTTGCTGGATTCAGGGTTGGTTGCAAGCCTCTCCTTTCCTTTTACGAGGGCAACACCTGACAGCATTTTTACGTGCAAATGCTGTGATGGAGGGAAAGTCCCAGTGGATACAAGTGCTCATATAAGTTACGAGATAAATGTTTATTTGATGTGTTCAAGAAGTTGAACTATCTAGAGGAACGAGAGGGTAAAATCTCTTTGAGCAAAAGTCACAAGTACTACAGTCAAGTCACCACTCAAACTGCACTACTTGGGGCATATTATGCCTTTTTTTGTAGTATGGACTTTCATTGGAGACCTGTTTTCCTAAAAAACTAACTTTGATAGCTCTCTCTGGGCAGAGCTAGAGCACGATGCCAAAAATTTTTTTATCACATGTAGTTGACATTTTACAGAAACGAAGAGAAATTTTATTTCGTGCCACAAGTTAAAAATTCTCCCCTTGAGCCTGAGGAGATGAATGGAACATCAGGTTGTATTGTAGAGGGTTCAAATTGTTTACTGTGGCATCATTGGCCATGCGTTAATCTATCCACATCTCTCAAAGGTGACTGGACATGCAATGCTTGCATTAGTAGTGCAATGAAGGACTCTATTGGTATTTGCTGAAAATTGACTGCTAGCTACGAAATCAAACTTAACCTTTTAATGTTATATAGAGTTTATATATATATATATCAGGGGCGGCGTGGGGGGGGGGGAGGGTAATCAAGGTAATCACTGATTACCTATTGCTTCAAGAATTTTAGAGCTATTTTGTTTCTCGCAAAGTCATACAAAACATGACGTTCTCGAAGTTTTAAACAGTTGTTGCATCATAACAACAAGGTGGAGTCCTCTTATTGTGCTCTATGACATATATTGACTCATTGCCCTCTTGCTTTCTTTACCATAGTTTCGCAGAAAGTCGATAATTAGCTGAAAATCTTTCTGCAAACATCGCTTTTAATATGATAGCTATTGAATTTGTGACTTAATTCTATATTGAACAGACGGGCTTAAAGAGGAGAGCGCCTCGCAGCAACATAGTCATTCCACAACCCGTAGCACTGTTGCTCTTGAAAAAAGGACATGTCATCTCACAGGATGTCCTTGAGTACCTCCAATCCGCTACTAAAATTCCAAAAGTAGCCAAATTCTTCGCCACGATTGACAGACTGATTAATTTCTTTCGTAGCAGTCCAAAATGTTATGAGGAAATCGGTGCTGCATTATATGAGTTTTCAAATGGTTCCAACGCAAAGGCAGAGACTCCGACAAAAGCTCGTGGAATAGGGACACAGCTTGTGCAGCAAGTTGAGTTTGTGTTTTTGCTCAACACGTACAGGAAGATATTCGAGCACTGTACTCCCATAATGGTCACAATGCAGAAAACAACCATGGATGCCATGCAGCTGACCTCAATGATCAATGATTTTAAAGAAGTCTTGACCAATTTTGATAGAGTTTGGGAAGATACTCTACTTACTGATCCTGAGCTTCCTACCGTTTGCAATAGGGGAGGATGGAGAGCAATGGAGCAAGGAAATGATGGATCATAGTAGAGCTAGAGGTCAACTCTTACAAAACTCGGCAAAGAAATTGTTGCAAAGTTTACGGAGCAACTTGATTGGCGATTTGCAAACCTCTCAAAATTCCAATGGATGAATTTAGTGCATCCAAGCAAGTTTAACGAAAGAGAAGAAGCAACTGTGCGGGAGCAAAGACTGCTGATCAAGGAGCTTCGGAAACATTACCTATTTGCCAAGGATGATACGACAGCTAGCGTGTTGTACAACAATAACGAGATTTCCATTTTTTCTGAAAAAGTTGGTACGCGAGCATGATTCTTTGGCGGCTCAAAAGCAAGCTGGACAAGGAAAACGTGCTAGAAAAGAGGTGGAAGTTGGTGCAGATGCTGCAAGTGACAAAGAAGATGTAGAAGAGCGAGATGTGTTGAAGTTGAAGAAGGCGGTAACCTCGAGATTGAATTGGTAAAGGAAGGCATGCCAACCATTCAAGATCTTCTTTTTGTAATCAACAGTGCTGACCTTTCTGAAGCCCTTCCACAAGTGGTAAAGTTGCTGGAGCTTGCCGTAACAATACCACTTACGAGTGTTCACTGTGAGAGAGTTTTCAGCAGAATGAAGCGTGTGGTTTCTGCTTTGAGATCAAAGATGCTCCAAACCAGAAAGGAAAATCTAGTTTTTCTTCAAGTGGAAAATCGTTGCTTAAGTTGCTTGCAGCTAGAACCTTTTTAAAGTTGTCAGCCGTTTTAAAACAATCAGCCGACGTTGTTTTGAAAGATTTTCAAGGAAATAAGATTGGCTGTTTCAAGTTATAAACCTGCATAAAAAAATCAGCCTGTAACAAAAAAGATTTACATTTTGATATGCATGTAGTTACAAAATAAGGGTATAAATCATCAGGGCACAGTGGGCTGAAATAGGTCAAGCGGACATTTGGGTTTTGGGCATATCTGAACAAAATTTTCTGACAAATAGCTGACAAAAAAGGTGGGAAATGGTAATTTTGAGCATTTGGAAAGCCCTTAGGTAAAAGTCATGGTCATTTTATCACCGTGAGGCCCTTCACAACTAACCCTAACAGGTTGATAAAAATTCGAAAATTTAGTATCTTCATACAGGCTAGCCAATTATTCTTTAGGTTTCTAGTTGAACTTCCAATGGGAAAAACACTTCATATAGACTATGTAATCAAGAAATATGCAGTTTCTGATGATCACAACATTTTTATCATTTTCATTTCATCAGAATACTAGATGGAAAATCATTTAGCACTGCACGGATATATTGTCTACTTTACATCTAAATTGATAAGCAGTGTTCTAAAGTACTACACTTTTTTGCATAATTTTGCTTAAGTAATGCTGTCACAATTTCGATTTAATATTGAGTTTGGTTGAAAGTTTCTTCATTATTCAAACAGATATAAAAAACAATATCACAATCCATTGCAATCAGAAGACAATCAAGAACAAATCATTCGAACGAGAGGAGCTCAAGTAAAAATCCATATTCATTGTTGCAACCTTGAATAGCTGCCTTCAGTGCAGGACAACCACAAATGGTGTGACCCTTTAATAGCCTGTGTTGTTAATAAAATTGAGCCTCAAAAGATTAATTATTTTGAGGGGAGATCTTGGATGCAGAGACGAACTTCATGTGTTCATCTTCTTTCAAATCCAACTAACTTTATGAACACAACAGCGATATCTAAACAGCGTAGCGTGAAATGAATCAAACAATCAACAGGTAAACAGCAATGTACATAAAAGGATAAAAAGACAAAAGAAAGTAATTTGAAGGTCATTACGGGTCACTACATGGGCTCCCCCCTAGACAGCAAATGGGAGAAGAACATTGGATGAAAAAAAAATCTATATATGTATATTAAATACTGTTCATACGGGTTCAAAATGATCGGGAAATCGCACTTTGCGTCTTGAGCGGGTGACATATTGCGCCTTGTTCAGAATGTCTTTGATTTAGTCATTGACTCTAACGCACTGTGAACTTGTTGACGGTGGGTAATCTGAATCGGGGTGGGCTGCTTTCACCCGATGGATGCTTATAGTTTGGTCTTTGCATTTAACATCCAGAGAAAAATACTTCTCAGTTCTCTGAATGACTTTGAATGGCCCGTCGCATGGCTCCTGCAAGGGCGCACAAACGATATCATGTTGGACAAAGACATGTGAACACGTTTGAAGATCTTGCGGGACACTACAGCCCTTTAGTTTACAATGGCTGCATTGAGGTCGCTCTCAAACTTTCATGACCATTGGATCACTCCTGTCCCAGAGTCTATTGATGCAATCAGAAAGGTTATCAAACTGACTCGTCTTTCTACTCTTGTTTATTCTATACTGACAGAGGAATTTGTTGTTAGCTTCAATACCACATTCAGAAAGGTTCAGCAGTCCTGTGTTGCTATTCTGCTCAATCAATTCTGTACTGTGGCCCAAAACAATATGAGCACTTGGTGTGAACTCAATCCACTCTATTGAAGCAGCATGAAGATAAGTCTTCCTACAAATCTCTCTGTATTCCTCAATTCTCACTTTCCTATTTGGTTAGAATAACAGCCATGTTCAGAACAGGTTTTTCAACAGCTTCTTGCAACTCAAGACTGGCAATTCCTTGTGTCCACAGCTTGCGGTTGTCCGTGTTCAACATCAATGCAGCAATGTTTCCAGTTGTTGATGTCCCACCATGACCAGTTGGATCAGGTCTTTCCAAAGTTATAGATGTCTGTTCCTTTACCCTAGCCTGGATTTCTTCCTTTGCCTGCTTCAGAAAATGTGCAGTATGACCAACACAATTCTCAACATCAAGCTTTGCTTCTGACCATTTAAGATGCCCAGAAGTTGCATGGTAGCAAATTTTGAACCAACCAAAACATCTCAGAAGACTATGGAGTGGATGCAAATTGTTGATGTCCTCTGTTGTTATGGGCTCCTGTCTAACACCTTTGCAGGTTTCATAGTCTTCTTTTTGGCAATTTTCCTCAAGATAGAGATCCTGTTGACAAATTGCCATGGTGTCCTCAAGGCGACGATCAATCTTGAACCCAGATGTAACCGGTTCAGTGCTTCTGCACGTCTTTTAGCTGACGGTACAAAGACAGCAAAATGCACCGCCCAAACCAGTAATCAGACTATGTAGTTTGCCATCAACCATGGACATCCTGGCATCAACAATTGCATTCAGAGATTTATCCTGGTAGTCAACAGATAATTTTGCATTTGTTCTCTCTCTCTCTGAATACTGGCAACAATCTCACAGCTCTTCCTGGTCTCCTTACCCATCAGTAACATAACAGGGCGACCGGAATTGGATGACACAAGTGATGGATTTTCCCACAAAAATTTATTCGAACTGTTCTTGATGTTCTCAATTCGGAACATATGCATGATGAAGTTGTGAGTCTGTGTAGAGCCAGCTTGGTTGAAAATTGAATGGCCATCATTACCATCAAGACCATCCTGAAGTGTCAAATAAATTTCTCAAAGACTCAAAAGACAAATTCGTAAAGCAAAATGCATGGTGGGAAGTTGCACAGAAAACTGAAAAAAGACAGGTGAATATATAAAATATTCAAGGCCTTCTGGCAGCAATTTAAATTACGAAAATCAATCCATCTTTCTATAGCAAAATAATCAAGTAACTGCTTAAAAGAATTGCGGCTGCTGCCAAGAGTAGAAAACTCCAGTATTTGAGAAATAGGAAATTCTTAACATTGTCTTGTTCACGAGGACACGTGAAGTGAATGTAAAGATTGTTATTTAACCTTTAAGAATATCAAAAGAAGCTATTTGATACTCTAAGGGAAGAAACTTTCATTGCAAGAAATTTTCGTGATTTTGGCATTTTTGGCAATTCTTAGTTGTTTATATTAATAATATTCCTAGTATCTAACAAATAAAACTACATGTAGTTGCAATTCAAGCTTTATGTTTAAGCTCGATCAACTGAGCCTGTCTTTGTTTTTATAGCAGAGGAAGCCAAGATATACCAGGCAAAGAAAGCAGGCTTAAAGCCCCAGCCAGTCAGGTAGCTCAACCAAATATGCACAGAAAGCAAAGGGCAGCTTGGGAATATATGACATGTTCTCATGGCTTGAGGAATACGTTAGTTCATCAGTAAGACAAGTGTATGCGGCAAACAAGGCTAAGTATGAAGATTTTCTCAGATCCTTCCAGCTTGATGGTGAGGGTGAAAATATAGACATCAAAGAAAGTGAGTCTAATGATCTAGATGAGCAGTATAATTCACTTTTGGAAGTTGAGGCAAATTCCTGTATTGGTAAGGAAGAGGGGTGTCCTGAAGAAATAAAAGACACAGTTTTGAGAGTGCCAGATGGCTTCACCAAAATTTGGGGAAAAATGCATTTTTAAAAAACTAGACACAATTAATAGATATCTTATCAACATCTATCAATATTTACATTTTGTTTTTTTCTGATTAAACAAGATTCTGTTCTGATTACCTCCATTTTTACGAACGTTCTGCCACTGCCAGGGAACTTGTCCTTCGGCAGAGTTCAAATAGTTATTTATATCATCTCGAATTTTTATAAATAATGTATAAACTCTACAGCCTCTAGCTTTTCTCAAAGCTTGCAGGGCACCTGAGTTATATAATCCTTCTGAACGATGTTACGCCATTCTCCTGGTATAATGTTACCTGTACTTTCCTAGCTGTTGATGAAACCAGAGGGGCAGTAGGTTGCATTATCCATCGGCCTGAAATAGTTATGTTACTATTTCCACTGTTTTAACGAATCAAATGGCCAAGTATTCTCCATCTAGCAGCTAGAGTTCTTAATGAATTCTCGATTTATATGCTGTGCTCTAGACAAACCATAGTTGAAAATCTTTTTATCTTCAGTTTGCTAGCCAGGGTACAGGCGTATTAGCCAAGTTTTAAGTGGGAAAATTTCATCTCCAACTAAAACTATGGCACTTCTTCCAGCTTACACTCAGGAATAGATGATGGGCATGGCAAATTAAAGTTATCATTCTCGGATCCTTTCTCAATTTCTTAACTAGCCAAAATCTCAATATCTATACTAAGGAGCGTCACAAACAGCTAGGAGAACAATACTATACCACACTTTGTAGTTGTTGAAAAGGGAACCACCATTTTTGGGGCAATCCATAGAAATGTGTATCCCATCTATAGCACCGATACAGTGTGGAAAATTCCACAAATCTTGAAGGTCCTGCGATATTTTAGACCATTCCTCTTCAGTTGATGGTGATCTCAAGAAGTTGGGCATTTGCTACTGCAAAAAGTTCAGTGCTACTAGCAATGTTTTTCTCTTTTAAAAAATCTGACACATCAAGGTTGCTTAGGCCCCTAAACTTCCTGTCTGGATTTGCACTATCATTGCTTTTGCGCTTTCGTTCCTCTAACTTTGAAGCTCTGAAAGCCTTAATGCACTTCTTGGTTCTTGGAGACCCAACTTCAGATAAATCCCGGTGGTCCTGGCTTTTAAAGATATCATCATCTGACTTGCAAATGTACTTATAAGCAGTGTAATAATTGTCATGTCCTTCTGAGAAATTCACAACAATACCAAACGTTTTTGTGAAATGCTCTTTTACTCCTACCCATCTCTTTGGCCCTGTTAGTTTTATTGCCACATGATAATGCTGCCCACCATCTTGATGTCTTTCAAGACAACACGCCCAGTGCTGAGTTTTAACTTTGCCAGATCCTCTGTCAAATGCTTCAGCTATTGCTTTGCCAAAGGATTCTCTTGTTGGAAAAATCTCCAAATTTGCCTGACTATAAGTCACCAGATATGTTCTTCGAACAACTCTTGATGGTAAATTTTGTGTTTGAAAATCGCCAGAATCCATTATGCTTTACGTTAGCCGTTTTAGACGTATGATTATTCCGAAATTATGAAGGGCAGCATTCGAATAGAAAACACCTTGTACGTATTGCAAAATAATCTAACTTAACTTGCACTTAACTTCATGTAAAATATCACCAAATTATTGATCTTTCGAATGTTTATGCATCTATCATCATAAGTAAATAAAGAGTTTTACAAAAATCATCTGCTGCATTTTTTGAGAAAGAAACTTGTTAAATTTTTTGTCAGACAACCCTGGACAAAATATATTGGAACTCCAGCTATTTTCAGAAATTTACCTGAGCGCAAAATGAGAAATAGAGAATAATCACAATTGAAAATATAACATAATATTGTTTGCTTATCCATTCAGTTTTCTTGTGAAACAAAGGTAATTCCAATTTATATTAATGTAAGGAACTAAAGGGTAATGTCTTAATGGAGTTCTATCATAATTGTTCCTTTTTAAAAAAGATTTCATTCAAAGAGTCCAGCCTGGTACGTTTTGCCTTCTTTCGTCATCTTGGCTTTTTCTTTGGACGTTTTTGCATATTTAATAGTTTTCCTTCTCTGCTTTCCTTTGGTAGAAGATGCTTTGGCAGTATTTTTAAGTCTTTCCATTGACTTTTTTAATGTCCCCTCAGTCATGTGGTGGCCAGGCTCAATACCTAGAAATTTACAAAGAGTTAGACGAAAGGTTGCTCCCTTTGTAAATTGACATAATGCCATTCGTGCTGCAATTTCAACCATATGACGACCAACAAATGTTAATTTTGGGCAAAATCTCCAAAGAAGACCGTGCAAACTCTCATTTGGATTTTGTGTTCTGCTTCTGATGCACCTTTTTAGCAAACGTTCATCAGTCAGTCGCTGAAATATTGGAACAAGCTTTTTGCCAACATCTTCTGGGATCGTTTCATGCTCTTTATGTGACCCAGAATTTGCATTTTTAGATACTGCTCGCTGCCAGAAACACCAATAATTCTGTCCTGGTGGGCAGTGGACCTGCTTAGGGTTTTCATCAGTGGATGTTAAATGAAATAAGATTGCAAAATAGTTTTGCCCGTCCATAATAGTTTTGAATTTTGAGCATCTTTGCTCTGGTCAACTTCCCCTTTCCTGATATGGAGTCCTTTTGAGCTTTGCATTCTTGCGGGAGGTTGACTAAGGCAGTTCCCATTCTTTTTTATACATGGTTAATACATTCCTCTTTTACAATAGTAACACTATTGCCATATGGTTTAGCCTCAACAACCGAGTCAAATGCTTTACTGTTACCATCTGGAAACATTGTTGTGTACCTCAACTGGTATTTAGCTACAGAACGGTTCCATAGCCTCTTCGCACATTCCTGTTCCATTGAATTGGCTGTTCTCTCATAATTCTTGGAGCATTTTAAGGAATGGTTTTCTTGCCACTCTGCATAATTGGGGTCATCTGCACTTGGAGCTTTCAAACACTGATAGCAAAGGTTGCACAACACTTCATAATCAATAGGAAGCCAGTTAAAGCATCAATAACAGCCGCTACACCATTGTGAGAGCTATGACCTCCTCCTCCTCTTCTTTGCCATGAACCATCGTATGAAACAGCAATGTCCACAGTTCCATTACAATCTGGCAATGTACCAATCTGTTTGTACCTATCTTTAATTACTTCAACAGATTTTGTGGCAACTTCCTCAAATGCTTTTCCACTTCCAATGAACAACTTGTCTTTGGCAGTGGCATATCAGTCTTTACTGGGACTATTTGGAAGATTCATCATGCTGGCCCAGTCCTTTATTGCATTGTAGCCGCACCCAATACCCCTGAATGCAAACACTGATCGAACTTTAACTTCAAATGGTTTCTGTGTCGATTCTGATTGGTCTACTCTTTTGCTTAAGTACTCCTGGCTAATTTTTGACTGACAGAGACTACAGTAAGTGAAGGCCTTGCTACAAAATCCCATATCGTTTCCCCTTCACAGTGTCAAAGATTACGCCAGTCTGGTTACAGTTTGGGCAGCAAAGTTCAACAAATAACTTGTTCAAACATTGCTTACTAACAATCAGAAAGCAATTTTCCATTTGAATCTGACTCTCTATCCCAACTATTTCATCCTGCATACTTTCAAGTGTAAGGCCAAATGCTTCAAGCTTTTTTGCGCTCGTTGTTGCCATGGAAAATGAGGGTGTGATAGGCCTGCATTCGTTCGTTGAAGTTGCCTCTTCGATGGCCTCTTGAATAACAATCTTTTTTATCTGTCTCCTTTTCCGAATGCCTTTGAAGCGCTGGAAATTTATCTTGCCCATGACAAGGAATAAAAAGTATAATATCGAAGAAATAATTGGAACACACTTGTTTGAAACCACAGACTTTAGTCGAAAACGACAGTTGAAATCAGTTGATCCAACGAACCAATCAATGACCACTATCTTTGGCCTTGGGCAATCAGATGCAATGTTCTCAGTCTCGTTTTGAAGTTGATTGTCTAAGTAGACTTTGACAAAGGCAAATTACAGGTTGATTGTTAGTTTGAATACTAATATAATGGGAAAATCAAACAAAGCAAAAAATGAGCTTTCGAATGATATCCGGGTATCGGGAAAAGTAGGCCTAAATCTTTTGATAGGAAGTCACGAAACTGAAAGATTTTGATCGCAATTTGACGTCAAAATCACCAAACCAACTGATTAAAAAGTTTAGATAGACAGTCTTAAAGTAAAAAATAAGGTACTTTGTTGCTATTTTTCTATTCTCTGATAGTAAAACGTTATAATCAAGGGAAAAACCGATTTTGCATTTTTTCAAAAAAATTTCAGATTTTCGACCTATCCTCCACCTTAAGGAGTGCAACACAAGAGTTTTAATGTGTGCACTCCATAGAGAACAAGCATGGAAACGATGCAAAAGAAGAAAGGAATCCAGTTTGTTGTGTATTAAACGTCGGGAGCTACTCAAACAGCTACATCTGATTGCTGATGCACCAAATAATTCAAATGGCCCTTCTTGCAAAGATTTAATCAATGGTGGCTTTCTTGCCAAGAGCCTTGGATGCATGCATTTAGAGAAAAGGAATTAGGAAGAAATATCAATACGAACAATGGAGCAGAATCATTGAACAAGTTATTGAAATACAAATTTAAAAAGAAGTCAACGAAAAAGACTCTTTGTGGCATTACTGACTTGATAATTGAACGCTTCTTGCCATATCAGTATCGGGAGTATCTAACAGAAATTGTTAAGGCACAAAAATCTAATGGAATTAGATCCTATGCACAAAACATTCCATCATACTTGCAAAATCGTCCAAAAGCATTTATTCAGCACTGTTTGGTTCCTATAAGAAATGTTGTAACGGACTCTTTTAGGGATAGCAGCATTATATTGGCAGATAAGACAAGTCTGATTTTTGAAATAAAATCTTTGTCGGGGTGTGAGACTTATTCATAATAAGTGCAGTTAAGGGATTTCCCAATGTGAGTGTTCGGACTGATGCCAGAACAAATTGTCTTGCAAACACATGTTCTACATATTGCAAACACATTGATTGGAGCAGCCTGCCTTAAAAATATCTTGATCAATCTTTCTTGAAGATCGACCAAAGTATCCTGCAAGTTGATAAAAAGACGACAGCCCTTATAAAGAGAAATCTTCAACAACATGAATGCCAACAGCGATCGATGAAGAAAGTACCAACTCTAGTGATGACGCTCATGCTAACTTACAAAAATGAAGCTCTATAAGTAGGGCATGCATCTCAAAGGTAGAAACTTTGCAAAATCAAATTCACCAGTGTCCCAACAAGGCCAAATTAATGGAACTTAATAACAATCTTGAGATTATTCTGAAGACGATGGATAGTTTGATGTGGAAGGATGAAACAAACAGCATTTTCCTAAGCACATCTGAACCAAAGCACTTGGTACAAAAGAACAGGCAACAAAAGCCATGCAGTCCACCATCAAATGAAAAGATTCAGCCACTCAGAACAAACAAATCGCGCAAGAGACCACTTGAAAGTTGGAGATCCCAAGGAAGATATGGCCAAGCTGCAGAGGCTTTTCAAAAATAAAAAAAGGCAAAGGTAGAAGTTGATGAAAAAACTGTAATGCAGACAACCCTCATTACTGAGGATATAAAAGAGACTGACAATTTGGAGCAAATAACGAAAAGCAAAATATAACTGGAAAATGTTATAGATACTTCAGTTTGAACTCTGCATATGCAAACTGCATTTCTGATTATTCACAAATATTGTCCTCTTGGAACATCAGACGCAAGAAAATTCAGGTTAATAAAAACATGTCCAATTGATCACTGGCTGATGCTTTGTCAAGTTTTTAATGTTCGTTTTAGAGATATCTTGATGAATATGGCGTCTGTCGAAATTAGAAATGTTTTAAAACGTATCCCGTTATGTAGGTATCGTGACGCAAAGTTGCAGCTGGCAAAAATGAATTGCATGGATCCAATCACAGGTACATGCAATTTCTATGGCAATGAAACTGAAAGTTTTGTCCGTTACCTTTCATTTGCCTACAAGTACCAACAAGATTCTGAATGCTCAAACAAAGCTTGTCTAGACCAAAATTAACCCTTTATTTTGCAATGTTGTTCCTGAACAACAGAAGAAAAATTGCATAATTTGAAAATGAGATGGTAATTTATGCTGATTAGTTTGTTAACCAATAGGGGGGTGCCTATTTCTATGACAACCACCCATCAGGAACAATTCTAGCCTCACTTTGAATAATGTTTGCATTTTCAAAAATGGTGGACACGATTTTAATTTGAAGTGACATCAAGTGACACATTGAACAAGGTCTTCATTGCAGGTATATGTTTCAGGGTTCTTAGAAAAACATGCCAGTGTTTCTTTATATTCAATTTAGACATTTATGTCCTCTTGTAATGTCTATAGGTATTTTTTCCCCGTTATTTCTGATTTCCGTTGTGTTGCTGTAGAATAACATCAAGAAGAGAGGGTGCAATATATACCGAAATCTACAAATATAAAGGTCAAGATTTACGAATAAAACGCAATCTTTTAGTAGTTTTAGGAGCCAATATGTTTGGGTGGTGAACATTTAGCTTTATGTAGACATATTGAACAGTCGAAAAGTGAAAATGAAATTGGAAAAGTAGAAATAAAATTTGTAAATTTTTTCAAAAGGCACAGGTATGCTCAGGGTTATTGTTCATTTATCACATCGACCTTAGAAAAACTACTGCATTCATTTTCAATGGTCTTGATTAAAAATTAAAGTTCATTTTTTCTCCTTGACCTGCAGATGCCTTTTTCTGTTGGGACATCGATAAGTCAAGAATCTCAACTTTTGGAGTAAGCAGAGAGTCTGAAGAACAGGCTGTTTTGATACCTGATCCGGATTTGAGTGAAACTGAAGAGTTAGAAAATTGTGATGATATAAACCATCTTCCTGATCGTGGAGAAGATAATTTTGCTGAAGATATCATCCCTTTTGAAATTATAGAAACTACAATTGCTAAAATAGTAGACAACTATTCAATTGATTCAGATGAAGAGGCAAATTTTGCTGAAAAAAACATTTAGCTAAAAGCAAGAATGCACATTGTGACAAAACCACTGCTGCAACAAGAGCGAAATACACTTGACGTTTAATTCAACAGTTTAATTCAATATGGTTGGGTGAAAGTGGAAATTTACAAATAGTGTAGCAGACAACTTACTAAAAATTATTTAATTGAAAAATGTGTTTGCCAAGGTCACTCAAATATCTGCAGAAACAATGAGACACGTCTAAGAAACTGGGGTAAATATGAAGGAAAAAGTATCCTGTCATCATTACAATGACATTATCTTTTGTTTAGAATGCTTTATAAAACTGTGTGCAAAGTGAACAGCTGCCGAATTATTGTTCTAAAGAAAAGCTGTCACAAATAATTCAAACAAAGGAGCAAATTTTGCAGCTGTAATCTCATGAATAAAACCGACAAAAACTTATAATTTTAGAAACGACAAATCTTTTTAATGTCATGTTCTACAATTCGGCAATACGAATAGTATTGGGGGATACTAGCGACAGAAAGTAAATAAATTTCCATAAGCGCAGAGGAACACTTTCTTCTCATATTCCATATTCAAGCAATAAAAATAATGCTTTCTTATAGTAAGAACAATTAAATTATTAGTGATACAAACATACCTTCCGACTTCTTCTCTTTTCTCCTCAAAACAATTTCAAAAGTGTAATGGAGTCAGCAAAGACCGAAAACGCGGGCCGCTGACAGGGAGACCAGAATTTGAAAAAAAGAAACCATTTCGCACAAGATGAATTAAATGATTTACAATCCAATTATCAGCGATACCATTAAACAACCGTAGCTATATTAATCAATCCATAAAACTCCAGTCCGATTGATTTATGTCCTCAATAAGGTCCACATACAAGTATACAGAAAATGCATAGTTAATAGAAAAAGTATCCTAACAAGATCTCCAATCAGAACTTGTACAAAAGATGCGAAGAAGGACCAATTTCAATTGACATCCTCAAGGGGAGATGGCGGCTGTTTGGTCACATATTGCGTTCGTCCGACGATACACCGGCTGTGAAGGCAATGAGATTTTACTTTGAGGGATCGGAGAGGGGATTCAGAGGCAGACCTAGAGAAACTCTCGTGACAACCTTAAATAAAGATATCACCAGAGCAAGAGCAATGGAAAGGTCTTTTCCACTACCGAACATAAAGAACAATGGAGATTTTGAAAAGATACGATCCACAGCAAGGGACCGCAAAGAATGGAGAAGTTTATCAGAAGTAGTGTGCAGAGCTGCAGAAGCAGAAACAACATGAAACCTTCATGTCGGGACTGCGTAACTGCAATTATATATATAAAGGAGTCCAATTTTCTTGGCAAATAGTTAAGGCGTCAAACTCAATGCCCAAATAATCCAAGCATGCGGTCTTGAAAAACCCAAACGATCCAAGTCTGAGTAATAAAGTATTTCTTGTGCCCAACTAAATTCAACTAGGTTAATAATGATCGCATAAGCATCCATCTCGCAATCGAATCACTGCCTGTGAACAACGAACTCAAACTTCATCAACGGCCGCATCGAATTTCACATTCGAACTCGAATTCGAAAAGTACCTGCGTGCTGTCTGGATTATGGGTTATTTAATCCTTATGTAAACAATCAACCAGAACATAAGAGTTCATCATCCTTTGTTTGACAATTTTGAAGATAAAAGATAAACAGGGCCCGCGCCACCGGGGGGATTTACGAAGAAAATCAATGAAGGTTTGAAAATGAATTCAACATAATTAATTAATCTCTTTACGCTACAGAAGAATCGATACCACGATTTGAATCGCTTCAATGAGATCTTTGACTTGAGGTAATTCATTTTGATGTGCAACATGTATTCAATCAAATACTATTTCAAAACTTTTGGAAATTCCATATTATGACCTGACTATGATATTTCAGCCCCACCCAACACTAGAAAAACTACCCCAAAAAATCCCACTCGCTAAACCCTTCAAAATGAGCCATTGGCCCCTAAAATACTCGACACCATTTTTGACTTACGGCAATTAATCCATAGGGAATCCAACATAAAGTGGAGGGCCAGGCCTCTAAAAAACACCACATTACCAGGAATTAAAAATGTCGTAGGAACATCAATTTGTAATATAAACCTAAGACCAATACCACCATTAAAATCGCGTTAACTTGTTTTTCAATTTGGTGTAAACAATGATTTTGCTTATTCATTTTTTTAAAAATCATCAAAACAATGAAATATGACGTCACTATGACATCGCAGCCACGCCTAACCTTGAAAAAAGCCACAGGAGTAGATGCCCTTTCTAAAAACCTTGAAAATGAGCCTTTGGCCCCTAAGCTACTCTATAGTTTTCGTGAGTTATGACAATTAAGCTTAGAAATTAAAATACAAAGTAGGCGGCAATAATCTTTTTAGCCTGCCACTTTTTTACTGCAAACCCTAATCAATCTCCTAATTCATTATATTTGTAGCTTTGAACTGGAAATATTTCTATGAACAATTTTTTTGCGGTACAGAATTTGAAAATGGCTTTGAAAAAAGCATACATTTTACGACATACTAAAAGCTTTTTCGTCTGACACTCCTCAGAGCATAAAACGTCAGAATAGGTTCCGAAAAAACATGATGGAAAAATATATACCCAGTTGTGGATCGAAATAGGCCAATCAGAAAAACGCAAGCACAAGACCGGTATAGTTGACCAATCAGTGCCGCGAGCCTGAAGAAAAATTACCAATGGATGTCTCACCGGGTTTCTCAATTCTTTTTTCTTGTCTCTTCTCTCTTTTCTTTAAAATTTTTATTATTATCCTCATCCCTGGTCTGTAGAGAGAAGAGAAACGTTATTACTGAGCTGCCACTTATGAGATGCAACAAAGATATTGAAACATTGTAAGATGAAAAATGAAGCGCTCTCAATAATATCACCAACAAAGTGTGTGTGCATGAAGACATAATTTGGAATCTGTTCAGATCAAGGGGCTCAATCTCTTATCACGCTTTTCTTAGCTTATTATTAAATGGGCTCATAGATGGAGGGGAGCATTTCCGAACATCAATGTCTATATAAAAGAAACTGAAGGCTGGTTTATTGAGAATACACACCTTTTTATAAGAATAAAGTCTATAGGAATATTGAGGCTCATAAAGTCTATAGGAATATTGAGGCTCATAAAGTCTATAGGAATATTGAGGCTCATAAAGTCTATAAGAATTTGAGGCTCGAAATTGCAAAAAATTTAAAAATAATTTAAGAATAATGCCAGGCTCAACCTTCATCAAGACTGAAACTTTTCCTTTATCTGGATATGAATAGGATCGTATTCGTGTAATTATTTTTTGCATTTTAACATCACATTTTGTCGTTCTGTTTGTTCTTGCTACATTCATGATGAAGGAACACATCAGAAAGATTTCATGTTTTTCTTTGATCCTAAGGCGAATTTAGACCTTGTGTCGAGCAAGAATAATTTAGAAATAATCCAAGGCTCAAAATCGAAATTTTTTAAGAATATTAAGTCACAACAAAAAATTAGGTATTCTTATCAAAAAAGTGTGTAGAGCCATTTTCAGCAGAGCTTTAACGAGAGAGGAAATAGCGTTTGTACGAGAGTAGAGGGGTGGGGGGAGAGGTGCCACTAAGCATGAAAATACCGTATTGATATATTGTTATAAATACCTTTTTTCATTGAGGCGCTTTCTTTCCCAATTCAACATAATGAATGGGGTTTTCCTTGATAAATGGAATGATTGGCAAATCAGGCGCTTCATTGCGCCCAATTTTCTTTGGCATAGCAGCATCTACAAAACATCCAATGAATATATTAAAACTGACAGTTCTAATCAGTCTAAATCACAAGCTTCAACCTGAAGAGCAATTTAGAATAGTCATCTTGATGCATTATTAATTGATTCCAACAAAGCCTAATGGTCAAGGAGTCGGGTGGAAGAAAGTAAAATTTTAACAATAAGAACTCTAAATGCAGGTCAAGCAGAACGTCCACTTTTGAAGTTCATATTATTTTTGCTGAAAAAAAATTACTACCTGTGGCAATAAAAAAATGAGCAAAGGTTTCTTACTCCTGTTAGATAATGCAAAGTCATGAGATCATACCTTCTTCCTTCCCCCGACGACAACTTCCACCTGCTGCTCTCTTTTCTTTTTACTTTTTTTTCCACCTCCTAAAAGATATTCCAAAATTTGTAACGCAAACAGTCAACCTTTTTCAAGCTGCCTATCATCACGAAGGGTATCGGTTGATAGGGTACAATTATTGTTATCAAATTGATGAGATATCATCGAAAATCATAAAATTATTCTAAAAATCACTGCTTCTAAAAATTCATGTGAAATAATAGAAAGGAATGCGATGATACCTCCTTTTTCCCCTGCCGCCACAGTTCTCTTCAACATTTGTTTTCTTTTTAATGTGAAATAATAAAAAGGAATGCGTTCATTCCTTCTCTTCCCCCGCCAAGGATTCTCCGTTTTCTACCTCCTGGAAGGTAAGGGAAAATTTATACCAAAAGACTATAAAAAGTATTTTGAAAATATATAATTATTTCTGAGAGGTAGAGAGTAACGGTTGATAGGGTAAAATTATTGTTGTCAAACTGACTAAATATCAAAACTGTTAAATGAAAAAATTAAAATCTTTTAATTTGCTAGTATAGTAGCACTGAAAATATTGAAATCTACTATTCAAAATCGTCTTGAAGACAACTTAAACCCTAAGATCAATTTAGAATGATCAAATTTGATGCAATATTCATTGAGTGCAACAGAGCGTAATGTTCAAAGAATATGGTGATAAGAAGTGAAATTGCAAACAAAGTAAAGTCCAGCCTAAAATTAACTCAAGCAGTACTCAGTTACGACTGACGTACATTCTAGCCTGACTAAGAAGGATATTAACAAAATGAACAATTTGATTTTTTTTCATGCAAAATAGTACACAGAATTGCGATCATACCATCTCTTTCTCCGTTTTCAACCTCCTGGAAGGTAAGGGAAAATTTATACCAAAAGACTATAAAAAATATTTTAAAAGTATATAATTATTTCTGAGATGTAGAGAGTAACGGTTGGTTGGGTCAAATTATTGTCGTCAAACTGACTAATTATCAAAAAGTCAGAAAACGATGCTTAAAATCACTGTTTTATTATTATTCATGCTAGGCAATTGAGAAAAGTGAAATAAAATCAAGTAAAATGGCGCTTGACTGTGCCAATCTGTTGCTGGTATGGTAGGTTCTATATTACGCTAAATGAAGATATTAAAATGTGCAATTCTAATCCGTCTTAAACAAAATTCAAACCCAAATATCAATTTAGAATAATCAATTTTGATATACTATCAATTGATTGCAACAAAGTTAAGTGTCCAAGCAATGGGGTGGAAAAAGTGAATTTAAGCAAAGTTAAGAAGTTGTGAGATTCACACTAGCATTGCTAAGGGAAACATGCCTCTCCGTGGAATAATTAAAAAAACAAAAATGTTCATAGTCAAGACTAAGGATATAATAAAACATGAGATCATACATCCATTTCCTCCACAATTCCTTTGTGTGTCTTTTCTGTATCCATTTTCTTAAAGATAAATGACAATTTACACCACCAAACTTTAGAGAAATTTATATACTCATTCCTTTTATTGAGACGTAACTTAATGTAATGTAAAACATGTTGGCTGCCTATCATGGGGAAGAAGATAAAAAGGGGAAAATTAAAACCAGTAAAAAGTTAGAAACCAATTAAAAGAAAAATGAAGAGGCTGAGCCAACCCCTTTCATCTCTAAAACGATAGATTTTGCGGTTCAGAGTAACGTTGGCGATTAATTTCCAAATATGTTTGCAAAAGAAGAATAATAGACACTATCTTTGTAGGCAAACGAGGCGTAAACACCTGCACCTGCCTGGAAGGCAATAGCTAGCAATACCACTGCTTACACGCTAATAATAATCTAAGAACAAATCAAGATCAATCCAGCCCCGCAACAATTGAAGAAAGCCTGCCTTAAGTTCAATTTATCTGGAGTTAAATTCTTGCATGGTCATTATCAGCATAATCAAACCTTTTTGTTTGCACTTTTTCCAACATGTAATGCATCTCACTTTTACTTATTCTAAGATTACTGGCTCAGCTCAGAACAAAAAATTAACATACTCACCTAGCGTGTTCAAAATCTCCTTTGGCAGGAATAATTTTCAATTTAGTTTTTAAAGCAGATAAATCACATGATCAATCCACGATAGAGCAAGGACATGAAAGAGAACCGCATATCTCATGGGAAATGACAATATATTTTAGTGATACAAACAAATTACACTAAGAATAAATTAAACCAATTTTGCAACAACTCAAAATTTTAAAATTCATTAAAGTTACAGTCATTGATAATCTGGAGCTATTGATGAAAGAAAAAAACAGTATGGCGAAAGGAACAATAATAGATCGATGGATGTTTATTAGGAAATGAGCCTTCTTTAAACCTATGCGAAAGGGCTGCTCACAGGGAAGCCACTAACTAATGCAAAAACGTAATCAAAGGAGATGAATCTCAACGGAATTAAATGATTGACAGTACCGTTAACACAACTAGATACCATAACAACAATATATTTATCAATCCATTATTGTTCAGTATTATTAATGCCTTAATTATGTCTGCGTATAGCTGTAGAACACGAAGCGAATGCATCACATAGGCCAAACATTGTCGCGTTGACATTTCTGGATTGATCCTGAAATGAAAAGAACATCATAAAAACATTAATTCCTAAAGTAAAACAAAAACCAATACCACCATTCGAATCGCTTTGATGAGATCTTTCATAAGGTGTTATTCATTTTGATGTTCAACATGTATTTAATTAGCTAATTTTCAGAAAAAAGCCGCAAGCATTTGTCAATTCAAAGTTTCATGGGCCTCCATTTTCTGCTCCTTCAGGAAAAATCACTTGGCTATTTTCACCAATTTTTTGATAAACAACTTATTTCACATATTGTTGGCCAAACAAACCTTTGTTCTGTTGAAGAAACAATGTCATGTGTTGCTATTTTTCAGAATGAGATGGAGCATTTTATTGGAATTCTTGATTTAATGGGCATCATCAAGTATCTTCAATGTAGAATGTGTTGGAGTCCTGGGATTCCAGCAATTGCTGATAGAATGCCTTTAGCAAGGTTCGAAAGCTAAAATGCTTTTTTCATGTAAATGACAACCTTGCAATGCCAAAGCATGGTGATGCTAGGGTTGACAAGCTTTATAAAGTTCGCCCCATTATTTAAAGCGTTCAAAATGCAGAGTCTGAGTCCTGAAGAGGCTAATTCAATAGATGAGCACATGATGCCTACAAAAGTCAGATCTTCCCTTCGCCAGTACTTGCCAAAAAACCACACAAGTGGGGCTTGAAGGTTTGAGCCACATGCGGGGTGAGTGGGATTTTATATGACTTTGAAGTCAACACAGGTAAGCAGCCAGAGAACAAGGAATTTGGCAAGGTAGGGGCGGTTGTTACCAGGCTTATTGAGCATTTGCCAAAGCATTCAGGACACAAAGTCTATTTTGACAATCTTTTCGCAAGTCTAAAGCTTGTACAGCACTTGAAAGGAGATGGAATATAGTCTATTGGCACGATTCGTTCCAACCGACTTGGAGGTTCTGATAGGTTCCTGAAAAGTAAGAAAGATTTGGAACGTCTGTGTCAGTTCGTTGGCTTGATAATGGCCTAGTTCAAATGGTTTCCTCATTTGTAGGTTTTGAAGATGGTGGGACTGTCAAACATTGTAGTGCGAAAGATAGTGCAAAGATTGATGTACCCTGCCCCCTGATCATCATGAAATACAAGCACATGGGCGTTGTTAACCTCTGTGATATGCTTGGCTCTCTACAGAATGAAGCTTGGTACCAGGAAATGGTACATGCATATTGTATACTATTGCATAGTTGCCTTAGGTAAAGAAGCCATAGCGAATAAGAGAGGACAACCATCTTCTAGCCCCAGCAGCTCAACCCTCCAAAAGAGAAAAAACATCAATCAGCTGTAGTCCCCATACCAGATGATGATGTCAGACTTGACAAAATAGATCACTTTCCGCTGTTCATTGATAGTCAGCAGAGATGTCGCTTGTGCAGCAAAGGATACACACATTTCAAATGCAATAAATGCAACATTGCATTGTGTTTGCAAGATTGCAACTGTTTTTTTCTTCCATAACAATTTAACAGTTACAAAAATTTAAGAAGTTATGATTACCTTTTATTAGTTTAGTTTTGTTCTTGTTCCTGTTGATAAAGGTTGATCATCCAGATTTTGCTTACAGTTATGTTTTTCAGGGTGCAATTGTATTAATGCTTCAGAGAAACTAGATTTTTTTATTTTGATGCCATAAACATAAGTTAAAGATATCCTTAGATATGAATTGAAAGATTGTTGATGGTTAACAACCCATTTCTATATAAACATCAAACAGTTTCCATCTAAAATTAATCTTTTTGAAGAAACAAAAATTAACAGTGTTTTATACCTACTTTTCCTGATGTTGTTCTGGAATAACACAACCAAATTTGAACATGATGACATCACAAAGCAATTTTTTTAATTTTTTCTCGAAATGCTTCTTTGATCACTTCCAAAAGCTGTTTTGAAGAATTGGGAGTACCATCACATTTTGCATGTAGCATATATGGAAACAAATTCCACAGCAGGTTGTATTAGTCAGCTTCCTAGAAAAACCTGTCATATGTCTCAGCCTCCCCACAATCCGATCTGTAAATATCCTTGATGGCAACCTCCGGTTTAAAGTTAAAGTAATGATTGAAAAATAAATAAGTAAAATATATATACCAGAGTGGTTTTAGCTCACCTCTAAACAACAACTAGCAGTCAGCAGTACATAATGCAGCTAATAGGAAATTTTTATTTTTCTGTTCATTTAGAGAAGTAAAGTAAGCTTCAACTTTATACAAGTCATCCTCTGAGTAGTTATAAATTTGATTGTTCCCCTCACCGGAGTTCATGTGAAGTATGGATGGGTAAGTCGTCTTGATTTTCCACCCATCATTCATTGACAAAAAATATCTTCCTATTTTCAACATCTTTTTGTGAAGGTCTAGGGTTGCTCCAGAAAACAGTTGCACAACTCTAATCTTTGATTCATTACCAGTAGAATCATTGAATCTTGTCCTGATCTTGTCCTGATTCCTTAGAACATAGTTGGCATCCTGCCATGAGAGGAATTCTGCAAAGATTGGTAAAGGTGATCTTGAGTTACTTGACGCTTCATTTCTGCTACTGGCACGATGAGCTCAATCTACTTTGACCACTGCTTTTCAGATTCTTTTAAAGTGTAATCTTGCAGTCATTCCAAGTTTCTCTTTCCCTGACCATTATGCTGAGAAAAACCATAGAATACAAGAGTTTTACGCATTTGTCTGTTTCAAACATCTTACAGCTCATTTGTTAAGCTGTTAATCCTTCCTTTCAGCATTTCAATTTCAGTATTGGTAGTGACCAGTTTATTCAGATTTGATTGAGCTATAGCTTCAGTGTCTTTGATCCTCTGCAAGTGGTGGCCTTGTTTAACTTAAATGTCAATAATATGTTTTTCAAGACTTGATAGGTGAATGGCCAGGTCATGTTGAAGAGTATCTGATCTTGTATGAAACTTCTCTTTGATAGCTGGGTTCTGAATGGCGATGCCCATGCTGGTGGTTGAGAACCATTTTCAGTACTTTCCAGCGGAGTCTGACAAGTCTGACAATTGGACTCCCGATTGGACTTTGATGCTGCTTCTGGCTCTGACTTGGATTTATTTGGCTTTTTTCTGCTCATTGTGAACTTCGAGTGATTACCTACAAGGTTTGATCAAGGGTTTAAATGAGAGTATGCTAGGTATTTTGAAAGATCTTCCTATCAGAGCTACTGAAATTACATGATACCACTGCCATGTCTGCAAAGAAAAAAGCTCTTCATAACAGCTCATCAAAGCTCTTCATAACAGCTCTTCATAAACATGAAGACTGGCGTAAGCATCTTTTTGTCAACTCCGACTTCTGCCAGAGTTTTTGGCAAGAAAGGTTGTAAATCATAGTTTAGCTTGTGAAAAATCCATCCACTGGAATCAGGAAACCAAAGGCAATCATCAGCCTTGGTGTCATAATCAGTTGTGAGAGTTCAGAAGTGGGCGATAGGTACAATGATCCATTGCTCTTAGCGTCTTATTGAACTTTTCACTTTCTTTAACCTTAAATGCAATTATAAAGCTAATGGAACTATACTGTATAGTTTCAGAATCTTGTGGAAGTTAATCACGATTTGCCTCTAAGCCTTCTATATAGAGAAACCTTAATTGATGTTGAGTGCCTTACTGGCCTAACCCAATAAACTATGTCAAATTCGCCACCATCAACACCAGCTCATCGTATTTCAGAGCCTGGTTGGTATGAGGAACATCAATGACTCGTTCAGACTATGCTTTCTGCTGGGACTGAAGTGGCACTAATTAGAGACTCCACAATGAAACGCCTCTCAAGATACCAGGCAGCTTTGTCTGAATTTTTCAAACCACTCTGGATCGTAATTGTGGAATTGGAGGCAACATGACTTTGGAGGATGAAAAATGGAGGTATCCCAAAGAACACACAATCGCGTCATACACGTGGCACAAACAACATCGATAGAGACTCGGTCATAAATATTGTTAATGGCATCTTGTCAATTATATCTCCAAAATTCAAAGCCTACCTCCACTGCAGCCCACATTCACTAAACGACTTTCACCAATGCCCAAATTCACTTAACTGCCTACATCAAAGCCTACACTCACAAAACCACCAACACCAAAGCTGACATTCACCAAACTACCTCCACCAAAGCCCACATTGACTAAACTACCTCCACCAGAGCCAACACCCAAAAAACCACCAACAGCAAAGCCTACATTAGAAAGACCACCTCCATTAAAGTCTAAACCCCAAAACGCCACCCAAATCACTTGTGAAATTATTGTTAGATTTATCAATTTTATTTTTATTTTGAGGATTTTGATAGAATAATTTAGCTTTGATTTAGAAAATGGGATCTCTGCTTCTAAAATTAGATGGTTGGGGGTTCTGTAGCTTCTCTTAAATTGGCAGGGATAGCTTTTTAATTGCAATTCGGCATTGACTTTGATTTCAGTTGTTTAGTTTCTTGTTGCTTTAAGATAGGAGACACAAGACTTTGATGGAGGAAAATAAAGCGGCACAGAACACGTTGGTCTCATAGATTTTCAGGAATAAAGAGTTTAAAGAGCACTTGGATAAGTTTGAAATTGACCCTTTAGAACATTTCTGAAAATGGCCTGCTTTTGACAATTAAAAGAACTGTATGTTACCAACTGCACGAAAAGCTTCTGGGTTAGAAAACCTGCCCAACAAAAATTACAATCAAAGAAACAAGGCATTAAATACAGCAATGAGAGAAGAGGCACAAATATATCACATCAACATAATTACTATTCACGATCTTGTTGTAGAAAAGCTTGCTAAAGTAGAATGAACAGATCTAGCAAAGCAATCAAGGGCGCGAGTAAGTATCATTTAGGGAGGACTACAAGCATTTGCAGGTTGACATGGCTTTATGGTTTTGTGAATGATAGGGGAACAGTGTCACCCTAATGTTATCAAAGTTTTGGAACCAGAGCCAATCTGAGTAGGGAGAGAGCCGAATCAATATATCTAGATAATTTTGCTGCTGAATGTTTAAAAGCAAAAATTATCTGATTTATGAAACTCTGCAAAGAAATTTGTTCAGAATGTCAAGTGTAATCAGCTAGACTTAAGAGTCTGTTATTTAATAATGAGGAGCCACTCAGCTGTCAATAGGTCAGGGACACTTTCATAGAGATTCAAATGTCAGAATTTAAGACAATGGTATCATATGTGATGATATGTTATCAGCAAGCAGTTCTTCTATTGTAACAGAAATGGTTGATTCATTGGATTCGTCTTTTCAAGATTCTTTTGTTAATTTATCTGTTTCTGACACTGACAACAATTCAATGGCATTCAGCGATGATTATGATATATCCTGCTCCAATTTTAAAGATACGATGGACTACCATACCAAGATAATATGTGCCTACCATCAACAGCCATTCTTGACATTGAAAAGGAAACCTGTGGTCAGTCATCAAATTCTTCTTGGACACAACACAGATTATATCACATCACTGCATCAAATAGACCTTTCTCCTTATTACGTCATGCGCTCCTGAGTCTGCAATGCATTGTGGTACTTGTATTTTATGTCGCGATCGTCTGTTTAAGTTTTTTATGGTGATCAAGACACATTGTATTTTGCTGCTCAAAAATTCTTAAGAAACTGCCAAAAAATCATGGAAAATCCAGCGAATTCTGATGGCCAACTCTTCCCTAGTTTTTTTCAAAACTCTAGTCCAGGGACCAGTGCCAAGGAAGCTTAGGCAACAGAATAACTTGACGAGAACAGCGAGGGGGATGTGACACAGACTAGATCAAGGAATGATGGAAAAATAAAGTCTGCCATTGGAGCGATCATTTGCTACGTTCCAGATTGCTTTAACAATGACCTAAGAGATCCACAGCTTTCCTATTATGTGATTCCGAACGGCAAAAGTAAGGAAAAGCAAGAGCTTTGTAAACGGTGGCTTCACGTGATTTCGAGGAAAAACTTTGGCAATCCAGGCCAAGGCCACAGGGTATGCTCAAACCACTTCATTGGTGGTAGGAAAACCTATATGAATAATATCCCTACGACAAGAAAGAGCAGAGAATAAGAACAACTGTTAAAGCACGGAGCAGGTCAAGTAATTTACAGAAGGCTACAATACTGGAAACATGAACTTGTCTACCGAACAAAGCTCAGACCATGTTCAGATTGGTTCAGAACCAGCCTTAGTGAAGATCAATATCTTCAGGCCCTGATCAATATCAAATATCAAATTGTTTCAGATCAATATCAAATGACATTGAAAACGAACTGATAAAAAGAATTGCAGAATTGAAGTTGAAAAATAAACAACTTGAGGAGGCTAATAAGGACCTGAGACAACAAACAGGTTCTGAGGGTAAACCTAACAACTTCTCTGTTGATGGTTTGAAAGAAAACCCAAAGCTATTTAGATTCTATACTGGACTTACAGATTATGAAACTTTCAGAATAATTTTGGAATCCTTTGGTCCTGCTGTCAACAACTTGATTTAGGTTGACACAAAAACAAATGCCAGCAAAATAACATTAGCTGACTAAATAAAACCGTGTCCAAAGAGAAGCTTATCTGCTGAACAAGAATCTTTTCTTGTTCTTGTGAGACTGAGGTTAGGTCTCCTTGAAGAAGAGATTGCTTACAGAGCAGGAATATCTACAACCCAGTTCTCCAGAGTATGGATCACTTGGCTTGATTTTCTACATAGCAATTTTAGATCATACCTAATATGGCCATCTAAATCTTCAGTTATGAAAACAATGCCAAACTCTTTCAAAGAGACATATCCATCAACAAGAGTAACCATTGACTGCATTGGCTTTGACATAGTGACTTACTAGAAGGTGTAGGCCTCAACATTCCACCATTCATGTGGAGAAAAGAGCATTTGTCTTTGGGAGAGGAGATGGAGACAAGGTAAATTGCATCAGTTCAAATCCAGGTAGAGAGGGACATTTTAAGGATAAAAACATTTATCAAAATTAAATCATATAATGATTTTAATTTTTGGTGGTTTTCAATTTTATCAAACTACAAGAACACACTGGGTCTTTTTCCTTTGTCTTTCTAACATTTTCCTATTTAAATGAAAGCTTTAAACATATAAATTTAAACATGGTTCTATTAAATATTAGAAATTAAAAAAAATACAAATGAATATTAACGTGATTATGACATTCTGAAGAAAACTAAACATGTGTGTAAGCTTTTGCAAGAAATAAAAGGCTTTTATAGTTTCACAATAATATGGCAACATTTTTACAACCTAGGCAAAATGTGCTTAACAAAAAGACAGTCAATGATGGAAGCATGTTTTACTTCCGCAATGACTTATCTTTATATATTCTTTCACAATCAAAGCCTTTTAACGTAAAAACTGCAAAGTCAATCCATTCAAGTCCCAATAAATTTAAAAGTCCTTGACATTGATAATAATAAGTTTATTTTTCCTTCAGTTTAAAGCCAGCACCAGTTATCTTTAAGAAGAAAGTCCGGTCTGTCAAAGAAGCTTCCTCCAATGTCATGTCCCATTTTTTAAAAGAGCACTCTACCTCCAAGCCTCCAACAGGACAATTATTATCAAAGATGAAACCATCAGGTGTACCACCAAACCAGGGCCATTTTGGACTTATAAGAAAGCCACATCTCTTCACCTCAAGCTCAGGATTAAGTTCACTGTATTTTGCAATAGCACTGTTCTAATAGTTGATTCCCCATCTTAGTGGTGCTGGCATTGACTCTAAACAATATTTGTTTTTGTCAAGAACTGCTTTCATTAGAGAGGATGGATACTTCTTTGGTCTTATGTTTAAAACTTTTCCAAAGATAGATGCAGTTATTCTTTTGGCCCCTTTCGAATACCATGCTGGCTCTTCACTCTGCTGTATTGTTTTGGTACAAATCTCAATCGATTTTTCAACAGATGTGCCAACGTCTATGAATATAATGCAACTCAGTTTGCTCATTGAAAATGCTTCCTGAAAATCTTCTCCGAAGCTCTTGTGCTTGATGTTTAGAACAAAGAGCAAGACTGATAATTATTGGACTACTTTGGTTCACAGAGCAATAGAGTTCTAAAGTGTGACGTCATCAAAAACCTATTTTTAGAATTTTGGAATTTTAACCACATAGCGTAAAAGATCACCATGAAATACTTCCAAATATGCAAAATTGGCCAGATATGTCTAAAATCGGTTGAGATATGGCTAATGAAAGATTTGAAGTTTTTTAACGAATCACTGTTATTTTGGCTCTGTTCATAAAGTTATTAACAGAGACCAAAATACAGAGGTTTGATGGGGAGAGAACCATATCTCTGTGGCCATATCTCTGCCATTTCGTAATACACTTGCCTGATTTTACACATTTAGAGGTATTTCATGATTATCTTTCAGGTTATGGAGTCAAAATTCAAAAATTCTAAAAATAGATTTTGGTGACGTCATCACTTTAGAACTCTATGGGGCCTTGCCTGCCAATCTCAGGCTTTCCACTAAGCCTTCTAGTTCATCTGGACTTGTTTCCAAAGCAAACTGTGTTGTAGCACAATATGTGTCTCTGCTTCCAGTTACAAGAGGCCTCTTGTACTTCTTAATTTCTTCTGCTTTTTCAAAAACAAGATCTCTGTTGACAAAGTCAAGTAAAGTATAAAGTAAAGCACGACATGCTTGCAGCACCCTCTTTGGCCAACTTTACAGTCGCATTTAGCATGAACCACATCACCATTGATTTGGTCTAAATGAACCTTTACAATGTACTGGGCACTCTTCATTGATGAAGATACTTTTGCCTTCACAAGGAATAACATACGTTTCCCGTTGATGTTAGGTATAACAAGTACAGAACTCACATATCCCTCCTTCCATAGTTTGTATCCTTCTTTTTGTTCCTAAATGCCTTGGGCGCTGCTCCATTCTCTGTTGGTGTTAAAGGGCTATTAATTAAACGATCGTCTAAACTTGGAAGTAGTGTCAAGGACCTTAACCAACCGTCCTTTTCAACTGTGGCTTGTTCTGCAGTCTCATCCACACCCACTGTATCTACTATTTTGTAATAGCCATCGCCATTTGTAGACCCGAATGCACCTATAAAAATTCTGTTCTTGTTAAGTTAATCTGTTGCCGAAGTTCCTTGTCACTGATCCCTGGACTAGAGTTTTGAAAATAACTAGGCAACTGCTGGCCATCAGAATTCGCTGGATTTTCTGTGATTTTTAACAATTTTTGAGCAGCAAAATACAATGTGTCTTGATCACCATATAAAACGTAAACAGACGGCCGGGGACTCGGGAGTGCATGACATAACAAGGGGAAAGGTCTATTCTTACCCTGCTGTGGTCACTACTGTTGAACCATCGTCTAAGTTAAAGTCAATGTTTTGTTCATCTTTCTCTTCTGTTAGCACATGACATGGAAAGGCTTATGAGTCCCATGCTTGTTCTTTATATTTGGAGACTTTGCTATGCAATGGTTTCAATAAAATTTTTGTTGATGAACCTGGCCTTATTGTAACCAGTATTCATTTTTGTCTTGGTGAATCCCTGGAGGGTATTGTAAAGCATGGTCAAGATTCTCGGGGACTTGAAATTAAGTGTCCTTATTCAAAATTTTAATCCTCTCTCATTGACGCTGTAGAAGATAAGCAGTTTTTTTGAAGATGTGGTAGAGCTAAAAAAGAATCATGCCTATTACTACCAAATTCAAGGTCAAATGTTTTGCTCTGGATTAAGAAAAGTTGATCTGGTGGTGTGGTTTGGAGATAACCAACCCTTGTTCCTTCAATCCATTATGTATGATGAACATCTTTTTCAAAACTCCATTCTTTCTCAGCTTAACCTCTTCTATCGCAGAGCTGTATTGCCAGAATTCTTCGCAAAGCATGCAAAAAGAAGTCTAAGACCCTGTTTACACGAGAGATAATGGAACGGTTCCATTTGGAACCGTGCCGTTTGGAACGGTTCCAAATTTTTTCTGCTTGCGTTTACACGGGCATCCTGGAACCGTTCCAGAAATTGCTTCAGAGGAGGGAGAGCATGCGCAGTAATTCCTTCTGTTCGATTGGCGCCAAAACTTGTAAATCGCATCATTCGACTCGATAACGACAATTTTTATCAACATGGCAGCAACAAACATTACCAAGAAACTTTTCGTTTGGACAGAAGAAGAAACTGCACTATTGTTGAAAATTGTCTTGGACTACAAAACAGCCAAATATGCAGCTGGACAGGACTGGGAAACCATTCGCTCCAAGTACGAAGACTTGGCATGCCGTTTACAAGAGGCCTATCCAGATGAAGTTACTGATGAATTTCCAAGAGGAGAAACCAAAGAAGAATTTTCCGCTTCTAAAGTTTCTTCGAAACTGAAAAAAATGAAAAATAGTTTCAGAAAAGCACTCGACAGTGGGCGAAAAAGTGGTGGTGGCAGAATAGTGTCTTCTCTTTACCAGGAGCGTTCTGAAATATGGGCTGGATGCCCAGCAGCAACAAGCATTGATGGAGGTTTTGAAACAACAGGCGTAAATAATCCTGCAAATGATGAAGAAATATTGGCAGAGGAGAATTCTCCTATAGAAGTGGATTCTCAGGGATCAAGTATTGCTGGCAACAATGAAGAGAATATTGATTACATTGACGAAGATTCACCAATATCCTGTGAACCATTAAAAAAGAAAATGAAGCTTAGGAGAGAAGAACTTGCAAATTTGTTAAAAGACCGCCGAAATTCCAAGTCAATCAAGAAGACTACTTTCCAAGAGAAGATTTTAAATTTTGCAACAGAAGAGGCTGAGATGAGAAAGGAAGACATAGAATTGAAAAAGAAGCTTGTTGCTCAATTTGAGTCCTCTGAGAAACAGTTCTCTTCAACAATTAGGCAACTTTCAGAAGATTTGAATAAGACAATGTCAGAAGGCTTTAAAATGATGCAAATGATGTTTCAGCCAATGCAAGAGTTTTATCCAGCACCCAATTACTACCAAGGGCAAGGAAATGGGAACCAGTGGCAAAACATAATGTACAATCGAAGCACTAACAGAAATGAAGACAGTTCAGAGCCACATTATACTGATTTGTAACTCGAAAAACTATTTTACTTACAATTTTTCCATACTAGCACACTATTGTAGAAACTCAAACAAGCTTTCTTAATTAAGAAGTATCATATTATATTGATTCAACTGATTTTTAACTCTAAACAAAATTAACTTGGTTAGAAATAATGGAAATCAACATAACAAACTGTATCATTAAAACTAAGATAAACTGTTTTTGGGATGAAATGTTTAAACGTTAATAATTGGAAAGTTTTTAAAATGTCAGTTGTTGTTAAAGTATAATTTGAAGATGTCTCTGACTTTTTTGCCTTCTGATTCTCCTGAATTGTTTCTTTTTCCACTAGAGTTTGGCTGAAAATCTCTATCATAATTCATAGCAGCTTTTATGTGTTCCTCAGGCACTCTTTCTTTATGAAGTTCACAAAAATTGTGTAGTACAAAGCAGCTGTATATCACATCTGACAGACTGGTCTGACATATGTCCATTTCTCGACGTAGTGCTCCAAATCTTGCTTTGAGTCTGCCAAAAGCACATTCGATTACCATTCTTGCAGACGAGAGACGATGACAAAAAAATTGCTCATCAATTGTTTTACCTCCATTGGCATATTCTTTGAGGAGATATGGCTGAAGTGGATATGCTGGGTCACCAAGGAGACAGACAGGGACACTGTCATGACCTTCAACGATTTCTTTCTGACATGGTGGAATATCACCATTTTGTAACATTTTGTTTATTGCAGAATTAGCAAAGATTCGTGCATCATGCACACAACCAGGCCATTTTACTACAACATCTATAAAGCAATACCGATAGTCACAGGTTGCCTGGACATTCAAGGAATATCTGTTTTTTCTGTTTAAAAAGTCAGTTGGGTTTTTGATAGCAGATCCAAACTGGAACGGTTCCAACAGTTCCCGTGTAAACGCAAGGCCTATCCGTACTAGTTTTGGAACGGTTCCATTTGGAACCGTTCCATTTTCTCTCGTGTAAACAGGGTCTAAAATTGTACTCTCATGGTGGCTGGGAGAAAGTTTCTTTGAAATTAGAAATATATTTAGTTGTTTTGAAAATTGGAATTTCAAATAATAAAGGAAAGACTCTGTTTAGAATGGTTAGTATCTACAGTAGAAATGCTACTGTAATAATCAAGTCTTGTCATTTGGCAAATTCCATTATGTCTATAAATACAATTTTTTTAAATTTCAATCCTATTGATTTATATTTACAATATAATGGATGAGCAAATACCATATAAACAAATTCAAAAGTTACAAATTAAGCATGGCAGATGATGATCTTTTTATCAGTCTTTCGTTTAATACAAATATGACAGAAATAGTTATTGTGTAAGCAACAGTGTTACAATTAAGGAACTATTTTTTTATCAGTCTTTCGTTTTATACAAATATGAAAGAGTTGTTGTATAAGCAACCCTTTCACAATTAAAGAACTATTTTTTATTAGTCTTTCCTGTAATACAAATATGAAAGTGTAAGCAACTGTGTTACAATTATTAATCATATTTTCACTTACAATATAATACAGATTATCATCATATATAAATCAGATACAGATATAAATCAGATACACGGCCTGACCACAGTTTAGATACAAATGTGATTGCCCCAGTAGGAGATATTCCAACAAGGACTTTCCAGGTATCTTTGAAACATGTCCACATGAGATACCAAATCTATATGCACAATCATTTACAAATAAACCAACTTTCTGACGCATTGAAACCAAGACAAATTCTTCAAAGAAAGATAACTTGCGTTTGGGACCAGATTTCCCACGTTCATCTGGCATGCCCGGTTTGTCTTTAGATACATCATGTGACTTGGATCCCCGCCAATAAGAAATATTATCCAACTTTTGTGCTAAATAATCAAAAACAGATTCCAGAAAGAGAAATTTGGAAACCAAGTATAAAATTTGACAACTCCATCATCATATTTCAACTTATCAACGTGACCTGTTGGAGAGTGACATATTCTATCACGTCAGTTGAAGATAAAAGAGGTGCATAACAATGATCTGTCATAAGATTAGAAGGGGAAGCATCATTCAAGTAAACTGGCGTCTTGACAAAAGAAAGTTCGGTCTGAGTTAAACATGTTGCAAATAGAGATGACTCTTTCTCAACAGTATTAGGCAAGACAACATCTTCATTTACAGTCTTCTCTCACTCTTAAGGTCCTCTGCACTTTGTGATGGAGCTGCGATGGCTCCCCTATGTATCTTTTAAAAGAGAGGGGCATTGCAGGTGAAAGACTCGGCCTTGGGTGTTGGCTTGAAAGCACGACCCTATAGCTCAGCGGTAGAGCACTTGACGTACAAAGTCAGGGGTCATGAGTTCGAGCCTCGTTCGGGTCGGTTATTTTCCCGCACTCTCTATTAATTATCTTCGGAATCCTGTTGTCTGTAAATCTTCATTTTCATCGAAATCAGGAAAAGAACAGGTATCAGGAGCAGTTAAAGAGGAATGTTGAGAATAAACAGATGAAGTGCGATCTTTAGGTGCTTTTCGTGTTGTTCATGTAGTGGTCGTCTTGGGATCAACAAACAGCTTGAGCAAATAAACAGCATCGGTCACTAACTTCCAGCGAAATTGGATTCCGCTTTATATCAGAACCAGTGATTTTTTTTATGTCGTGAGGCTTATAACGTACAAACAAGAACTATGCCACAGCTAATTACATGCAAAAAGGAAAAATCATAACAGCTAACTGTTGTTTTTTATTTCTGATGGCCTACCTCTTTCCTCTCTCCGTTGTTCCGCATTCTTTCCTCAAACACTCCCCTACCTACACAAACACCCTATTTAAGATTTAGATGATCGGATCATTATACAACATTCAAAATTCAAATTGATGACGGCAGGCTCTATTAAGTTTTAGGGTTCTATCAATATGTCTGAAATAAACGACCTCTCAGAAATTCTTCAAAACCCTAAAATGTTGGCTGTTTATCTGGCTTCTCAACAGCAACAGCTTCAGTCATCACAGACTCCTGATTTGGTCGATGGAGATGGTGAAGATGAAGAAAACACAGTGAGCTTATTTGTTTGCTTTCTTTTTCACAATGCACCCCTATCTAAAAACATAGAAATAACTGATGAGTACTTTCTTTTAGATATAAAGCTGCAGAGCCCCTAAAATCGGAGAATCTCTTTTGTATTTTGTCTTGAATTCAGGTCTTGCGGAAAATTGATGTTATGATAGAAATGATCTAAATTTCTGATGGGAGTTCTGATGATGAAACTAATTATGGGGTATTTTTTATATCTTATGATGAGATAACTGATAGTGTAGAGTGGGAAAGAGAAGCATTCATTAAAGCCATTAGAGAGTTGCGATGTCATTGGGATGTGAATCATCCAATGTATTAAAGGCAGTGTGTCGCGCTGTTCATTGGTTATATGTCTGTTGAATTTCGAGGGTCCGCGAAATTGGAGAAGCGTGACAAATTAGCACAACTGACCAATAGGAGGTGAGATATCGCCTTGGCTACGAAATGAAACTCACTGAAACAGAAGCTGTGGGTGTTCCGATGTAGCGCTCCGATGTAAGGTTTCTTGTTTTGGCGACACATTTTGCTCACATCATTGCTGTCGAAATGTTGAAAAGTACGTGTGGACGTAAGAGAAAATCGTTTGACGAAAAAACGAAGCGTGTGAAAGTGTCATTTCACGAAACAACGTTTGAATTGTGGTGGAATTTGCGAGGAGAAATTGGCCTTCACACCGATAACGAACTTGCTTTGGCATTGATTTCATCTTACAAAAGAACACTAGCCAGGTAAGGAGGAGTTAGTCTTTTAAGCAAAATACTCTGACGGACCTCTAAGACACTGGACTTAGCCCTGACTAACGTTTGATTTCATGTGAGCAATATTAGGAAAGAAAACTTTAACGAAAGATAGTTTAGACACGTTCTGTGAGGACACACATTTCCCATAAAGCACATGTTCAGGTTGGCCTGATAGCCTGGCTAGGCCTAAATCGGATGGTTGTTAGATTTGTTGACTTTAAAAATTCAAATACATTAGAATTGTTTATCCATATTTCATTGCTTCGAACGATCTGCTGTCTAGAGTAGAATAGGACAGCAAGTATTACCAGCGTTTCAAAAAGGGGTAGCCCTTAGAAAAATTTAACTACCAAGAAAATGTGTGTGTAGCCCTAGCTTTTTGAGTGCATTAGACAAAGCTCTGCAAAATATTGTTTGTGCACATGCCATACTCTGCAAACTGGGGTTGAATAAGCCTGCTGATTCAAGAATAATTAATACTATTATGAGTAGAAAAATTTAAGAGATAAGAAATGAAAATATCAAATTGTTAGAACATGCAGATGGGGATTAAAGAACCTTTCATTTAATAAGTATTTGGAATGGAATGGGGGAATAATCATGCATGTTTCTTTCTTACACAGTGGTTTTGTTGTCTCCCCTGGTCATCAAGAACTGCACTCCACCCCTTTGCCAAAAATTAGGCAACGCAGTAAACAAGAATCAACTGACACTGTAAGAAGAAAGCTGATCTCCAGTACATTAGAACCAGCAGAAGAGTAAGTTTCCTACTCATGATGCTCTTTGCGCTGTGAATTTAAATATAATTTCTGGCTTTGGATATTAGTCATGATCTAAACAGTTTACAACTAAGCAAAAATCTTTGAAGATAGTCTCCCTATTGCTCTAAATAACATATCTGAGGCATGAGACTTCCTTAAATAATTTAAAGACAATCATCTCCTGCTGTAAAAAAGAAGTTATTGCAATAGACTATTTCTGTTTATTTGATTGATTGATAAACACTTAAGCAACCACTTTATAGTCTTCTTAAAAGTAAATAAATTCTTAAATCTTATAGAATGCTTGCATGTTATGAACTGTAAGGCTCACAAATGTGTCTTTATTTTTGTCATAGTCCTCAAGTTAGTGAAGTATTCAACTCGGATATAGAGATTGAATGCATGGAAAATGATGGCATTAATGATATCACAGTTGCAGCAGAAAAATGTGAGACCAGCCCATGCCAGGAGGATTGGTACAGCGACGAATCCTCTGATGATAGTGATTTTGACTTGGAGGAGAGGTTTCAAGATATGAAAATTGAAGATGATTATCAATTAACAAAGTTACTCTGCCAGAAAATTATCATAAGGATTTTTTTAAGGAAAAACATCTAATTAATGAGCTGAGTTTAGTTGAAGATGAGAAATTTATCTGCTCATTGATGCAACTGGAGAACCTGGTTGGCTGTATTAGTTGTGACATTTGTGGGCAAAAGAGGAAAGTTAAAAAGCATGGCTTCATTGGAAGTGTTGCAGAGCTCTGGCTTGAATGTGAAAATAAACATGCAATGAAATGGAGTTCTTCTGAGACAGTTAATGGAGTTTATGCCATCAATTTGCAGCTGTTATCTTCCATAATATTGTCAGGGAATCTTTATGTGAAGGTCTCTTTGTTAGCCAAGCTACTAAATCTTAAGATACCATCCGATGTATCATTTTACAGGATTGCCAAACATTATGTCAATCCAACGGTAGATGAGTGGTGGGAAGAAATGCAATCCCTGATCTTTAGGCTGTTTGCAGGTAAGGAAGTTACACTTGGCGGAGATGGAAGAAATGACTCTCCTGGTCATTGTGCAACATACTGCACATATTCATTCATTGATACAGTGTCAGATTTAATAGTACACCAGGAGATTGTGGATGTACGGGATGCTAACATGAAGAGCCAAAATATGGAGAAGCTTGGTTGCAAAAAAGGCCTGGATAAACTCCAGAAAAATATGAAAGTTAGAGGCTTTGTCACAGATGATCACATTCAAATATCTGCAATGATGAGTAAGAATTTCCTTTTTTCAATTTTTGTATATATATTTATATATATTTTATACAGGTATACTATACATATTTGGGCATTTGTGTTTATAAAACTTCTGTCTGAACATTTTTGTTTGCAAGGGATTAACTGTTTCATGACTTGCCTCCTCAATTACTGTCAGTAAAATTTCTTGTGATTGATTTTGAATAGCAGCTAGTGTTTAATGTTCTCTCTTTAGAATAATTTATATACATTGCAGAGAATGACAACAGTTTCACTGAAATAAAATTTCAAAAAGATGTATGGCAAAAGTCAGCAAAACTTACAAAAAAGTTGGTGCAGGTAATGATATTTTCACATATTGTGATATATTTAAGTTTATAAACACTTCCCTATGTATATATATATATGCGCTGACGAGCCCACAAAGGGCGAAACAGTACTGTCTGCAGATTGAGTATTACGCTCCCTTACACTAGTTTGGTCGAGCACTCTATGTCTGGGACTCTGTGGGGACCTGCTTCTAGCATTATGCGAAGCTCACTGCGCATGCGCTGTTTGAGCACTCTGGCAGGGTCCCACAATCAATCCGTTAAACTGCCTTGTTGCTCTGACAGCATAGCTCGGGTTGTGTCTCAGACAAGCTCTGTGCTGCACTGACGAGCCCACAAAGGGCGAAACAGTACTGTCTGCAGATTGAGTATTACGCTCCCTTACACTAGTTTGGTCGAGCACTCTATGTCTGGGACTCTGTGGGGACCTGCTTCTAGCATTATGCGAAGCTCACTGCGCATGCGCTGTTTGAGCACTCTGGCAGGGTCCCACAATCAATCCGTTAAACTGCCTTGTTGCTCTGACAGCATAGCTCGGGTTGTGTCTCAGACAAGCTCTGTGCTGCACTGACGAGCCCACAAAGGGCGAAACAGTACTGTCTGCAGATTGAGTATATATATATATATATATATATGTTTATATATCATAGATTGAAGAAAGTAAAACTACATTTTACTTTCTTCAATCTATGATATATCACGCTCTACGTGCTAACGTATTGAGCACTGTGCTACGGAAGTATCAAAAGACAAATTTCTATATATGTTTATATATATATAGTTTGAAGAGGCTGACAAATTCTTAATCTTTCCTCTGGAAATTCATTACCACATGCATGAAAATTCAAACCTGACATAAATTCAGTCTGTTGTTAAAATTTTTGTATCTCTGTTTGTTCAAGGTTGCAAATGAAAGAGGAAATGATAATATTCGTAACTGGATACCAGCAATCAGAAATCATTTTTGGTACTGTTCTGAAACCTGCAATGGAAATTTAGATGTATTTAAGGTAACAATCTATTGAAATTGGCATTACAACTTTTGCTCTCTATTAACATGCTTTCTCGTGGCTAAGAATAAAAACCAAATATTTTTGTCTCTAAGAAAAGACTCACAGAAAAGGTTCTGGTTTGGTTTCCAAAACCTGAAATGAATTTATTATTTTTGGAGGGTTATCATATTAAACAATGTAAAGTATAATTGCTTAGCTTGTTTGAGCAAATACTTAAGCAACATTCCTTACTACTCTGAAAACCTCAAATAGGTTTTTGTGTACAAGTGTGTATTTATTTAATATGTATGTATACTAATATAGACCTTTCAAAAATGTTTTTGAGGATTTGTCTTTCTGTTAAAAGTATGGATAAGCAAATAAATTGAAGTTGATGCGAGCTTTTTTGTCATATCAATTTCACAGGACAAATGGCTTAGCCTGCTAAAGCATCTGTGCAATATGCACTACCAATGCGATCACGGATGCCTTGATACCACAGGGAGAGCAGACTGGTTTTCACCTACTGATTCCGACTTCCAGCAAATAAGGGGAATCATTCTTGACAAGAAATTCCTAAATAGCTTCAAATTCTACACAGATTTCAGGTAAGCAGAAGTTTTGTAACAAGAGATCTCATGAATTTCACACGACTATTTGAATTGAAGCTGGGCCTTGTTTCTAAAATACATATAGAATACAAACCAACAACCTTTATTCATTGAACAAAAGTTTATAAAACACCTGCGAAACTCTTTTTCATTTAAGAATACTTATCCCTTTTGCAGGCACACAGGTCAACTTGAAGTGTTTCACAACCATCTTCTGATGTATTGTCCCAAACGTGTTTTCTTCAAGTAAGTGCTACACTTATAAGGATGTTGGGATAGTTTTAATTTGGTTCAAACTTCAGACATTACAAAAAATACTATTTTTGCATTGTTGTTTTTTAATAGAAAAATGTATATGTATACATTCTGCATATTTTGTTCACCATGTATTATATTCACAAAACATCACAAAGACATTTTCACACTATAGTGGGATGCAAGTAAATTGCTTTTCTTGAGAGACCTCAATTTATGTGCAATTTGGCAAATGATAATGTTAAAAATAAAGCATTATTATGCAATTTTCAAAATTGTTCTTCCAGCTATCCTGCTTACAAAGTGCGTAACAGGCTTGCATTGATTGATCACAATCATCACTGCAACCGTTTGCAAGCAAGAAATGAAAATGGAGATCTCCTGTATTCACGTCGTTGGAGTAAAAAAGCTGGCAGGTGGATCCCAACCATAACTAAGGAGCCTAAGGATTATTCCTACGTATCAAGATTGCTGGCAGCAGTTATGAACAAGCGACGAAATGATAGTGGCAAAGTTGAAAGACATAAACCACTTTCAGAAGAGGATCCCAGGTGGAAATCTAGGACCATCGCAAAGCTTCCTGCAAGAGCAACTGATGTTTTGGTGGATGAAAAAAAATCGCGATTCACCAAATAAAAACAAAAAAACATTTTGTACATGAACTAATGAACCAACATTATATCCTAAGTAAACACTGTATATAAGAGGAGTAATTTTTGAATCAAAAATGTGAATTTTGAGTGCATCTTAAAGGTTACTTTTTTAAACAAAAAAGTATGTTACAGCTATATTATAAAGGGTATTTTAAGTATGGTGGTCTTAAGTGGTAGTTATTTACAATTTTATTTTGGGAAGGTAAAAGATAAAAATCAAGGAAGTGTCTATGCAATTAAGTTGGCTCAGATAGATTACAATAAAGAATTTCAGACAATTAGTGATATTGAAATAACAGCAAGAAAAAAGGAGTTAGTGATCTTTGTAGCCAGTGTACATATTGTTTGGAGAGGGGTATTTGTCACGGATTTTCCAAACACAGCATGATGGTATTACCACCCGGTTGCCAGCACCTAAGGGTCCATGCTGCCACATTACAAACTGTCTGTAAGCAGTGTGTCTCATAGTTTTTCTGTCTTGACTTGGTATATCAACTCTTATATCACATCGAGAATTGATGGCAACTTCAAGTACATTTCCATTCAAACAAATGTCATAGAATGTTTGATCCTTGGTTATGCAATTGCGCCTTTTGCAGCACTTTCTCTCCTTTTGGGTGGGCATTTCACGACACTGCAAACATTTGCACCATGAGGGGACAACACTGAATGAAGGCTGATTGGTTTCCTCCACTGCATTTGCCATTTTCTGACTAATAAGATCAATAAGCAAAGATTTTCTGTCTTCAAAAACCTTTGCTGCCATCTCTAAGAGATCTTCATGATTAAGGTTTGATAATGTTGCCTTTGGGAAAAAATAAAATATACTTTTGATTAGACAGAAGGTATACACATAAATGTTTACACTACACACTTTGTGCGGGTAAGCCATATGCACAAAGTGCAGCAAAGTGCAGCAATATGCAAATAGTTCTTTTCTTAATAGTTCCTTTTTTGTAAATAGTTCTTTTTTGCTGAAATGTATCTCGTGTAAATAAATATTGAAAAAATGAAATGCTTGCTTTTTTATCTGTAAATATGTAATACACGAGCTTTTTGAATGTGACATTTCTATATTAGGCATCGTGTTAAATATACAGCATTTAACTTGGGCTAAAGGCAAAATAAGAGCCAAATGATTTGTAAGTTTCAGTTGTTTATTATACACTTATGTGGTACAAGAAATTTATCAACAAACCTTGACATCGATGATCGAGCTGTGTGGAGCACCTGCACATACTGTCCCTCGCGTATCACCTCCGCAACTTTCTGCAAGGCCTATCACTGACGATAGTTCGTCGGTAGGAAGGCGCTTTTGGCATGGCTTCTTTTTGCTTCCGCATGTGCACAGACCAACTTGACAATGTTTTCTAGCATTTCTGCATGGGCACCCCTTTCTTTGACAAGTACTTCGACAGTCACAAGTGATTGTAATTGGAGGTGCTTCAGGTTGCCCCTCGACACTAACTGCACTACTAGGCCTATACCCGTCTCCAGTTGCAGTGCCTCCTAGGTCAACTGCGCCGGAGATCATCGATTCGTTTCTAGATATTTGAAACTCTAGATGAATTTCAGGCCTATCTGAACGAGTATGATTAAATATAAAAAGCTCTTGGCTTCGGTTATCATTTGCGCTTTCAACGTCTTCTGGAACAGTAAATCGCTTCGCCATTTTGTCTATAGTACCAGACTTTAATTCTAAATTGCATAATTTACAGAGACTTTCCCTTTGTCTCGTTCAACCAATGAACGGCGCGACATACTGCCTTTAAGACAGAACAACAAAGTAAAATTCGTGAAATCAGCTATGTTCAACAAAAATAGTAAGTTTTAGTTTTTCAAACAACTAGATACTACAAACAGACTGCAAAAAGTGTACTGCGAACAGTGTCTTTGTCAAGAAAATTTTAGAACGCCTAGAGTAAATGCAGATTGCTCCATTTTTTCAGTTGACTTTCTTTAGAAACAATTAAAGAATCTGGAAGATACTTTGAAAAATGTTTGGACAAGCGAAATCACATGACACAGTCTGGTGCTGCAGCTGCAACGTTGCCAAAATGTAAATTTTTTGAGCAAAAAGCATTCTTGCATGAAAAAGTGCAAATAAACTTATGGAGAGCAACCTTTCCCCAATGGAAGCTGGATTTGTTGTACAGGCAGAAGAGCTCCAATTCTCCATCCTCCATGCCAAGTCCTAGCGGCAGTGTCGCAAGTAGCTGTTCCGCTACTGCAACTTTGTCGAAGAAGATAAAGAGAAAAATAACGTCACACTTGAAGGCATGCACTGAATTGAGCGAATCAGATTGGAGTAAGTCACTGGTCGACTGTGACGAACCACTCTAAAAATCTATAAGTGAAGATGAAGACTCTCTGTACTGTCGAAGTTTGATACAAAAAAACAGAAACGCCTTGCTAAGCTTAAAATAAGCCAACTGCTCTTTGATCTTCAGTATAGTCAAGATGATTAAGAAGTTTATTAGCTACAAAGTCTGTGATATAAATCTAATTTTAAAAATACGAATGACAATTAATGCAAGACTGAAGTGTTGTCTCTACAAAATAAGAAAATCATTTTATACAAATTTTTATAATAATACCTTGATTTTTGTTGTGATTTAATATTCTAAAAAGACTTACATTTTAGGCCTTAAGATATTTTAAAATTATTCTGAAGTAACTGTTTCCATTCATTGAAACTTTGCTAAGAACTCACATAAAGTCACATTTGTTTCCAACCACCAGCAACAAAGCATAGCGAACATGAAAATTTTTAAAAGAAGTCAGAATGTTGTTGACTTTTGAGCATGGCTACTATTCTTGATTTTTTAAATTTGGCAATTTTGAGCCCCTTGTTTTCCTATTATAAACAATGTTCTTATAAAAAGACAAGCAATCTGGCTGTCTACAAAAAGACTGTCTGGGAACTTCCAGCCTTTGTTGAACTGTCATTGACTAGGGAGTCTCTTGTTTATGTGCGATCAACAGATGGTGGGTATGGAGTTGTTGGAATGGACATGGGTGGTTTTAAGTGTCTCGATTCGAATAACCAGCGTTCTTGTAAACATGTGACCTGTCTTAATGTCACACTTACCATAGAAAAAGCTACCATCCCTGAATTTTCTAATTGATTTTCTACAGACATGTGAAAATTTGAAAACTTCCTTTTTAAAAAATCATGTACGAAAAGCAGTTTCAGAGAGAATAATTCCCATGGAGACATTACCATTCAAAAGAACCGTATTCAATGGATTGCTTGGTTCTAATGTTCAGCTTACAGACGAAAACATCTTTCAATTGGTTCCTGATTTTACTGATGTTGGACAAAATGCTTGTGGCAAAACATGTGGTGTTTTTTGAGAAAAGGATAAGAAGAGACTTTAATGCAGAAGAAGATCATTGATGTTTATGGTAAGGACTGCATTAACTAAGAATATTGTGCTCTTGAACGATGGATAGTCTTTGTTAAATTAACTCATTTTAAATTAACAAGTGGAAGCTAAAAATGTTTTACATGGATCCAAATGCTAACTGAACTGTTGTTATACACTATTGTCAAATTAGAAAAAATCTATTAATATTTGCTTAACTGATGCATTGTGAAATTCTTCTGTTTGTCTAAATCCAGACAAAGTTTTTAATTTTCCTTGTTCCTACGTTGTTGTGTCCAGTTATCTTCTTTGGTTTCCAATAATCTGCTTTGCTAGTTCCATATCTCAAATGTAAGAAGGACATGCATCAGCACACAAAATTGTATGATGATTGACTGAAGGGGGTATGGGAAGTTTTCTAACTGGTCATGATGTTCTCATGAACTACTTGCACCACTTCGTATCAGGAAACAGGTACCTTCTTTAGATAGTATTTTGAATATAGCGTTCAAAAACAACTATAAAATGACAATTTTTCTGTGGTACTTATTTAAGGATATTTGTGAGTATTGTAGAACTTTATCTTTCCTTTCTCTTAGCCAATCACTTTTGAATTACCTAATTATATTGAAATGAACCTCACAGCAGCTGGCTATAAAATAGAACATTGCCTTACTTACCATCAGTGGAGAGTGGCATGGTATTCATTTTTCAAGCTGCTTCAAGTTGACGTCTAAGACAATTTCTTTTGTACCAGATGTGGTGGATTTCCACGTATCATCCTTTGCGATGCAACTTTGCTGAGTTTCCAATGTGTATGCACGAAAGGTTGATATAGAAGATGAGATGTCAACATTGCCAATATTGAAAGGCTGATAAGAACATTACATAGTTTTTATAAGTTTGATAAATGTTAAAATAATTAAGATAAAGGAATGATGGCATGGCCTTTTAGGTTTGTGGATATCATTTCAGTACATCCAATGGATTGGGTATTCATACAGTGAAAAAGGTTTGAAAATGCGAAGTTTCATGTCAGCAGTTAAATTTTGGTGCTGGTTATAGCAGTTAACAGTCACTGATTGACCTTATCTAATCTCTGTGCCTATAATTTTTTACCAGCTTCAAGAAAAGAGTTTTTATCGAGGAGGCCACAACAAGACAGGTTTTGATGAAATTCTGTTCCGAAAACAGCTTGAAAGATCTAACAGGGAGAGCCTTGATGCAAAATACTGGTACCCTCTTGCTGTGATAAATGAGTGTGAGACAAACTTTTCAGATGGGTCTTATTTTCCAAAAGGAATCTGAATGCTGCTTTGAAGTCTTGCCTCAGTTTCACCTGTGTGCTTTTATTATCCATCCGTAGAAACATTAGCTTCAATAATGGCACTCCTATCAAGTGGATTAGTTGTCTGAAAGCTTTGCCAAACTGCAGTCTTCTGCATCTATGATTTATGCTGCCTTGGCAGCTTTATCGCCAACTCCGATTTCCGTCAATTGACAAAGACTATTTGGAGAGATGCAAGGAAAAACACAGTCTGTCTTTTCAATTGAAAAGCATGACCTAGCGCCTTTGAATCGCACCGAAGAGAGTTATTCGTTTTTTCCTTCTTAGCCTTTGATAAATCAACATGGAGTCTAAGATCAAGATGTCAAGAATGAAAAAACGTGTGACAGGTGCAAAAAGCATACCAAGGCCACCCTAATTCGTTGCCAGGGCTTTTCACTGTTTACTGTGAACATGGTAAGGCGTCATCTTGTCCCTTTTTGTCATAATAAAATAGTTTATAAGGAACACAGCATATTTTTTATTAATATGATTACTTTAATCATGATCAATAATAATAAAATAGTTTTCCTAACTCGACTAAATATGATCAACTAAAATCATCAATCTAAACTGCTTATTGTCATTGACAATTCTCGCGTGTTTGTGACACCTCACAGTAGTAGATCCTTTAAAATCTTGATCGTAGGATATGTTAACAATGGAATTTGCTGGTACCGCTTTTTGCACCTTGTCCACAAGGAATAATCCTGATCCTGAAATAAACAAGACATGACAGTAATCTATAAAATATTCTTCTGCAATCAGATAATGAAAGAGGTGCAGAACAAGATTTGTTTTCCTTTTGATATTTCTTGATTTGTTTTGTGTTTTTCCGTTTTTCTTGTTTACCAAGCCAACAAATCGCAAATTTCCATCTTTTCAACTTTCCATTAATATGATTATGATGACGGTCAAAATTAGTTTCTTCTCACTTTTTGGATTAAATTGCAAAATAACAGTTAAACTTTAACTAGTCTATATTTTAATGTTGTGACGTAAAGTTATGGACACATGCAGTGTTTCGCAATATTTACATTTCTTTTTTCTACGTACTGAAACTTTACATTAGCTATGGAGTCAGGTAACGAAACTAAGGTTTGTGGTGGTCTACGTTGTTACAAAGGTTACAGGGAGAGTACAAAATTTTTTCTTTTTTCCCTTGTTGGGGGGAGGGGAGGGGGTATCCCTTTGGCGATGCCCCTGGATTCCATAAATGTAGTAGCTCAAATTCACATTCTGTTTTTCAGAGTGTAAGAGATGCAATGAATTTAGTTTCTGTAGCGGATACACAGACAGACCAATTCAAAGAGCCATTTTGCGACAAAGCAACATCCTCTAAAACTGATTAATCGCAGACAGTTTTTACAGAGGCCAGCATGGAAGCAGCTCCATTTGTAGATGTGTCAAGTCTATCCTGTCAAGATTGCAAGGTGAAACGTCGAGATTGAAAAGTTTGAACCAAAAGGTGAATCGCCAAAATCTAAAAATAATAAGACAGAAAAGGAAATTAACAAGTCAAATAGATGTAAGTTCACTGTACATAATAATATTTGCTGATATGCCAAATTTCAATTCCATCCATAAAAATTTCTTTTTGTAACCTATTCTCATTTACACTTTGTTTCTAGGCAATCAATTATCTAAAACGTAAAGTAAAGAAATTCAGAGAGTCAAAACAAGGACAGCCAACTAAGCCTGTGAATAAAATGAACGTTGAAGAGGCAGATAGTGATTCTGTTTGGCTAAAAATGATTAGGAGTGGAATCCAGTAAGAGATGAAGATGAATCTGAAGACAGTGTAGAAGTATTTGTAAATGGGATAGAAATAGACAGTGACGAAAATGATGAGGATGAAAAAGTAACCAATGAAACAAGAGGGAACATTAGGTAAAACTATCCTGATTACATCATTGTCTAATCAAATTTCTAATTGAAAGTGAAATAATATGACAGAAAAGGTATGAACAACATTTTCCACCACACTGTGATATTCAATTAGGGAAATTTGACAATATGTAAACAAAAGAAAATCCTACGGAAGAAATATCTGTGTAATATTGATCCATATCATATGTAATTTGTTAAAATAAGTAAAATAAATTTGTTGGAAAGAAATAGTTTAATAGTAAAAGAAAAATAATTTGCTGAAATTTCACATTCATCTGACAAATGCTATTTTACTTTCCAGCAATGATGGAACCTACACTGTCAGGAGTGAACCAAAGTTGATTGTATTTTACTCGCTGCTATTCAACCTGTTTAGTATGTTATGTTTCCGATGTAAATGGGAATTAATCGTTTAATTCGAGTTAATACCCGCGGGGAAAGTGCGCAGATTCCCCTTTTCTAGAATCGGGTGGTCCCACACGTATATCCTTAGTAGGCTGTGGATATCATGTTACCTTAGCTATTTGCTAATCACCTTGTGGTATTTTCTAGGTGGTCTTTTCCTGGCATATTTCTTTAAGTACAGTGATGCAGCTAGGGTCATGTCATATTTTGCAGCAAGACTCACGCGTTGTTTGTACGCGTTTTCTCTGTAGAGAAGTGAACTATTCTGCGAAAGTGTAACTTATTTTGAACCCGCTAATAAAGGACATAGTCCTACCGTCAAATGGCCGGACGCTGATCATGGTCATGATTTCGACCGTTGCTTACTGTTGTCATAGCATGGCTGGAAAGTTGCAGGTACTGGTTGCTAGGCCTTGGCAGAGTTATCGAAAGTTATAGCAGTTCAGGTCAAGCGCTCAGTGGCTGCTGTCTACTGCTATTACAGTTTCAGTTACCCTGCATCTCGATTCTATCACGTGCTCCAGAGAAAAGGTTGTACCAGCATTTTTTTTTTCTACATTGGCTGTAGCATGGTTTGTAGGTTATTTGTTTTTTATTTTCGATCCACTATTTCCTGCCGCTTTTCATCATACCAACCCTGGAGCTTCATATCTCCACCATAAATACAACAAAATAAGGGGGCAGTATTCAAAGACCACAGTGCTGCCTCTCGGTAAAGTCACATGCCAGGCCGCCCAATCAAACGCATCCACCACGAATACCTGCTTGTTGTTATTTGTTCTTATTCTTTCAAATAATTTACCCTGTCATGTTCTTGTTCAAGGCAAGGATGCCTGTACTCAGAGATGGCAACGGGGGCAAAGCGTAGAGAAAAAAGGGCAAAACAATGGCCCGTACAATAGTCAAACAAAGAAAAATGCTCAATTTCGCGAGGTCAGGGGCAACTGCTCTAGCTGCTCTCCTGGCGCAGGCGTCCTTGGTTCCATTCATCTGGGATTCAACAAACGCCGTCTCTAAAATCCCCTCAATAGCGAATAGTATCTTTGTTGTGTCATTGTTGGCGTAAGGGGTGTGTGGCAAACTGCCCCGTTATTTTATATTTACGTGGAGGAAATTAACACTAGCCTAAAATTATATAGTCATGCCAGCAAAATTTTCTGGACACGTTACATGGTCCATCTAGGATCAGTTGTTTTAGGCTTTTAAAAGTATCAAGATCCAATTAAATGACACCCATCGGCATTGCAAACAATTCAGCAGGCCCTTGCTTTGGCTGCATCACACTGCCGCCCTCCGTTCAAAGCAGTCATACTGTGGTTTAACAAACCTGCCAGTATGGTCATAGTAAGCGTTTAGCGATCCCAATATTGCTCCCAGTGTTCTAACCTTCATACTTTAGTTTCGCAAACACACCTGTAAAGTTCGAATATCAGTTTGATCTTGTTTCAACAAAAATCAATAATCAAATGAATCAATAAATTGACTAAGGATTGTTTTCATTGTTTTGGTAATATCACATTGCTTGCTTGGCTGTGGTTTAGTGGGCCCTCACGGTAGTGTTCACTTCAGTCTGGCACCAAAACTTCGCTCGAGTTACATAACATTTTTAACACTGCGGTCTCGGCAATGCCCCTTGGAACATCTTGATTGCCAGTTTACTGTTTTTAGATAACCCAAATTGGTCTATTCCTTTGATTACTCTTCCTAACAAAATGGAAATATTGCCTACAGCAAGATGATACCAAAAAGCAGGGCCGTCTTGAGCCGGCTTGTGCCCAGTGGTTATTGACAAAACAGGACCCCGTTCAGAAAATTCCTGTGGCCATGCCCTTCGGTTTCGGTTTCGGTGAACGTCCTTTTTGGTTACGGTAATTAAAAAGATTTGTTAGGGATTTTTGCAAGAATGTGCAGGAACACTTAGAGTGGATCTGAGGCACGTGGACATTTCTCTGCACTTTGCTTTTTAATCCGTATACTTTCCGTATGCTGAAATAGTAGCTTTTGTTGCATTTTGAAGATATCTTTAAACACTGTTAAAACAAGTGATTCTGCCATTGGTCAACATCTTTTAGACAACCCAGATTGTGCAAAACTCTATAATGACGACATGTTTCGGATAATTGGCAGAGCCCGGTCGTCCTTCCATCTAGCAGTTTTGGAGTCAATCTACATAAAAACGAAAAAGCCGCCATTGTGTAGACAAAAGGAGTTCGTTTTCTCTCTTGGACTCCATTGGTAATTTTTCTTTAGGCTCGCGGCACTGATTGGTCAACTATACCGGTCTTGTGCTTGCGTTTTTCTGATTGGCCTATTTCGATCCACAACTGGGTATATATTTTTCAAACATGTTTTTCGGAACCTATTCTGACGTTTTATGCTCTGAGGAGTGTCAGACGAAAAAGCTTTAAGTATGTTGTAAAATGTTTGCTTTTTTCAAAGCCATTTTCAAATTCTGTACCGCAAAAAAATTGTTCATATCTTTATACATTATTATAAGTGTCACTAGTCACCATGGCAACAAACTTCCAACTAACTACACGCTATATTTTCAACCAAAAAAAAAAAACTGATTGTAATACAGGTATTTTGGTGTAATTTGTATAGCAGCAGAGCTAAACAATTTAGAAAAAATGCGCTGGCAACTTTGCTCTCTGTTTTCATCAATCATGATCGGCAAATTCATCAAATGTTTGTTGTTATTGCCAATTTATGAATGCATTGTGTGCCCCCTTTTGTTCTGGTGCAAATTTGATTGGTTTGAGCAAGCTGTATTTTGCTACTTTAGGCAAGCCTTTTTGTCGAGAGCGAACTTCTTGGTTCAATGTAAAACGTGCTATATTGTTAATACTAAACTTGCTCAATATATATATATATATATATATATATATATAGAATTGATTTGCTGTAGTTTTGCAAATCTATTTTACATTTTACAATGAATTTACTCACATTAGGCACACTTTGCTTGGTAAATGTAGAATAGTTTACTGTGGCTTTGAAACAAATCTGCAGAATCTAAAACATATAAGCTGAATCTGCAGAACCAATGTTTGCAATATAAATCGGTAAATACCTAGATAGCTTACTGTGGTGATGTTTCTTAATAAATGCAAATATGTCAATTGTTCTGTCATGCAAACTGCAATGGTAAATATAGTGGCAGTTTGCTGTGTTTATGCAAACTCAAATGGCAAATGCAAAATCTTCCTTGCCATGGTTCATAAATTCACATGAAATATGGAGATAGTGTGCTGCGTTTATGGAAATTCACATAGTAAATACGAAATGTTTTCTTGTTATGGTTTATATATTCAAATAAAATATGGAGATAGTTTTCCAGGGCTATACATACGTATACATACATAAAAAAGCGTCTGCTGTTGTCGCCATAACACGTCTAGTTATGCCTTTACTTTTGGTGGCAAACAGGCAAGGTGAACAAAAAACAAACAAACCAAATGTTTACAGTTGTTGGCAAGCATGCAAAACAAAACAAAACGTTTGCTGTTGTTTGGCAAACATGCGAATATATATATAAAAGAAAAGAAAAACCATTAAGCGTTTTCAGTTGTTGGGAAGCATGTAAATAAAAGAAAACATTTGCTGTTGATGGCAGAATGCAAATTTATAGGTTCAAACAAACAAACAAATATTAAGTGTTTGCAGTTGATGGCAAACATGTAAAATAAAAACAAAACGTTTGCTGTCGTTGGCAAGCATGAAAATAAAACAGAACGCTTGCTGTCGTTGGCAAACAGGCAAAGAAAAGCGTTGTGCTGTTGTTGGCAAACATGCGGAAGAAAAGGGTTTGCTGTTGAAAATAAAAATAATAAAAAAAAAAAAAAAAAAAAAAAAAAAAAATATAAAGCGTTTGCAGTTGTTGGCATAGATGCAAAATAAAAAACAAAACGTTTGCTGTCGTTGGCAAACATGAAAAATAAAAAGCGTTTGCTGTTGTTTGCAAACATGCAGGAGAAAAGGGTTTGCTGTTGTTGGCAAACATGCAGGAGAAAAGGGTTTCTTGTTGTTGGCAAACACGCAAAAACAAGCGTTTGCTGTTGTTGGCAAACATGCAAAAAAAAAAAAAAAAAAAAAAGCGTTTGCTATTGTTGACAAATATGCAGAAGAAAAAGGTTTGCTGTTGTTGGCAAACATATAAAAAAAAAAAAAAACGCGTTTGCTGTTGTTGGCAAACATACAACGAAAAGCGTTTGCTGTCGTGGGCAAACATATGAAAAAAAAAAAAAAAAAAAAAAAAAAAACGTTTGCTGTTGTTGGCAAACATACAACGAAAAGCGTTTGCTGTCGTGGGCAAACATATAAAAAAAAGCGTTTGCTGTTGTTGGCAAACATACAACGAAAAGCGTTTGCTGTCGTGGGCAAACATACAAAGAAAAAAAAAAAAAAGCGTTTGCTGTCGTGGGCAAACATACAAAGAAAAAAAAAAAAAAGCGTTTGCTGTTGTTGGCAAACATACAACGAAAAGCGTTTGCTGTCGTGGGCAAACATACAAATAAAAAAAAAAGCGTTTGCTGTTGTTGGCAAACATAAAGAAAAAAAAAAAAAAAAACTTTTCTCTTGCTTTCTCTCCCCGCTTCTCTTCACCAATAACTTCCTCCCTTAGTAAGGTTAGGGCAAGAGTCTCCCTCAGTTACAGATTTTCTAATTCAGTGTTTGATGGGTGTAAACATTATCATGTTTCTTGCGGGGTAAAAAACTGAGGCAGTTTTTTCCCTGGAATCAAACACCGACCATAAAATTGCGTCATTGCTCAGGCAAGACAAGGGCTGATGCACCAAAAGCCCAAAATGTTTTTCCTGAGATTAGGGTGTTGTTTATCATAACTAAGGGGCCCCCGCGATGGAATTAAATGGGAATTAATCGTTTAATTCGAGTTAATACCCGCGGGGAAAGTGCGCAGATTCCCCTTTTCTAGAATCGGGTGGTCCCACACGTATATCCTTAGTAGGCTGTGGATATCATGTTACCTTAGCTATTTGCTAATCACCTTGTGGTATTTTCTAGGTGGTCTTTTCCTGGCATATTTCTTTAAGTACAGTGATGCAGCTAGGGTCATGTCATATTTTGCAGCAAGACTCACGCGTTGTTTGTACGCGTTTTCCCCTCCCATCCCTGTCCCCTTGTACTCACTTCTCCTCCTGCTTATATCCCGTCATATACTTCCTTCTGCCTTCTCCTGTCTCACTTCTTCTCACACAGTCATTCGATTGTGTGACAGGTGTATCAGTCTGATTATCGGGGTAAAAAACTGAGGCAGTTTTTTCCCTGGAATCAAACACCGACCATAAAATTGCGTCATTGCTCAGGCAAGACAAGGGCTGATGCACCAAAAGCCCAAAATGTTTTTCCTGAGATTAGGGTGTTGTTTATCATAACTAAGGGGCCCCCGCGATGGAATTAAACCTGATTATCCGTCTGTTTCAATGAAAAAGAATGGAACCATGGTGACAATAAGGCAAGATTGTTCCGCAAGTGGAGACAATGCATTTACCTGGAAGTCCAAGCCAACAATGAAGGGTGGTCTTCCAGCAAGCAATGTGTTGCTAATTTTTGGAAGCTTTATGGCAGGCGCCTCAATCAGCAAGATACTTCTGGTTTTCCGACATATGGGATTATCAGCGTGTACCGCCAGAACCTACTACTATCATCAACAGAAGTTCCGTTTTCCATCTGTTCTAAGACATTGGGAAGTCTATCGTTCAAAACTGGTGAGTGAGCTTGCCAATACACCACTTTGACGGACCGCGGCCTCGTTGTCAGCACAGAGACTGGGTCTAGTTTTGGGGTCAAAAAATTTTGGAGCTTTGTACGAGTATGCCGATGAAGATGGCCTGTTGCTTGTGATTATCGAGACTATTATCTTCGTTTTGGGCCGCCGTTTTCATTTGTTTTTCGCTGTTTACTTGCTGAAATTCGTTCAGTTAACTTTTGAAGAGTTTTTTAAAACTTTTTCAATACAAAGCGTCGAGACCTTGCAGAAATCCAGTGTTGGCCTAAATCTTATCGTTATGGATTTGGCCACGATTTCACGAATGAAAGTCAAGGAATTAAAAGAGTTTCTGCGACTGCGTGGACTGCGTGTAACAGGAAAGAAAGAAGAATTAGTTGCAAGGGTTTTTGTTGCTGTTGAAAATGATGTTCCTGTTCAGAAAACTGCGGAAGAAGTTCAACAAGAAATTTCTGTTGAATATGATGCCAAATTGCTGTCGCATCCCTGTCCCGCTCAAGCTTGAACAAGGATGGCTAAGTGAGGAAGACAGGGTAAGGTACTGGCCAGTCACTCTTTACCCAGACATATTCAACTTTTTAGCTTTCCATCCTAATGAGCTTGCTAGTTCTGATCTCAGCGACTACAAAACTTCAAAAGCTTACTGCTATTTCTCACAAGGATGGTTAGCCCCTTTGAAGTTTAACAACATCAGTGGAGACAGTAAAGTTTGTTTGCTGAGGGGAACTTGTAGACCCTCACAGAGAATAAATGATACTCCACATAAACTATGGCTTTGTCTCTGTAAAGAAACTGGTAAAATACTAGTAACTCATTGCACTTGTATGGCCGGCATGTCTCAGACATGCAATCTTGTGGCTGCTGCTCTCTTCTGTGTTGAGTCAGCTTGTAGAATGGTTTTGAATAATCCATCTTGTACTTCAACTGCATGTCAATGGCTACCTAACAACAAGGCTGTTGAGCCAGTAAAAATAAAAGATTTGAAGTTGAAAAGAGAAGATTTTGGCAAACGAGGAAAAGAGCAGGCAGGCTTAAACACAGCTAAGAAGAGAAAATTCAATCCCATAGCAAAAAGCACTTACAAGCTAACCTTTGAAGATGTTGCTGCTGCCTTGAAAGCAGTTTGCAAAGAGAGTGATTCTATCTTGTTTACTGCCTTGCCAAAAGTGGATTCTCAGGTACCGCAAGGAGCAGAAGCTGTGAGTGTTCACAGTTTAAAAACATTGTTTAATGCTTCTGAGAGTGGGGAAGATTTTTTGGGACGTTCCAATAGTTACTATGATGAAGACAAAATTAAATGTATAGAAAAAATAACCAGAGGTCAAAATGAAAACACAAATTGGAATCTATTTAGAAAGCATGTTATTACTGCCTCTAAAGCACATGATGTTAAAGCTAGACATGCAACATTACAAAGAGCCAAGGATACCAGTGATGTGAATCTTCTATCAATTTTTGATAAGATTTCTGGGAACGATTTGAACTTAAGTGTTCCTGCAGTGAGATATGGACAGACTATGGAGAATGAAGCAGTTGATTCATTTGTTGAAAATTTCAAGGTAGCTCACAAAGATGTTTCTGTGACTGAATGTGGTTTGTTTCTTTTGAAAGATATGCATTTTGTAGGTGCTAGCCCAGACCATATAATTGAATGCTCATGTTGTGGTACAGCCTGCCTGGAAATTAAATGTCATTTTTCTATAAGACATACAACACCTACAGACAAAATGGTTTTGAACAGAAACCATAAATATTTTAAACAATGTCAAGTGCAAATGGCTTCATTTGGGTTATCAACCTGTCATTTCTATGTTTGGACACCTCATGGCAGCTTTCTTGAGAAGATTAGTTTTGATGAGATGAACTGGTTGCAGCTGAAACACACTTTGGAGGACTTTTATGTTAACTATTATGTTCCTTATCTGTTTAATGAATAAGGTTTAAGCACCTTTACAGAACTATTTGGCTCAGTCTATTTACTATTTTGCGTGTTGCGTGTGTCCATGAATTTTATTGCATAAATTTTAATTGGATTCTGGTGGCAGCTATGGACATGATATCAAATTTCTGAATGGATGTACTGTTGTAAAAGTCAAGCAGGTCTGCTCCATCGAAACATACCTGAGTTATTCTGCTGATATTAGGTTCAAATCAAAATAATGTACATGAAAAATAATGATTAGCCCATGGGTGGGGATCATTATTGTAACTACACCCAGCCTCCACACACACCTAACAGTCCCCAAGTGGACTTTTTACTGCATGTGCAGAGCCATATTTTGACTAAATGTTTAATGTCTGACTGTCATTTTGCTGCCTATTCTGTGCTTCTTTACAAAATATGTCTTGAACAGAAATCTTGCCTGGTCTTTAGGGCATTTATGTAGCCAAACTAATGATTGTATTTTATTTTTGAACATGAGCAAATGAGCCTTTTAGTACAAGCAATGTTTTAAGACTTCTGTTATGCTGTTAGGTAGTTTGAAATAAATTTCTAGTTTTATTTCTAAAATTCAAATGTGTTTAATTTCTTTTGTGTATTTTATCATTTCGGGGAGGCAGAGGGGACATGGTCACTCTTTTCAAATCTTGTAGGGATATGCTAACATTTTTTGTTTTCATAAAACTTTTTTAAAATTCAGTAAAAATTCTTTGGTTTATAAAAATTTCATATATATACTCTTTCAAACAGTGATACACTTCTTAAACATTTTTACATTTATGCTTTCTATTTAAATGTTTTAGGACTACATTTTATGGATAACACAACATCACTTGCCTTAACTTTTCAAGGTGCGCAATAACCATTTAGCCAGCAAAAATTCACATTACCAGAACCATAAACTATATGTACCATGGTTGTAGAAAGTAAGTAACTTATTTGAAAAAAGTTTGATTTCTTATTGGAAATTGAAATTGTAATAATTCTTATTACAATAAAGAGGCATGGATGAAACAGACACAAAACTGAACTGAGGTTTTTCCTTGAGTGCTTTCCTTGAGTGCTTTCAAAAGATCTACTGATCTACTGTAATGAGAGGTATATCTTTCATTCATTTGATTTCTTTTATTTTAATCAGTGGGGGCTTAATGTTGCATAAAGCAGCACACACTTGTATAATGCCATCTGCTAGAGGTAACATGTTTATTGGCATAATGTTTTTATAATTTTGAATTCTTTTATCCTGTTGATGGCTCTTTCAACATGAATCCTCAAATTTGCAACCATTCTTGTCTTTTTGCACTCATAGGAAGTCATCTGTGACTTCACTCTGGCACCTGGGGGGACATTTAAAGAACAATAGAAATGGAGTAAATCCTCTTTGATCTGAAATCCCCTGTCTGCCACTTCATCGCCAGGATCCAAAAGATTATAAAGTCCAATATTGGAACAAATAAACTGGTCAGATGTTCTTCCACCATAACAACTAGATAAAAACATGACATAGCCATGAGGTGATATTGCTACCAGTACCTTCAGTGTATTGTGCTTTTTGTAATCAGACCAGGTACTAGCTTGAGCATGTAATGACTTGGACCTCTCCATGAATATATCAGTGCAGTCAATAATGCATCTTGTTTTCGGACTTATCTTTTTGAAAGAATCAGGGAGATTGCTTCGAATGACATCTCGAGGTAACCACCTGACTAAAGCTTTTCCATAAAGTGCTGCCAGCATCTTAATCCAAGTGGTGAATATATTTGAGCATACACCAGGTGAGATTCTGAATCTGTCTGCCAGATCCTCATTCATCAAACCCAGCCCCAATCTCATAAGGACAAGCAAAAACTGATCTCTCAGGGGCACTTTTTGATTTCTCCTTTTTTTATTCCCGATGTATTTTGATGGTGAAACAGTTCTTGTTCCCCTCCAGTACACCATGGATGGCAAACAAGGTTCAAGTAGGTCAAAAAGCATGTTGAATAATGCAACAGTTTGAATGCCATTATAAAACTTCATCTTTGAGTCTGACCTGATTTCTTCTGAAGAAAATGCTTTTGGTTTATTCTTCTGTTTTGAAAGCTCGTTCACCTTCCTTTGCAGCTTGCAATTTTCAGCCTGCAAGAGTCCCACTTCTTTTCAAGGGATAAAATCTGTACTGCCTACTTATGGTGTGGTATAAATTTCACACATTATTCAATCTAATTTGAATAGTTTTTCAAAATACCATAAAATGTTTTTGGTTTTCAACAGGAAAAAGATGTGCTGCTGTTTGAAGCCAAGACCGACCTAGCAACCATCAGCAATAAATATGAAAGAAAGAATCCGAGCTCACTTTTGGATCAATTTCCTAATCGCAAAAGAAAGCAGGAAGCCATTCAGTATTTCAAAGAGAGGCAATCAAAAGACGTGGTTACACTTTATCCCCATCACATCATAAAATGCCTTTTGACTTTGTTTTCCATCTGTCAATGTCCAATGACTTTTGACTATGAAATTGAGCCTCTAACCCTGAGCTTATTTATGTAATCACCTTTTTTGGTCCTGCAGTCCTAGATAGTTTGCAATGAAAAAACATACAAACAAATGGGTTTGATGTCAGCCAGAGACTACCATGCACCTTTGCGAACACTCTAACCGTCATTGCATAAAATTGCTGCTGAAAAACGAGAGACAAGCCAAAGTCAAGCGTTCATTATTTTTTTCGCTTGAATCTGTTTGTAGATTCTTATGAGCTGGTCTCAACCATGAAGCTGTATTATGAAAAACTGTTCTTTGTTTTATGATAAAATTATGAAAAACTAGTCTTTGTTTTATTGTTAATTTATAATGACCTTGAAATTCGCATCTTTCTGAAGATAATGCACATTTTTTGAAAATTTATTGCAAGAAGGCTACATATAGCACTCTGCATCATCAATATGAATACAAAATCCGCATATAACACAAAAAAATCCGCGAAATTAAAGAAATTCGCATCTTTTTGAGGATAATGCACATTTTTTGAAAATTTATTGCAAGAAGGCTACATATAGCACCCTGCATCATCGATATGTGTTATTTTTATTCTTATTTAGCTTCATTTTATTATCTGAAAACCATTTGATGATGTTGATTGCATCTTTTTTAGTTTCTTTTTTTAAATGTTTTGCAAATCGACATGTGTTGCATAAAGGGAGGAATCATCGACAAAATTACAGATATCAGTGGAGCTAGGATTGAGCCTTGAGGCACCCTTCTTTTGATTTCACCCCAAGTGCTGTATAAGCCCAAAGCACCCCCTTCACAATTACGTCATGCGGTGTTTGAAAGAGAGAGGAGCGCTTGGAGTAGAGGCAACTGATGTAGTGGGCTGTGCAAACGTTTGGGCCTCTTTGGACATCTACAGTGTCGATTATATATTTCTACATTTAAGAATTTTTTACCCCTGATTTTTCATTGAAATTGGATGCATTCAAATTGTTGCTGCCAAAGGAAAAGAAAGTTGATTGTTTAGAAGATCTTGGCGCACTGACTATTAAAGAATTGAAGCATTTTCTTGTACAATACAGGGAGAAAACTTCCGGTGTCAAAGCCGACCTTATTCTTCGTGCATATGCTGTCTTTTGTCATGCAAAGAATTTCAATTCTCAATCCAATGACATTTCAGATGAGTCCTCCTTACTTTGTCACGAAAATGATTTCACATTTGAGGCTATTTATGATCAGTGCAAGCATCTTCCTTGGATAGCTGACTTATGTGGAACACCCCATTTCACTTTTCTGCAGCTCCATGAATATTTGGTTATTCGAACATCAAAATTCAAGCACATCCTTCATAAGAGTACTGCCTACAAGAAACTGAAAGCATTTCAGTTTTTGTTTGAAGGCTTTATCACTAAGATTGATGTAGCTAAGAAAAAGGAGTTTACTTTCTTAAATGTTCGTGTCAAGGCATATATGAAGAAGGTTCTCTATAAAGTAATTTAAAAGCTTTCAAATCTTTCTGGTGATGTTTGCTCTGCTGCCTGTTCTTGTCCTGCTGGCATTGGTCTTGGTGGCTTTGGAAGCTGCAACCATGTTGGTGGAGTTCTCTTTGCCCTGGAAGATTTTAACCGGCGTGGTCTTCAAGGATTTGAATCAGCGGTTTTCTGCACATCAAAATTAACCTCATGGAATGTGCCAAATGCCTCTGCCCTTCTGTCTTTTAATCCAGCTTCTAATCCAATTGATGGAGTTGTAATAAAGAAGATTAAGTTTGGAAGGAATTATGATGGTTATGATGTTCCAAAATCATTTGACCCTCGCATTACCAGCCATTGAACCATGACCATTAATGATCTTGAAATTTTAAAATCAAAATTAATAAAATTCATGCCAAATAGCGGATTCTTTAGGTTTTTATCCAGCTTCAGAATCTGATCTTCCTTCTTCAAGTGACAGTGCTTTCACCAGTGGAACTGATACTCAAGATCCATCTTTAGCCAAAGCAGTCTCTTTCAATGAGTGCTACGATATCTCCAAACAATCTTCTAAAGATATGATGAACATTTATTGTCATAGCCTATCTTTGTCTGCTGAAAAAAATTTCTGACATTGAGAAGGTGACCCGTGGTCAATCCTCCAACAGCAATTGGATAGAGTATCGCCTTTATCGACTAACAGCCTCAATCTTCTACACTGCTGCCGTAAACACTGTTGAACCATCTTCAAAAACAAAATCCATGTTTTGCAAGTGTTTCTCAACCTTGGCAACCAGCCATGGCAAGAAATTTGAAGGACATGCCATTGAGCTCTACACAATCTACATGAAAGAGCATGGCCTGAATGTCATTGTTTCTGAAACTGGCCTCCAATTATCTTCTTCTCCTTTTCTTGGTGCATTTTTGGATGGCATGGTTTCTTTTAACAATGAAAGATGGGGTTTGGAAATAAAATGTCCATTCTCCAAGTTCAAAATCTCTCTTCAGGATGCACTCAAAGATAAGAAGTTCTTCTTGGAGAATAATGGCGGCACTATCAAGCGCAAACATCAATACTATTATTATCAAGTTCAAGGCCAAATGTTTTGTGCTGTTTTTAAATGTATTGATTTTGTTGTTCGGTTTGCTTGTAGTGAATCATTGTTTGTGGAGTCAATACAATATGATGAAGAATTTGTTTTATCGTACATGCTAATTATTCCTGAATTTTTCACTAAGCGAGTGAAACGTGAATTCAAATTATATTTACATGGAAATTGGAAAAACTTTGATAAATTCAAATAATTTCTCGTTATTATTAAGATATACACACACAAAATAATATCCTGTTTGTAATAATGTTCAGTATCGTTGGCTAAACATAATAATAATAATAAATAAAATAATTTCTTAAAGCCTTTTAAGAAGTTTTTATAAGTTAAATATGTATTCAAGTAAACATTGTGTATGCTCTAAAGAATTGGTATGTATTTAATCTTTACATAATATCATTGTATACTATACATACATAGATGTAACATTGTGTATGCTTAAAAGTATTGGTATGTGTTTGATCTTTAGATAAAATCATTGTATACTGTACATATAGAGGGTACAGAAGCAATGCGAGCAGATTCTTCTGTCTCATTCGCTGTCAGTTGTGCTCATGTACCCTTGAAAGTTGGGATGTTTAGAGTCACTCCAGGAGGAAGAATATCTTTGACATAAAAGCTACGGTCTGCCATTAGGTTATCACCATCCTCAAGAAGTGCTAGAACACCTGACTTAAGGGTGATTTCTTTATCAGAGACCTTACCAGACCATAACTTTGAGGCAAAGGTAATTAGGCCAGAGGGTGATATGCCAATTAAAACTTTCCATGTATTATGATGCTTGTATTCGGACCATGTCTGTTACTGTGCTTTCATAGATGATTGAACCTCTGCAAATATTTCTGTGCAATCAATTATTAATCTCGTTGTTGGGAAATCTTTAAATTGAGCAGGCAAGCATAGCGGAATTTCGTTTTTGTCCAATAAGATGCTTTGTTTACCAAATTTGATAGCCAATCAGATCCCCCGAATCTTGCATGGTTTGTTTACATTTGTCACGAAAACACCCTTAGCTGTGGAGGGAAACCACTACTGGAATTTTGGGCCGCCACGAAAATATACATCAAATAAAATCAGCGAAAAATAAAAATATACAATGTTTATTAAATTTACTAAAAAACTACCGCTGCTTTTGAGTTAACTTGACGTAGTATTCCTAAAATCTTAGGTTGAACTTTTCCTATCTCTCGGGGGGGCTAGGCCCATTCTATCCAGCTTCCCACAAGACCAAATTTTAAGTAATAGGTCTAGAAATCTCGTCTCTGCGATCAATTTTACAAATGTGCTTTAGCTAATACGGGTCTTTTTTCATTTATGTTAATGACCCTTACGGTCCATCAAAAATACGGCCCTCTGATGCGGAAATTGAGGGACTGCCCAAATCCAAGGCACCAATGCGAGGGAAGGGAATCTCAATCGTGATTATGCAAATTAGAAAGCCTCTTAGTTATTACGACGTCCACTCGGACGGAATATCTTTGGTGGAAAGCAACATTGAAAATAAAAAACTCAGTTACAGTCTTTGGTTATATATTTTATGTTCTGTTGTAAAATTTAAAAGAATATATAATTAATCAATGATTTAATTTGTTTTACCCCCGGTTATCAGCAATATTTTGGCGGGAAAATTGCTTTCTAACTGTCGCTAATTATTATCATTGTTACCACCTCGTTTAAATCCTCTATTATGGGAAGGTTTCGAAGAAAGTGCAGCAACACACTGTATCAGCAGTGGTGCTGCCACAAATGTACAGTCAACGAAGCGGATTTGAGGGTATTCAAAGTTCCGACATATGTGAAGCTTCAGGCATTTAAATTGATAGCCAAGGCGAATGGCCACTCAGAAACCAAAATTAAACACGTTTGCCTTTTCTGCATTGAAAATTGCGAGAAAAAACGTGAATTTACGAAGTATCTGGTAAGTTGCCCTTGTAGCAAAATTGTGATTTGATATTCCAAATTTAATTTACACTGGACTTATCATGCAAGATTATTAAATTTACCTCCTTGTAATTTGTCAATGACTGATATCTGAATTTTTTTTGGAATTGTTCTTAATTAGCTATGTAATTTTCTTTATCTGGAAATACAAAAGATTTGAAATTAAAGTTATATTATTTTGTTTGCAACTCTTCTCACAATTAAGTAGTCTCAAACAAAACATTTGACAGACATTGATTTTTCTGATGTAATTACTTTCAAACTTGAAACTTACAAAAGAAAAGTGTAAAAAGGATTAGAGGAATGTAATAAATGTTTTGAGAAAATTTCAATTGAAAGAAAGAACAGGTTTTTTGATAAGGTACATTTTTTTATTTAAAAAATTAATACATAGCACTAGCAAAGAGTTTGTCCCACTGTAGGGAAGTTATATACAATATTACACTATTACAGCATCAAGAAACAGCCCAATTCAAACAAATCTTGAAAAAGAAAGAGACACCAAATTATGAAAAAGAGAGCTTTGACATAGAAAATGATTCAGAAATTACGGAGACACTGAGTAACCCCAGCCAAAAACTCATGTTAAGCTCCCAAGAAACTGACACACAAGAAACTAACACACAAGAAACATACAATGATTTTGAGACACTGGAGAAAAACGATAATTTTGAGCAACAAGAAATTGGTAGCGCTAGAATCAATTTGAAATCTCAAGTCTCAAAAATAAAGGAAAAATGTTTCCAAATGTTTGGTGAAAATGGTGAACCAATCACTGATCCAGCTCAATTTAAAAAGCTTTGTAATGATGCAGGGGCAACAACAATTTTTGAAACGATAGTAGAAGCTATGTCAACTGCCAGACAAACAGCTGAAAGAAAAAAATTGATTGAAAAAAGAGCTGTTTCAAATATATACAGCCTTGTCTACGGTCAGTCGCAAAGGGCTAATTGGTTTCAAGTGGCAACTGCCAGGACTCTAAGAGGCTTTGGGGTTACAAGTAAGGGCATGGAAACCCTCCATAATATGGGTTTTACAGCACACCCACGCACAGTAATTAATACTAATGAAGGCATTGCTGCAAATCATAGCAAAACCGTGAATGATTTTTTTAAAAATGCAGCAGAAAAGGGTCATATGGTGGTAATTTTTATAGATGACTACCATAATATCCATGCTAATCGACGTGCCACTACTTCTGCAACATCACAAGTCACCCACATGGCAACACTTCTTTTGAAGTCATTCCCAAGTGTTGAAGCAATTAGCCATGCAACCTTTCCAGTCAATGATATAAAGCCAGCAAACTTTGAGAACTTGAAAAGTGTTCTTGACAATAACATTGATTTTTTATCAAAGAGCTATGTCGGTGTAATGACAGATTATTGACATTAACAAATCCTGCTCTGTTTGCGATAAACGTGTTAATAATATTGAAAAAGCTATATTCACATCAGGAAATGCTCTGGTTTAACAGAACAAGATATTTTAAATCTAGGTGCTGACGCACAACAATGGCTTTGCCCTAGCTGTCGCTACCATGTTTTTCCTTTCAATTCTGTTCACGCTCAGGATATTCTTTCCAGTAACTTCAATTTTAATGAGCTATGTCTTTGTAATGACGTAACAAAGACCTGACAGACTACGAATGTTTAGAAACTATTACAGAATTGAATCTAGATAAACATTATCTTAATCATTTTCATCTGAATGCAGATAACGATACTGATCAAAACTTAAACCTAAATGCTAATTTCAAATTTTATACAACGCATGAATTTTACTAGGAAAGTTAACTAGGAAACTAAATTCTGAACATTCACCCTTTTTTAGTCTGATGCACACAAATATTTGCTCTTTGAATAAAAACTTTGAAAATTTAGAGTTATTAACTACTTCATTAGAACATAAATTTGACATTATTGCTCTATCTGAAACATGGATAACCAATAACAATGAATCAAATACTGAAAATTTAACCTTAGAAGGTTATCAAAAATACACGGGAACATCTGGTAAAAGCATGAAAGGGGGCTGCGGCTTTTTTGTATCTAAAGAACTATCTTTTTATCCTTGAGAGGACTTAAATATTTCTCACTCAGATAATAGTAGTGAGTTTGAAGCAAACTGGACCGAAATTAAATATCAGAACAATAAGAACTTCTTGATTGCTATTATTTATCGTCACCCAAAGAAAAGAAATGATGTTGAGTTCCTAGAATATCTAACAAACATAATGTCTAGTAAACTTCGAAAGGAAAAGAAGACAGTCTTTATTACTGGAGATTTCAATATTAATCTTTTAAACATTGATTGAGATGAATATACCGAAAAGTTTATAAATCTCATGCTTTCAAACTTTTTCCAGCCACATATACTCCAGCCCAATAGAATTATCAATAGTAATAAACCATCTTTGCTTGACAATATTTTTTTAAAATTCAATAGAACATGAAAAACTAAGTGGAAATTTAATAACAAAAATCTGTGATCATTTACCAAACTTTATATTTTGTAAAAGTATCAACCTAAAATCAAAAAGTAAAAACAGAGGTTCTTATTGCGACTATAGCAATTTTAACCTAGATTCATATATACATGACTTGCGCCAATCAAACTTGGATGAAAAATTAAACTTAATTCAAGGTGCAGACGAGCAATATAACATTTTTCATGATATACTAATTAATAATATGCAAAAACATGCTCCATTGAAACTGGTTTCACGAAAAATGTACAAACAAAGACTAAAACCCTGGATAACAAAAGGAATCTTGGAGTCAATCTCGATTAAAAATAAACATTACAAAAAATTTCTTAAAACAAAAAAGTCAATCTGTAACGCATCTGCAACACAGTCTTTACAAAACCATGTCAACATGCAACATGCGTCAACCTGAAGAAGTAAATGACATCATTGCCAATCTTGATGAAAACAAATCAAATGATTTGTATGATATTCCCTCTAAACTTATAAAATTGGTCCGTATGACTATTTCAGGGCCTTTTGCACTTATCGCCAATTCATCCTTTTCTCTTGGTGCCTTTCCAGAAAAATTAAAATTTGCAAAAGTTACCCATAAAGGTAATTCCAAGTTAGAATAAGGAAACTATCGACCTATCTCCATTTTACCTATCTTCAACAAAATACTTGAAAATTTTGCTAGAAAAATTAGAACATTATGGTTTCAGAGGTATTACATACTTGTGGTGTAAATCATACTTAACTAAAAGAACCCAAATAGTTGCAATTAATGGCGTTAATGCAAATGAGCTTACTATCAATTGTGGTGTCCCACAAGGTAGTGTACTTGGGCCACTATTGTTCTTGATTTATATAAATGACATTTATAAATCTACTCAAATTCTTCAGTTTCGACTATTTGCAGATGACACCAGTATTTTATTGGCTAACAAAAATCTTGACATCCTAGAACAAACCACCAATTCGGAGTTACAAAGGTTATCTTATCTGTGTGGTTATTGGCTAATAAGCTATCGCTAAATGTATCTAAATCGAACTTCTTGCTGATAAGCTCTCGTAAAACTGATAGAAACATAAAATTAAAAATTAATAACAGAGATCTCAAACAAGAAAATTACACTAAATGTCTTGGAGTAATAATTGATAATAAGCTGACCTGGAAATTGCATATAAAGCAAATAAATTTAAAATTATCAAAAGGAATCGGAGTGCTATATAAATTAAGACATCTGGTACCAAGACTTTATACTCCTCATTCATTCAATCACATGTACTATATGGTATATTAAATTGGGGTTGTGCTAATAAAACTACCCTGAAACCTTTAAAACGTAACTTACGAAAAGCAGTTAGAGTAATTGACTTTGCGAACTTCACTGCACATAGTGAACCTATATTTAAACGCCTCAAAATATTTAACTTTGATAAACTTTACCTGCTTGAGACAGCAAAAATGATATATCAAAATAGCTCTGACAAAAGTTCTCTTGAAGGCGAGTTTGTAAAAACAAAAAATGTACACAATTATAATACACTGCAATCTTCTTCTGAAGGTTTTTCTCTTCCATCCATTTCCACAAACTTTAAAAAAAACTTTCTCACTTTCGATGGTATTAAATTTTGGAACTCCCTACCTATAGAGTTAAAAATGATGGATAATAAACACCACTTTGCGAAACAGATGAAATATTTTCTTATAAACAAAATTTGACATCTGTAGGCTTCATTAATTTTTGATTATTTTATAATTGCACTTAGCTGTTATTACAATATTACACATAGTCTTATTTTTATTTCGTTCTACTTTATTTTATTCTTGTTATATCTTACTGTTATTATTCAAACTTAAAAACGTCATTTTAAACACATCAATTTGGATACATGGCTCGATAGCTTGCCCAAAGTTCTTTCCATGTGTCCATCAGCCTAAAATTTTTTAATTCTCATTGCTGTTCTATAAAATATTGCGGTTGACCATTCATTGTTATTTAGCCAAATTAACTTGGATATTGTATATTTAGTATAATTATGTTAACCGGTATATTGTAATTAATCAATTTTATGTTGAAAAAAATATTTTGAGTTTGAGTTTGGGCATTCCTTTTTTTGATCCATTTGTTAAATCATATTGGTGGTTACTCTCTACAACACAGTAGACAAGCATTTTAGGGGGCTTTGTATGGATCTTACCAAAATATGATTGATTCACGTAGATAGATATGACAGAATGGAGTGTGTAATTTGAAATTTGGACACCCACATTTTTTGTACCCTTCCACAGGAAGCAAAAACTTCGAAATGAATCTCGATTTTTAGTAAAATTTATCTTTCCTGTGGACACCCACATTTTTCGTACCCTCTCACAGAAAGCAAAAAACAAATGGCTTTTTTCCTCTGTAGTGCAATAGTGATTTCGAAATGAATCTCGATTTTTAGTAAAATTTATCTTTCCTGTGGACACCCACATTTTTCGTAACCTCTCACAGAAAGCAAAAAACAAATGGCTTTTTGCCTATGTAGTGCAATAGTGACAAAAGGAAAAGAATATACATTTTGTACAAAACGATGAAAACAGATAATTTTTGATGAAATTTCTGTTTACGTGTTAGAATGTTTTGTGATATCGCAAATGTCTCTCAATATTTGTTTCCTTCCTTGTTCACCTATATTAAAGAAATTATCGATTTCCAAATAGACTTCCATCTTGTATTCCTGTTAGAAAAGAGATAATAGCATTACAGAACAGTTTATTCTTAAAGGCCGTAAACACTGTTGAACCATCTTCAAAAACAAAATCCATGTTTTGCAAGTGTTTCTCAACCTTGGCAACCAGCCATGGCAAGAAATTTGAAGGACATGCCATTGAGCTCTACACAATCTACATGAAAGAGCATGGCCTGAATGTCATTGTTTCTGAAACTGGCCTCCAATTATCTTCTTCTCCTTTTCTTGGTGCATTTTTGGATGGCATGGTTTCTTTTAACAATGAAAGATGGGGTTTGGAAATAAAATGTCCATTCTCCAAGTTCAAAATCTCTCTTCAGGATGCACTCAAAGATAAGAAGTTCTTCTTGGAGAATAATGGCGGCACTATCAAGCGCAAACATCAATACTATTATTATCAAGTTCAAGGCCAAATGTTTTGTGCTGTTTTTAAATGTATTGATTTTGTTGTTCGGTTTGCTTGTAGTGAATCATTGTTTGTGGAGTCAATACAATATGATGAAGAATTTGTTTTATCGTACATGCTAATTATTCCTGAATTTTTCACTAAGCGAGTGAAACGTGAATTCAAATTATATTTACATGGAAATTGGAAAAACTTTGATAAATTCAAATAATTTCTCGTTATTATTAAGATATACACACACAAAATAATATCCTGTTTGTAATAATGTTCAGTATCGTTGGCTAAACATAATAATAATAATAAATAAAATAATTTCTTAAAGCCTTTTAAGAAGTTTTTATAAGTTAAATATGTATTCAAGTAAACATTGTGTATGCTCTAAAGAATTGGTATGTATTTAATCTTTACATAATATCATTGTATACTATACATACATAGATGTAACATTGTGTATGCTTAAAAGTATTGGTATGTGTTTGATCTTTAGATAAAATCATTGTATACTGTACATATAGAGGGTACAGAAGCAATGCGAGCAGATTCTTCTGTCTCATTCGCTGTCAGTTGTGCTCATGTACCCTTGAAAGTTGGGATGTTTAGAGTCACTCCAGGAGGAAGAATATCTTTGACATAAAAGCTACGGTCTGCCATTAGGTTATCACCATCCTCAAGAAGTGCTAGAACACCTGACTTAAGGGTGATTTCTTTATCAGAGACCTTACCAGACCATAACTTTGAGGCAAAGGTAATTAGGCCAGAGGGTGATATGCCAATTAAAACTTTCCATGTATTATGATGCTTGTATTCGGACCATGTCTGTTACTGTGCTTTCATAGATGATTGAACCTCTGCAAATATTTCTGTGCAATCAATTATTAATCTCGTTGTTGGGAAATCTTTAAATTGAGCAGGCAAGCATAGCGGAATTTCGTTTTTGTCCAATAAGATGCTTTGTTTACCAAATTTGATAGCCAATCAGATCCCCCGAATCTTGCATGGTTTGTTTACATTTGTCACGAAAACACCCTTAGCTGTGGAGGGAAACCACTACTGGAATTTTGGGCCGCCACGAAAATATACATCAAATAAAATCAGCGAAAAATAAAAATATACAATGTTTATTAAATTTACTAAAAAACTACCGCTGCTTTTGAGTTAACTTGACGTAGTATTCCTAAAATCTTAGGTTGAACTTTTCCTATCTCTCGGGGGGGCTAGGCCCATTCTATCCAGCTTCCCACAAGACCAAATTTTAAGTAATAGGTCTAGAAATCTCGTCTCTGCGATCAATTTTACAAATGTGCTTTAGCTAATACGGGTCTTTTTTCATTTATGTTAATGACCCTTACGGTCCATCAAAAATACGGCCCTCTGATGCGGAAATTGAGGGACTGCCCAAATCCAAGGCACCAATGCGAGGGAAGGGAATCTCAATCGTGATTATGCAAATTAGAAAGCCTCTTAGTTATTACGACGTCCACTCGGACAGAATATCTTTGGTGGAAAGCAACATTGAAAATAAAAAACTCAGTTACAGTCTTTGGTTATATATTTTATGTTCTGTTGTAAAATTTAAAAGAATATATAATTAATCAATGATTTAATTTGTTTTACCCCCGGTTATCAGCAATATTTTGGCGGGAAAATTGCTTTCTAACTGTCGCTAATTATTATCATTGTTACCACCTCGTTTAAATCCTCTATTATGGGAAGGTTTCGAAGAAAGTGCAGCAACACACTGTATCAGCAGTGGTGCTGCCACAAATGTACAGTCAACGAAGCGGATTTGAGGGTATTCAAAGTTCCGACATATGCGAAGCTTCAGGCATTTAAATTGATAGCCAAGGCGAATGGCCACTCAGAAACCAAAATTAAACACGTTTGCCTTTTCTGCATTGAAAATTGCGAGAAAAAACGTGAATTTACGAAGTATCTGGTAAGTTGCCCTTGTAGCAAAATTGTGATTTGATATTCCAAATTTAATTTACACTGGACTTATCATGCAAGATTATTAAATTTACCTCCTTGTAATTTGTCAATGACTGATATCTGAATTTTTTTTGGAATTGTTCTTAATTAGCTATGTAATTTTCTTTATCTGGAAATACAAAAGATTTGAAATTAAAGTTATATTATTTTGTTTGCAACTCTTCTCACAATTAAGTAGTCTCAAACAAAACATTTGACAGACATTGATTTTTCTGATGTAATTACTTTCAAACTTGAAACTTACAAAAGAAAAGTGTAAAAAGGATTAGAGGAATGTAATAAATGTTTTGAGAAAATTTCAATTGAAAGAAAGAACAGGTTTTTTGATAAGGTACATTTTTTTATTTAAAAAATTAATACATAGCACTAGCAAAGAGTTTGTCCCACTGTAGGGAAGTTATATACAATATTACACTATTACAGCATCAAGAAACAGCCCAATTCAAACAAATCTTGAAAAAGAAAGAGACACCAAATTATGAAAAAGAGAGCTTTGACATAGAAAATGATTCAGAAATTACGGAGACACTGAGTAACCCCAGCCAAAAACTCATGTTAAGCTCCCAAGAAACTGACACACAAGAAACTAACACACAAGAAACATACAATGATTTTGAGACACTGGAGAAAAACGATAATTTTGAGCAACAAGAAATTGGTAGCGCTAGAATCAATTTGAAATCTCAAGTCTCAAAAATAAAGGAAAAATGTTTCCAAATGTTTGGTGAAAATGGTGAACCAATCACTGATCCAGCTCAATTTAAAAAGCTTTGTAATGATGCAGGGGCAACAACAATTTTTGAAACGATAGTAGAAGCTATGTCAACTGCCAGACAAACAGCTGAAAGAAAAAAATTGATTGAAAAAAGAGCTGTTTCAAATATATACAGCCTTGTCTACGGTCAGTCGCAAAGGGCTAATTGGTTTCAAGTGGCAACTGCCAGGACTCTAAGAGGCTTTGGGGTTACAAGTAAGGGCATGGAAACCCTCCATAATATGGGTTTTACAGCACACCCACGCACAGTAATTAATACTAATGAAGGCATTGCTGCAAATCATAGCAAAACCGTGAATGATTTTTTTAAAAATGCAGCAGAAAAGGGTCATATGGTGGTAATTTTTATAGATGACTACCATAATATCCATGCTAATCGACGTGCCACTACTTCTGCAACATCACAAGTCACCCACATGGCAACACTTCTTTTGAAGTCATTCCCAAGTGTTGAAGCAATTAGCCATGCAACCTTTCCAGTCAATGATATAAAGCCAGCAAACTTTGAGAACTTGAAAAGTGTTCTTGACAATAACATTGATTTTTTATCAAAGAGCTATGTCGGTGTAATGACAGATTATTGACATTAACAAATCCTGCTCTGTTTGCGATAAACGTGTTAATAATATTGAAAAAGCTATATTCACATCAGGAAATGCTCTGGTTTAACAGAACAAGATATTTTAAATCTAGGTGCTGACGCACAACAATGGCTTTGCCCTAGCTGTCGCTACCATGTTTTTCCTTTCAATTCTGTTCACGCTCAGGATATTCTTTCCAGTAACTTCAATTTTAATGAGCTATGTCTTTGTAATGACGTAACAAAGACCTGACAGACTACGAATGTTTAGAAACTATTACAGAATTGAATCTAGATAAACATTATCTTAATCATTTTCATCTGAATGCAGATAACGATACTGATCAAAACTTAAACTTAAATGCTAATTTCAAATTTTATACAACGCATGAATTTTACTAGGAAAGTTAACTAGGAAACTAAATTCTGAACATTCACCCTTTTTTAGTCTGATGCACACAAATATTTGCTCTTTGAATAAAAACTTTGAAAATTTAGAGTTATTAACTACTTCATTAGAACATAAATTTGACATTATTGCTCTATCTGAAACATGGATAACCAATAACAATGAATCAAATACTGAAAATTTAACCTTAGAAGGTTATCAAAAATACACGGGAACATCTGGTAAAAGCATGAAAGGGGGCTGCGGCTTTTTTGTATCTAAAGAACTATCTTTTTATCCTTGAGAGGACTTAAATATTTCTCACTCAGATAATAGTAGTGAGTTTGAAGCAAACTGGACCGAAATTAAATATCAGAACAATAAGAACTTCTTGATTGCTATTATTTATCGTCACCCAAAGAAAAGAAATGATGTTGAGTTCCTAGAATATCTAACAAACATAATGTCTAGTAAACTTCGAAAGGAAAAGAAGACAGTCTTTATTACTGGAGATTTCAATATTAATCTTTTAAACATTGATTGAGATGAATATACCGAAAAGTTTATAAATCTCATGCTTTCAAACTTTTTCCAGCCACATATACTCCAGCCCAATAGAATTATCAATAGTAATAAACCATCTTTGCTTGACAATATTTTTTTAAAATTCAATAGAACATGAAAAACTAAGTGGAAATTTAATAACAAAAATCTGTGATCATTTACCAAACTTTATATTTTGTAAAAGTATCAACCTAAAATCAAAAAGTAAAAACAGAGGTTCTTATTGCGACTATAGCAATTTTAACCTAGATTCATATATACATGACTTGCGCCAATCAAACTTGGATGAAAAATTAAACTTAATTCAAGGTGCAGACGAGCAATATAACATTTTTCATGATATACTAATTAATAATATGCAAAAACATGCTCCATTGAAACTGGTTTCACGAAAAATGTACAAACAAAGACTAAAACCCTGGATAACAAAAGGAATCTTGGAGTCAATCTCGATTAAAAATAAACATTACAAAAAATTTCTTAAAACAAAAAAGTCAATCTGTAACGCATCTGCAACACAGTCTTTACAAAACCATGTCAACATGCAACATGCGTCAACCTGAAGAAGTAAATGACATCATTGCCAATCTTGATGAAAACAAATCAAATGATTTGTATGATATTCCCTCTAAACTTATAAAATTGGTCCGTATGACTATTTCAGGGCCTTTTGCACTTATCGCCAATTCATCCTTTTCTCTTGGTGCCTTTCCAGAAAAATTAAAATTTGCAAAAGTTACCCATAAAGGTAATTCCAAGTTAGAATAAGGAAACTATCGACCTATCTCCATTTTACCTATCTTCAACAAAATACTTGAAAATTTTGCTAGAAAAATTAGAACATTATGGTTTCAGAGGTATTACATACTTGTGGTGTAAATCATACTTAACTAAAAGAACCCAAATAGTTGCAATTAATGGCGTTAATGCAAATGAGCTTACTATCAATTGTGGTGTCCCACAAGGTAGTGTACTTGGGCCACTATTGTTCTTGATTTATATAAATGACATTTATAAATCTACTCAAATTCTTCAGTTTCGACTATTTGCAGATGACACCAGTATTTTATTGGCTAACAAAAATCTTGACATCCTAGAACAAACCACCAATTCGGAGTTACAAAGGTTATCTTATCTGTGTGGTTATTGGCTAATAAGCTATCGCTAAATGTATCTAAATCGAACTTCTTGCTGATAAGCTCTCGTAAAACTGATAGAAACATAAAATTAAAAATTAATAACAGAGATCTCAAACAAGAAAATTACACTAAATATCTTGGAGTAATAATTGATAATAAGCTGACCTGGAAATTGCATATAAAGCAAATAAATTTAAAATTATCAAAAGGAATCGGAGTGCTATATAAATTAAGACATCTGGTACCAAGACTTTATACTCCTCATTCATTCAATCACATGTACTATATGGTATATTAAATTGGGGTTGTGCTAATAAAACTACCCTGAAACCTTTAAAACGTAACTTACGAAAAGCAGTTAGAGTAATTGACTTTGCGAACTTCACTGCACATAGTGAACCTATATTTAAACGCCTCAAAATATTTAACTTTGATAAACTTTACCTGCTTGAGACAGCAAAAATGATATATCAAAATAGCTCTGACAAAAGTTCTCTTGAAGGCGAGTTTGTAAAAACAAAAAATGTACACAATTATAATACACTGCAATCTTCTTCTGAAGGTTTTTCTCTTCCATCCATTTCCACAAACTTTAAAAAAAACTTTCTCACTTTCGATGGTATTAAATTTTGGAACTCCCTACCTATAGAGTTAAAAAGGATGGATAATAAACACCACTTTGCGAAACAGATGAAATATTTTCTTATAAACAAAATTTGGCATCTGTAGGCTTCATTAATTTTTGATTATTTTATAATTGCACTTAGCTGTTATTACAATATTACACATAGTCTTATTTTTATTTTGTTCTCCTTTATTTTATTCTTGTTATATCTTACTGTTATTATTCAAACTTAAAAACGTCATTTTAAACACATCAATTTGGATACATGGCTCGATAGCTTGCCCAAAGTTCTTTCCATGTGTCCATCAGCCTAAAATTTTTTAATTCTCATTGCTGTTCTATAAAATATTGCGGTTGACCATTCATTGTTATTTAGCCAAATTAACTTGGATATTGTATATTTAGTATAATTATGTTAACCGGTATATTGTAATTAATCAATTTTATGTTGAAAAAAATATTTTGAGTTTGAGTTTGGGCATTCCTTTTTTTGATCCATTTGTTAAATCATATTGGTGGTTACTCTCTACAACACAGTAGACAAGCATTTTAGGGGGCTTTGTATGGATCTTACCAAAATATGATTGATTCACGTAGATAGATATGACAGAATGGAGTGTGTAATTTGAAATTTGGACACCCACATTTTTTGTACCCTTCCACAGGAAGCAAAAACTTCGAAATGAATCTCGATTTTTAGTAAAATTTATCTTTCCTGTGGACACCCACATTTTTCGTACCCTCTCACAGAAAGCAAAAAACAAATGGCTTTTTTCCTCTGTAGTGCAATAGTGATTTCGAAATGAATCTCGATTTTTAGTAAAATTTATCTTTCCTGTGGACACCCACATTTTTCGTAACCTCTCACAGAAAGCAAAAAACAAATGGCTTTTTGCCTATGTAGTGCAATAGTGACAAAAGGAAAAGAATATACATTTTGTACAAAACGATGAAAACAGATAATTTTTGATGAAATTTCTGTTTACGTGTTAGAATGTTTGTGATATCGCAAATGTCTCTCAATATTTGTTTCCTTCCTTGTTCACCTATATTAAAGAAATTATCGATTTCCAAATAGACTTCCATCTTGTATTCCTGTTAGAAAAGAGATAATAGCATTACAGAACAGTTTATTCTTAAAGGTCGAATCATATTTTATCAAAGTGCGAAATTATTTACTCAACAGTTTCATAACTGTACAATTCCTCAGTATTGTTTGCAATGAGCTCTTTTTGATATTTATTAGGCTACAGGTTTACTTGAAGCTTTCCAACACCATGCTGCCTTCCAATGTAGCATAAATTTTGCTGATTTTCAACATAATTTATTGGTGCAGTAAGAGAATACTCCCTTCTTTCATTAACTTTTCTATGTAATATATCATATAAATGCCACAGTCATACGGCGGAACTTGCAAAGGTACCTAATAGAATATGGATTGCAAAATATAAATGACTTCGTAAGCTGATATTAATTTTACATATTTGCTTGTAACTTAAATTCATAGGAATACTATTTGCAGGTTTGATGATTCCTGTACAGTCGACTCTATTTACTCCGCACTAGAGTAATTCATTCTTTTGCTAATTCTAACTAATAGTCAAATTGTCACGTCCCCTCAAAATCTATCAAATAACCTCTATTTTTCAAACCTATATTATTCGAACTTGTTGTTATTTGACCAACTTTGTCTCGGTTCTTCGGTTAAATAGTCCTTCTTATTCGAATACTCTACCAATTTTAAAAAATAAGCTTGGGATATAGACAAAAGCATTATTGTAATAGGAATATGAGATGAAATGAATAATTGCAAGTCTTGGCCTGCCTCTTGTCGAACACTGAAAGGCTAACGGCTTAGCCTATTTTTGTATTGCATTTTCCCTATACAGACAGTTGAAATAACATAGAGTCGGCGGCAATTATGGAAAATTTGAAACTATATATAGGCGTCACCTTTGATCTAACCCTTCGAAAAGGCATTTTAGAGCTCCGTTCCTTGTCCAATTTGGAAAAAAAAGCTCTTGATTCTTAACATTAGAATAAGTATAAATGGTGTTTAATACAAGATGTGTGTTCCCAATATTATACTTTCTATAGACTTTCTAAACACATACTGAGACATAAAAATGTACGCAAAATTGTACCTTATAACACAAGAAAAAATGACAAGATCATACTCTAGAATATTGTCTCTCGGAAAGACGGTTTCGGGCTGCTGCAAAGCACTGTTGCTGTGCAGTATTTTGACAGATGCCTCAGTAGTCGAAGCAAAAAAACAGTAGAAAGCAAATGATTGTAAACAAGCTTCCCAATTTTAACCAGCTTACATGAGCTCGTTTGTTAAAGCAGCAATTTTTCATTGTCAATATTGTAAGGATATGTGGGTCGTAGAAATTGCAAAGTGCATTATCAGAAGTCTACTTGAAAAAGTAAATATGTTGCTAAAATTCAACTTCAGTAATGAATGTTAATTGCTAAACTTAGAGGTATAAGAAAGAGTGAAGAGGGAACCTGTCTAGCTATATCAGGAAAATGGTGTCGTATTGTGTTAATGTCCCTCTCTATCTGCTCTTTTACAAGCAGGCCCAGGCAACAAACAAATTCTCCTCTTTCCTCCCAAGACGGCTGCAAGCTGAATGATATCTGAGCCCACAATTTCTGCAGCTCACCCATTCTTGGCGCTCTTTAACGACAGCAATGCAGTCAAGTCTTTTCAATGCTGCACACATGTTCTCTTGGCTTGCAGCTGGAACCTCAAATGCCATCTTCCTCTTCCCTATAATTTTCGATAAACATATATGTCACACCGTTATCTACAATTAAATGTCACGCAAACAAATTTTAAATCCCTGGGAGAATAAAATGGTATTTTTTCTAACTATTTTCTGGAATATTATCAATCTTTACCTGATTTCTGAATCAACAGAACATAGTGAGTTGAGAAGAGTGAGCTTGCTGTTGACATGAACATAAGATTGACTGGGTTGAGTAGGTCTTGACACGCACAAAGACACGGAGCCATAAATACGTGATAAAATGGATGGTTGCAATAAAGATTTATCCCGCGAAACAATGCTGTTACAAGGTATCGTACTTGAAGAAGACCTAAATGATAAACACTGGCATAGACGCAAAGACTAGAATGGTTTTTTGAAGAAGAGTCAAACATTATTCCATTAAAGGTCTGTTATGGAGCACAAGGAGAAGATTCAATGTTGATTTCTCAATTGACTGTAGGAGAAAAACTGTAGACGCCATGCATAAGATAAACTGTAGGAGATTTAATGTTGATTTCTCAATTGATAAAAATTTTTGAAGGGTTAAATCTACAAAAATAGCAGGAACCAATGGTTCTCTAATTGTGCTACCAAAGCAAAACCATATAAATTCATAATGGTAATCTTCTTACCTGCATAGGCATCCTTTTTAGATAGCTCTGTAATCTCGCTAATGACAGCAAACCTGATAATGTCGGTCACACTGGTACTTTCCATGACAGGTCTTTTTTCAAAAACTTCCTGCGTTGACATTACATACAGCATCTCGAAGCACAATCTTTTGTGTTGTAACGAGACCTGTACTAAATATAAAAAAAACGTAGGCCATGAAATCAGCGAGTTTCCAAATATTTTGGTATTATAAAACCTGCCAAACAACAAAATTACAAAATCTGCCAAACAACAGAATGACAAAACCTGCCAAACAAGTATCAACAATGAAATGAGAAGAAAGCAAAGGTAAAAGACATATACTGAAAGACGCTTAAGAATCAGACTCCCAAATTCTATTTATTTAATCTTGCATATTTAATCGCAAAGATGCCAAAAGATAGTGCAACATTTCATTACAAAACTTCTACACGAAAAACAACATACAAAACAGATTTCCAATCTAAGCAGCAAAAACTGTACCTCTTCTATATAATGATCTACGTGACCAATGGCACCAGTTATGAACAAAAGCCTCAAAATTGGTGTAACTGCCTCTGTGCCAAACAGCAACTTTCCCACAGAATTAAAAAGGCAGTCTCCAATACCTGTTGCCAAAACAGGAATCATACCCTTAGGGTACTCCATACTATTTGCACATCTAAACAGGAAGAGGGTACTTAGTTTACTCAGATTTACTTTGCGTACATTGGAAACAAGCAATGTTTGCAAAGGCCTTGTATAAACAGGATCTTCCAAAAGATGATTATCAACTTTTTAAATTCATATGTAATTTTATGATAAAAGTCAAAATAGATTTCAAATGAGAGAAGAATAAGAGAATACAAGGTAAAACGTAGTAACCACTGGTAATTTTCGTTGCAAAGGGCCCCAGACTCTGTTTTCCGCGCATTTGCAATTATTTTGTGGTGACCATTTTCTGGCATTTAAAATTCTTTTAAACAAAAGACTTAATTTTAGAGTTCAGCTATACTTAGCATGTGACAAAAAACAGTGTGGTTGGTGAATATTTTTTTTTTCAAAGTTAGCACATTAAATATTACTTTGTTGCTCTAAGTTAAGTAGATCATTTCTTTCCATAATGCTACGAAGGTTGTTGAACAGCTTTATCAATAAGGTACCAACAGATGGACGGTGATTTACAAACCTCTTATCAATTGTAGTGACTTTTCTGGGCAAAGTTCTCAAAATGAATTCTTCCTGGTGACCAGATAAAACAACTTTGCAACGCCCAAGAAATCCGTCATCTATTTTTGAAGTTCGTTCAAAAAACGCATTCCAACTAAGCCTTGAAAGCTGAGCAAGGTCTGCAAGGTACTGTGATGCCTGAAATGCCTAGAAGTATAATTCATTGTATAAGGATCGATTAAATGCACGAAACTCTATTCTCTTTAGTTTTATGTATGCCTTTAAAGAGAAGGTAAATCTGAGCTGCTTGATCATTTTCAAAAGACAGCTTAAAATTAAAATTGTGTGCGTACAAGCTGATTGATCTGATCTCGTGGCATTGCATTCGGCGAAAACTTTGCTTTGCTCGTTTCACATCTCAGATTGTGGAAGACCTTTAGATTGAATTGATAGTACTGATCAAGAACAAAGATGCATAGAAAATAAAAAGTTTAGAAAAGGCACGATCAAATTAAAGCTTTCAGATTTTGCCTTATATGCCAATAGGAATTTATCTTATCTTTAGCTAAAAAATGTTTCCTCCTCTTCCTTGTCTTTTCCATCGCCTTTCTTTCTATTGATTGAACTCTCGCCTTGTTGTTTTTATCAGAGCCATCCAGCATAAATACCCCAATGCCAATGCAATACTGCTTTAGTACCTTACTGATACCATATGCTCCTTTATTAAAATCTAATACTGCAGCATTGCCACCTATCTCAAGAGCTCTTAACAAAAACTCTCTTTGGACATTGAAGCCAAATCATATTGTTCAAAGACTCAATTGCATTCTGATTCTGCCCGTTGAGACACTTTGACAACAGCTCATCTCTGCTTAGATCCTCAAAAATTGGTTTAATAATGTCGTGAATCCACTTTGGTAAATTGATTTTTGTTCTCTGTTTCTTTGCATCCTTGGCTGATTGATGTTTCCCCCATTTGCACCAGCTCTTATCTCCACCAGGGCAGAATCTAGGGCGGTATTCTTCATCAGCAAAGTCTGTACAATGCCATAGTATAGCTCCTACAGCTTTCTTCATGTGGTAAAGCTCTCCCCTGTGCTCGCGAATAGCCATTCCATAGAAATTCTGCATGGAGTTTATGACTTAATCAGTCAGCTTTCCTCTTCCTGAAAGAGATGGTTTTGTTTTCTTAAAGACCTCCCTTATATTTTGAAGTCTGGTGCCAAGGCGTTTTTGTACATGCCCAACACATTCCATTTTATAAACTTGCACACTGTAATCTTTGTATGGATTTGACTGGAACACTTCTTTAAATGTAGATGAATCACCATCTCCTAAAATTTTTTCATAAATCAATGAGTGTTTGTCCACTGATGTAGAAAATATTCCCATTGCACCTTCAGCTTCTATTGCTCCTGAGGATTTGAAATGATTTGCCTGGCAATTGCGGTTTTCTTTCCATTTCAAGTAAAGTGGACTTTCTTTCCTCTGTTCCCATAGTGCACAGCCCTTGCAATACTTTGATAGTACTTTGAAGTCAATGCATTTTCCTTCAGCAAACACCCACAGAATTGTGTCCTATCTTTTGCCAGGTACCGACCAATGAGCATGGTGTTAGTCCTATTCTTCCATCATTGATCTTTTCTTTACATTCTGAAAACACTTCTTCACCTGCTTTTTTTATGCTATCTTGTGCTGCTGTTTCATAGGTCTCATACAATGAATCATTTATTCTGACAAAAGCCCCAAATAAAAATGACTGCATGTTCATAATCCTGCTGAAATTTTGAATGGCTTTGTGGCCACATCCAATTTCAAGAAATGCAACAAATGTTCGGACATTAATTTCAGACATCTGACGTCCTTAAGAGCCTCTGCCAGCTTGATAGAACTGTTTTGAAGTGGAAAATGCATATTTGTAAGTACATTGAGAGCAATGTACCTGCAAGGTGGATTGAAAACCCATTTGTAGGTTAAAAACATTTTCCATGTCAATGTTAGAACTCTTACATGGTGGACAGCAACCTATCATTGTAATCAGGTCCTTTAAAACTTAAAACTTTATGATTTAGTTTTAATCATCACCTTTTTCTGCCTGACATTCCAAGCTATGCTGCAACTTTTTACTATACAAACTACAAACAGTTTTCTCCATCTTTCCAGCTTTTTGCTGAGCAGGCCTATTTTTCTTTAAGGGCGGAAAATCAGGACTGTTTTCTTCATTGCTTTCATGAGTCTCCTCTCTTGCATTCATCGATAAAGATTTTTGCTTGTTTCGAACATTAATTACTCTTCCTTTTTGTTTTTTTTGGCGTGATCTGTTTCGTTTGTTTCCCATTTTCAAAATTTGTTTGGTTGCTACACTTCCCATACATGCACTTTGGACCTAACTTAATTTTGAGCTTTCACAGGGGTACAAGATAGAGGAATAAGCTCCTCCTCGGTAACCAAAGATAGTACAAAAAAATTCTATGATTAGATGCTAATAATTAGAGGCTAATCTTGCAAATAGAATTAACAAAAAGTTGCCCCTAAGCCGTTGCTGTGCGGTTTCTAAGGGACATAATCACCACCACCACCTAGAAATAGGTCAATTTCACACCTCTAGCGGCTGCGAAGCAATATATCAGTGTTGGTAGTGCATTCTCCAATCATCAATTGTTCTAAAAGTTATAGAATAAAAAATTGTCTAAAATACATTTTTTTTCGTATAAAGCCACCTTTTTAATATCTTAGCTTTTAAGATTAAATCGATAGAGTTATTTGGTAGTTAATCAAAAGAAGACCGGATTTACCTACTTATTTCCAAGAGGATACTTATAAATGAAGAATTCTGAAAGGGTATAAAAAAGACATTTGAAATTTAGGTGCGTTTTCTAGTTATAACAAGAAATCCCTGTTTATTAGCAATGAAAACATATTATACAAAATTTCTAGCTTCAATTTACATTTTA